>NW_017728943.1:41634248-41711241 GCF_001723895.1 Crocodylus porosus
CATCTGTGGATGCATGACAAGGTGCAGTTGGCCTTCCTAACTGCATCCCCACACTGCCGGCCCATGTTCATCTTGGCATCAATAATGACTCCAAGATCCTTTTCTGCCTCTGCACTGATGAGAAGGGAGTTCCCCAGCCTGTAGGTATGCTGTGAGATTAACAGGCCAGCACCTATTAACTTGTTAATTTCTTCCTTGCTCCCTCACATGATTTTCTTCAAGAGGGAGGCCAGTTCAATATTCTGAGAATGAAAGTCCCCAAAGTATGAAAAGGGTATATGGGATTTATTACTCTTTGCCATCTTTCCATGCGATCCCAGCAGAACAATGTTTGGGTCAATGGCAGCAGTGTTGCTAAAGGTTACTACTCAGTGACCTGACTTCTTTGGTGTTCCTGTTATTATTTATTATTTATTCTGCTTGCTACTAAATACACCTAAAACAGAAACTGGATCATGTACTGGTACATGTGCCAAGTCTCAGGTTGGCCATCTTCACACTCTGTGACAGCCTCTTGTATTCCAGCATTTCCAGAAAGCATTAGGGGAAATGAACAGAGTCCAGAATATTTTTGATACGTCAGAATTTTCAAAACATTCCTGAAATGTAATTAATTCATTTAATAGTCATAATTGTCTTGAGCACATGTGAGAAAACTTCTGAAATAGAAGAATTAGGCATGCTCTATTTTGTAGCCTTTCAATGACCTCCAGCAAACGTGTGACCCAGATAGAAAAGCCTCCTGTCCACTTGCATAAACATGATGTTTTAAGAATAGGGAGGGGGGAAATAAAAGAATTGGACTTTTAATGGCAATGGAGTGCAGAGAGATGTACTGCAGTTAAAAAGCCACAAATTTAGAAACAGGAAAGGAATTGCCGCAAGACTCTAAATTCTGATACATCTTGCTAGGCTGTAAGTTTGATGATAGTGGACCTTCAAATAAAAGCTGCTTTGGATTTGCTTACAGGGAAGGTTTCAAAGGTGCAAATGGTTACTACCTCATCAACTTCTGTTTGGGCCCATTAAAATCATCCTCCCATTTTCTATTCCCCAGCATACTCATCTGAGACCAGAGCTCAGAGACAGATGAGCATGTCAGAGAGTGGGGTGTTGTTTTGATACTAGGGATATATGGTGTTACACATGAGGTTGCACATACAAGGCTACTTTTTTCTGTCCTGGCATTGACCATAGAAGGTGGGGCCATGGTTACAAAGGTTATGGCCCTGCTAAATGCCAGGAAGGTGGTATCCACTTTCTCTAGTAGTTTCCATTCTGCTAGTGACCAGCAGTCCTGCCAGTGTACCTGCTATAGTCAGCTTCCTCTAGGAGACAATAACCCCCTCTCTAATAGTCATTCATTAGTAGATCTTTTAATAAATCATTCATTTCATGTCTCAGATATCTCGTCTCTCTGCAAATCTGACAAAAAAGGACAGAAATGAGTTTAGCAGTAAAGTTTTGGCCACATCTTAATTATGCATTAAGCCTGGCAGAAGGCAAGTGGTTCTTCCTTGTTTTAGCCCTATTGTGACACTTGTAACTGGCCCTAACTGATAGGTGTCTGATTTCACAGCTGTATTCAAAGACTGGATGGTTTGCATGAACAGAGTCATGCATAGGAAGGCACAGATGAGACACTGCTACCAGTACGACGAAATATGACAAGGCATTAATATTGCACCAGGTTACCTACCAGTCAGGCAAATTAGGCAGATGTTGGTTCAAGAATAACAATTCTAAGAGAGGCTGGTCTGAAGATTTGCCAGCCTGGGATATTATGCAATGTTCAAAACCAGGGGGCATCCAGTTTTAGAAGGGCATGAATTAACCTCTTGAGATATACACCGTGACCAAGATTTGGCTATTAGTTCATATTCTTATGCAAAAAGGTGGGACATTTGTATTACGGTCTGTATTTCTTTTTAATAACACTTCAGAAGCAGGAACCAAAGAGTTTAGGGTTTTTTAACTAGGCCTGTGAAAATACTGAGTTATATTATACCCTGATGCTACAACTTTAGCCTTTGCCAGTTTATTTCAGTACAGAGCTTGGTCTGTACCCTCCAGCTATTTTTCATGACAATATGAATTGCTCTTTTCACTGTCTTTAGGGGAGGAAAGCCCAGCAAAGTAAAAGGAGGAAACATGAGTTAATTGACAGATTCTTTACTGTTATCATTGACTGGAAAAAAAACACTCAAAAGCCACTAGTAACTTACTTTTCTGCATCAGTGTCACAGAGCTCTTGATTATGTGATGGAGTAATTAGTCACAAAAAGAGAGGAAAAAACCCAAAAGTCTGCGATACCAGACATTTTTGTTCAAAATGCCAATGCAAGAAAACAGTTGAATTAGTGTGGAGAGAGTCTTTTTCTCTATCTGCTTTCATTTGTCTATGGCTTGTATGGTTAAGAGAGAATCGGTTTTTGGTCTGTAATATTTGTGAAGCAAAGCCAGGGATTTTTCGCAACATTTCAACAAAGTTTTACCATTTGAAAATAAAGACAAACATTCACAACATTATGCTTCACAGTATCTTTATAGCCACTTAGACACCGTGATACTGAGTGTGACATAAATAGACAGACAGATCTATTTTAGTGAAACCAAAGTTAAGATACTGTCCTAAGACACTGTGAATGATGTGGTAACTTTTATTGCGTTAACAAATATAACATATTTATATGTTAGTCACAGGCTTTGAGGTGGAAGAAGGGAGGGAGGGAGGGAGATGGGAGGAAAGGAAGGAAGCAAGGAAGGAAGGAAAGCTTCTTCAGTTCTAAAGCTTGTGTGTTAATCTATTTGCTGATCACTAAAATGTAATCTGTCCTATATACCTTTTCTTGAGACCCCAAATGGTGTGACCATTTTCCTGTGATATAAAATTTACAAATTCTTTTTTAAAGTGAATGTATTTAATTTTTCAAAAAATAATTTATAATCAAAGTGGTTGCAAAGAAATATATGCACATCTTCCATGTGACTGTGTGACAGAAAGTGAATAGCAAGGGAATGTGAGAGCTCATTATTGTTTATTGTGTAATGCAGCAAGGGAACAGAAATTAAAGAAGCTGGGGAAAAGTTAGTAGCTGGAACAGTACTGACACCAATAACTTTTTATGAGGATGAGTCAAAGCATCAAGGATGTCAGAACTGTGTTTCTGCTCTCTTGAACCTATTTCTATATATCATGACAAAATAGAGAAGTGAAAGAAAGATCCTTCTCTTCAGAGAAGGTGCTAAGAGGAAACTAACTACTGATGCAAATATTTCAGAAAAAAAGTTAAAAACACATCTCTCTCACGGAAGCTGAGAGCCATGGCAACCAGTGCTGACATATTTTAAAGCCAGAAACAGAGGTACTAAGTACTAAATGTATCAGGGACTAACTGGGGGTTCATCATGCTCACTTCCATGGCCCCTGTAAGTGTTCTGAAAAGCAGCTATCGGGCCTCTGAAAGACATTTGGGAGAGTGAGTAGGAAGGGAGGTAGGACTTGTTTTCTGTTTTCTATAGAAGTGCAGAAAGCACTGAGATTACCTGGAACAACATGTTCTGTCCCCTGCAATCACAAGCAACCAAGTAATAAATGCCAAGTCCAGAAAGGTCCACAAAAATATCTGCTCTGGCCCCTTGCATACCACATGATACAACCCTTCCCTCCATACCCTGTAACAAACTTAAGACATTTAATATGGGACACCCATAGGTGCCAAAACTATGATGAGCTACAGGAAGAGAGCAAGGAGAGACAAAGGGCACTACCAGAGACAAAGGGCACTACCAGTGCCTTAGGTCCATGAAAGAGCGGAGAGTTTGTAGGGTGGAACATGTCTATGGTACGCAAACCATTAGGATACCATGAAGATTGCCTTGAACCAAATGAGAGAACCAGAAGTGCTCCATTCCCATAGTATGGGGGGCGGGGGGAATGGAGGAAAGAGCACCAGACTAGAAAATGGATGGTTGGTACAATGGGTCTTTCAGCCATCAGATGAGCCAAGAGATGGGCTTCAAGGCTGAATTCTAATGAGAATACAGGTGGAAGAATTATGAGTGGGATGAAGGGATGCTTGTGTATGACCATTGATTCCACCCATAGAACAGAATAGGCCACATAATCTTTCCTTTTTCCCATGTGGCCACCATATACAGTGGCTATAGTTTAGTTCTCCTATGAACTAATACAGGCTGAAGGGCTGAAAACCTTACTCTTCAGCCACATGTTTAGTCATACTGTGTACTGTATTGGAGGGTTTTACCTATTGTTAGTTTAAAGGAATCCCAAGGTAATGACTTTAATTTCAGAATAGTTGGAACCATGCACCACATATTGAGTCCCATCAAGGGCCCTTTAAGCTGAGAGAGTAGTAGAACCAGCATCTTGTCTCCCTAGGGCAGGGGCGGGCAATTATTTTGGGTACAGGGCTGCTTACTGAGTTTCAGCAAGCCACCAAGGGCTGCTTGACAGGCAGGCCAGGACAGATTAATATTAATTTTCTAAATTTTTTAGGGGCCTTGAAGGCCAGATAGAATAGCCTGGCAGGCCGCATCCGACCCCTGGGCCTCATTATGCCCACCCCTGTCTTGGAAAATCCTGATCATCGGCTTTAAAGTTGGTATAGCTGCCTCTGTGCCAAAGCCAGCCTGGGGCTAGATCCTATGCAGAAATAGACTACAGTCTAGTGATCTGTACCACAGAAGACCATTAAGGGCTGGGCAGAACATCTCCTAGGCTACATTTAAATTGCATTTAGAAAGATTTTTGCCCCTTGACCAGCCCCAGGTTTAGGAAGCTCCAAGCCTTTTGTTTTTCTCCCTCCAGACCTACACTAAAGCCCAGGCTTTTGAGAACAGTAGATACAACTTAGCACTTTTACAACCCTTGAATTATAATGTAACTGGTCTGGAGGAAGATCCAGGTTCTCAGAGAAGGTATCCAGGCTCTTGGTGGAAGTTGCTAAAAACAGGTGCTGGCTGCACAGGCTGCTTGAACAGCATTTCTGGTGCTGCCACTTCTGTAATAGAAGCAGCGAGTGCTCTGTGAGTATCTCCAGAATTGTGTGTCTGGCAGAAGCATGCAGGCTTCCACTGGGGATTAACCCCATTTGCTCATAGGGAGAAAGGTAATGAAGCAGCTGTTTGGTGTGCCAATGGGAGTTGTTAACGGGGGAAGAAGGGAAGGAGCATGGGAATGGCTACTTGTTGGTCTTGTGGTGAGATAGCTGGAATAACAATATAGTAATATGGTAGTAACTATTATTTTGATTTGAGGACGGATTCACATTTGCTTTTGTTTCACTTCCCTGCATAAGGGGGTTGGATTTTCACTAAGCACCTGTGACTTGCAGTTGACTGTGAGAAACTCTGTGACTTCAGGGTTGTCTGCTCTTGATAAGAGAAAAATGTCAGAGTAAATCTGGACTTGGGACTTCATTTTGTAGATGGGGTGCACAACTTTGATCCTGAATCCTCTTTCAATGTGACTACTGCAGAGCTGTGCCGTACTGTAATACCCTGTGTGTTTCATATCTAGATTACCTGACTGAATCTGCTCTGTGCAAAATTTTCTTTTCCATCAAGCAAAAAACGCATTAGCTGCCTGACACCCACATTAGCAAAACTGTGTTTATGTTGTGTTATGTAACTGAACTGAGAAAATGATGTGAAGCTATGCTGCTATCAGGGTAGCACCCAAAAAACTTAGACTTAGAAGGCACGGTCTCCCATGGGGCTGCTTGGTCTGCATGGTTGATGCATGCAATGCATTGTACAACAATGATTAATACTCTGAGTTGCCCATGCCAGGTAATAGGGAGAAGCTTTCTTTATGGTCTGAACTTTTGAGTTCATGAGCATCTCACAAGTTGGTCCTTAATGTCTCTTTAGTGCTTGGAGTATATCGTGAAATGATATGTAAGTGAACTAATTATTATTATGACAACTGCTCAGTAACAGCAACATTGCCAGGGTAGTACAGGGGCTTTCCCCAAGGCTCCTCTGAACAGGTGTCAGATACAAAATGGCTCCACAACACCCCTTGGCAGCTCTTCAGACTATTCTGTGTCTTCCCTACTAGTCAAACAGACAGTGGCTGGAGTCCCAAAGGACTGATGTGATACCATGTGCTAATGCATAGTTAGATGGTTTGCAGTTTTCAAAAAAACGGGTGACAAAATGAGAAGTGAAAAACAGCTGGCTTGCTCACAGACCTTTCATGAAATGGTGGCTACAGCTTGTTCTCTTGTTGGCTTCAAAAACAGCTGTCAAAAAAAGGCTATTTGCAAAATACAAATTCCTCACCTATCATAATATGTGCATCATTACCCCATCAATTAAAGAAAATCCCAGAGAAGAAAGTTTAGATTCAAATAGATTAGACGCATTTTCATCCTGAGGACCTATTTTGCCACTGTGAATATAAATAATTCCCACTGAAGTTGGTAAAATTTCCACTAAAGGCAGTAAGAGCTACTTGTGACCAGTGATACTGAAAATTTTATTTAATTGTATTATATGTACAATGGGAATACAAAGAAGCCCCAGGTAAGATCAAGGACTATTACATTAGACACAGTACATCCACTTGGTATGAGACAATTTCTGGCATAAGGAGAGACCAATCTAACTAGACAAAAATGAGAAAGAAAACCAAAATGAAATAATTTGCTCCAATTTGCATGGGCTTTATGGAAATAGAACCCAAGTCTCCTGATTGTCAAGCTATTGTCCTCTCTGGAAGTGATACAGTTTCCTCATACTGTGCCAGATTGGCCCTTAGTGCATGAACCAAGAGGTTTACACTTCTCACCATGTATCGCACACATAAGACTTTCTTCAAATCTGCACATGCAGACTGTTACTTTACCTAAGACACTTACAATTGGCAAGAAATCCAGCAGCCTGATATGAATTAAAAAACCTAAAAACCTCTTTTGCTTTTCTATACAAGTACAGCCACTGAGTGAGTACCACATACAGCATAAAGTCATCCTTTACATCCAGAGGTAGATTTTCAAAGACACAGATGAAACTTCAGCTGGAAGTGATTGGGAATTAGGAGCCTGACTATTATTTCAGTTTTTGAAAATTTGCTGTATCTTCTGTCAGACCTTTTCATTGTGTTGGCTTGAAGATCTTTGGATAACTCGCAGAATCTTCTTCTGGAAAAGTAGGTTCTCTTCAATGTTTTCTGCTTGTAAGACTTTAATCACTCACATCTCAGTTAATTCTACAGGGTTTCCAAAAATGTTCTCTATGATATTCACATAATTCTATGAGTTTTTTCTAGTACTGAAGTACTTCTGTTCTAACTCTATAACCTCACTGATCTCTATGGAGTCACTCCTAATCAGAAATGGCATAAATATGAGAGGAATAAGGCCCTGGACTCTGTAATTAAAAAAATACTGCGCACCCATAGCCATATTTGACACTTAGGATTGTTTTTTGTACTATTTCAATGTTTATCCCCATTGTTATTATTATGGTTTGGGTCACGGATCCCATTACAGTTTTGGAATATGGCATAACATTAGGATCCAAGTGCCTAGCTAAAATTATTTCAAGGCCTCTGTCATGAATATAGCTCACTATGTGAGTAATTCTGTATATTATTCACAACTGAAGGGAAGAACTGAATTTGAAGTGTTTTCTAAATAAAGCCATGTGAACTACACTTTCAAAGGAAAATTTCTTATAAAAAAACTTATCTGCAACACCAATAAAATACATTTATCTTTTCTGGAGCTCTGTAGGCAAAAGAACTGGGGAATCCCACCACTTAAAGAATGACATCCTGCAACTGGCACTTTATATTCCACTTGGAAATCTTTATAAACAAACACCATAGTTCATGGTTTCTGGATTTGATTGTTCTTTGTATTTGATGTATCTTAAAATGTATTTCTCTTCATTGTGAATAATTTGGTCCATTATTTGTGATATCTAAAGGCTTGATCCAAAACCCATAGAAATCTTTCAGTCATGGCTTGATGTCTTTCTAAAAGAGATGCTGTAATTCCACCCCAGCATATTGGGTTGTGCAAGAATTATTTTTAAAAATCCTACGGTCTGTGTTATTCCGGAAGTCAGACTACCTAACCAAGCTCTTCCCGACAGCCCTTAAAATCTGTAGACCAATGTATCAATGGAGAGGCTCCTAGTGATAGCAGGCTTTGCATTAGGCTTCAAATGTTCAAAATGATGGGAAAAAATTCATGCATCTATTACACATAGAGGTTAGACTGCATCCAGTATGCCATATGCTAGATACAGAAAGAGATAACAGGAAAGAGTCAATATTTTTTCTGCTGTAACAAAAAAACCTATCCCTAACCATGGACTGTATCAATAAAAATCCCCTCAATAGATGAGGAGGGGGACAAACCTCAAATATAATATTATTTATATTTGCATATTATTTTAAAGAACATCTCCCAGATTTCATGTACCACATGCTGAATAATAACAAGAAGAACTTTGTGTCTCTAAATCTAAATGTGGTTTCAAAAACTGCAGCTAGCATTCGAACTATGTGCAAGCAGGGTCCCTGGGGCCTTTTCCAAAATCTTCTCTTCTGTGACTAGTGCTCCTATCACGGAATACAATTTAGCTACATCTTTCTTTTTCATCTCTTTGGTTGCTGTTGTGTCTTTTGTGTAAGCATTTGATGACTTCCTAGGTTTAGAGGTGGTAAGTATATAAATTAACCTATGTAGTTTACTGCCAACCCATGATTGCCTGCTAGACTTCTGAGTCCTTCAGGAATGCTGGTCTTTGAACCAATCTGCAATTATTGTTGGAGGGGGATTTGTTTCTATCGTATCTATCCCATTGCCTTTATTCTGTTGAGAGGTGTCTTGTTGGTCCTTTGCATTGTTCACATACCTTCTTTTTTGTGATTCACCTATATCAGACCAGCTGATGTCTGAGATTATTTCTGGTCCTGGGCTTACTTATGCGGATATGCTGGTTTCCTCTCTACTACACAGTTTCTTAGGTTTTTATCTCCACCTTTATCCTGGAGCATGCCAAGTACCTGTTATTGGATTTTTGACCGTTGCAAGGCTGCATCATGGTTTGCTAACTGTTTCAGGGGTTCAGAGGCTTCTGACTGGTGTATGCAGGATCTAAAAAGTTTATCATCCCTTTAAATCGCTGGATTTTCTTTACCTTTTTTGATTTAGCATTTTCTTAATAGCAATCAGTTTCTCAGGATCTACAATTAGAATAGCCACTGATGCTTCCCCAGAATACATGACATCCCCTTCATGGGGGGGGAACCACTGCCTCCCCCTTGGCCAATCAGTCATGAGGGGCAGGGCCACCCACTGCCTTGGCCAATGAGCAGCAAGGGGTGGGGCCACCACAAAAAGACCACCTCCCTCCCCTCCCCCCCCCACTGGCTTAGAATCCTGCTCCTCCTGACCGTGCACCACCCTACCTCTAAGCACAACCAATAGAATCGTGGCGACAAATGACTGATGTGTATTTCCACCAATGAACTGAAAAATAGGACTTTTTGCAGTCCATTCTTCATTCAGAAACAGAAAGACAACAATGGGTTTTAAAAACAGGATGATTTGGAATACAACAGTAACAATGTCCTGTTGTAGATAACGTCTGACCTTAGCTTTCCTCTACTCTTAGATTCTGCTTAAGACTTATCCCTCATGGTTGACAGTGTGGGGTTACCATATTTCTAGTATCAAAAGGGAGGACACCTATGGGGGGTGGGGAGGAGGTGGGAGAAGGGGTATATGATTGTGTGGGGAGGGGCAGTGATATTCCCATGCCACACCTCTGCCCCTCACTCCTAAGCCACAGCCCCAAGCCCTGCTGCTGCCTCTCACTCCTGACCCACTGTACCCCACCCCCCAGCCCTGCTGGTGTCCCTAACGCCCAACCTGCAACCCCCTGCTCCCCCCCAGCCCTACCAGTGCCCCTTACTCCCTACCCACAGCTGTCTCTGTCTCATGTGCCAGCAGCTGCTGGGGCTTGCATGCAGAGCACGTGATCCCCCAACAGCCAATCACCTTCCCTCACTGTTCCCAGCCCCAAGCAACAAAGCCAGAAGTGGCAGGGAAAAGCAGAGGCAGAGCAAAAATCCAGACATTTGCTTGGAATTTAAAAACCTTCCTGGAAGGAGGACAGGGGAGCAAAAAAGAGGACTAGTCCAGGAAAACCCAGATGTATGGTAACCCTAATGTAACTGAGTGGGGTGCTGAGGGCAGTCCTGGGTATCACTTTTGGGAGAGGTGGAAAAATAGTTGCTGCCACAGCTGGCAGCTGACTGTACCACTACCACTGCTTTCGGCAGAGTTAGCGCCAATGCTGCCTCATGTCATAATGCTGCCCAGCATGCCCAGCATATGGGGCTGCCCTGTTATGCCTTTGCTCATTATGAAGGTATTCTGGTGTTGTATTGCGATCAAATTCAGTGTGTACACTTCTGCGCTTCCAAGTAGTATATGGTACTTCTTTGTGTGGCAGCTACTATATAATCCTGTGTTGTAGGTTTCTTAGAAGCTCACAGGCCTCAGAATGGTCTTGTGACCTCAGAATGACAAGCACTCGGTCATATTTTTCCAATATAGTATTTTTCAAATGTTCCAAGGTTTACTTTGCAGCTGGCTCCATAATCCATCTGGAATCAGATTGGCTGTTGGCCCAATAGTATAGCTGTAAATGTGGCCATCTTCTTCTGCAGCATATGTCACTAGGATACTTTGAAGTGCCACTAATGATATCCTCCTCTTTATTATGTTTTCTCCATCTTAGCTTAGTGATTTAAGCTGCAGCACCTGAGAGCAGGCTGAGTACTGGGCTAATGAGAAATCCCTGGATAGGGTGGAGGCTATGTGACTAGAAGGGGTGGAGCCTCAGCCCATTAACAACCTGGTTTATAAGCCAGAGGACTCAGTTTGTCCCTGACCCTTGCTGAGGGAAAAACTCCTGCTGGCCTGGCCTGGGCAGAGATGGAGAGCCTTGACATCACAAGTACCTGGGGAAGCTGCAAAGAGCCGGCAGTTGGAGGGTTGGAGTTTGCTGGGAGCTAGCAAGACCAGGATGGGTTTATGTTTGAACACTGGCTGACATAGAGCTAGAGGTTTAGGTAGTGGCTCCGGGGTGGTATGGTGGCTACCAGTAGGAGTGCCTGAGAGGCACCCTGCAGTAGGAGAGCCTGAGAGGCACCCTGCAGTAGGAGAGGATAAGCCCCAGAGAAGGAGCCCTGGAGGGGTCTGGGACATGATGAGATCCATGGAGCTAAAGCTAAGTAGTTGGAGCCTGGCAATAACAGCTTTGCAGAGCTGGGGACTCAGGAGAGCTGAAACCAGTACAAGGCAGGGTCCCAGTGTGAAAGAGAGTGGTCCACTCAGGGTCAGGGACCTGGTGAGCCAGAGCATCAGGGCTGGAGCATGAGAGGGCAGAGCCAGAGGGCCTGCTGCCCAAGAGGACAGGGATATCTGGGAGGCATGAGGGTAGTTATGGGTTTGGTTGGAGAGCAAGATTTTAGTTCTTAAGGCAATTATGATCATAGGGTCATGACTGGAGCTGATAGGGCCCGGTGGGAGTCCCCACATGCAATGGGGTTGGAGCCATGGGAAGTGAGACTGAGGAGTGGGGTCAGAATCCCATACCAAGACTACATGCAGTGGGGGTGGAGCTCCAAGTCAAGAGGGCCAATTTGGGTGAAGACTGAAAGGGAGAAGAGGAGTCTTGTTCAGAGTAGAGAGTCAAGCCCAGGGAGGAGCAGAACTAGGTGGAGCACTCAGAGCTCACTGGCCTCTGAGGGCAGCCACCCCATTTTATTTTTACCATCAAGGCAAGGCAGGAGGGTGACCCTGACAGGCCAGAATGGGCAAGCAGAGCAGGCTTAAGGCAGCCACCAAAGGATGGCAGATGCCTTCAGGACCTATCCTGCTACAGCAGTAATGTTATTATTACAGCTGGAATTCTGTCTGTCACAACCCTCACGTTTTTACTGTTGCATGAGTGTTTTTATTTAATTATCTATTGCAAGATTCTCTGTAGCAGAGCTTCACTGTCTTTTTATCTTCTCTTCAGCAGCTAAAATGGAACTACTGTATCCCATTCGTGTGAAACTCTTTCACATACTAAATAGTCTGATTGTAGACCTCTCTATTCTACCACTTAGCCATGTCCAATTCCCATAGCTAGGGTGAGGGCCCATGGGTTCTGGAACCTGGTTTCTGCTCTGGTCTGAAATTGCTGAAACTTGATGACTTTCCAGGTAGGCTGCAAAAGCTATTTTATTAATTTATTAGATGGGGCTTTGGGAGGTGGCTTGGGGACTTGAGAATGTGATACTGAAGAGGCATATCATGAGGACTGTTTTGCTGCTTTGATTATTTGGCTGACTGAGTTAATTCATTTATGTATGATAACACTTTTTTTTTCTTGCTAGGTGGTCTGCATTCGCAAATACAAGTCAGATTATTATTAAGGCACTTAAGGCTTTTTGCCTGGGTATCTTTTATGGTTAGTTATATCTAAAGACATAAGACATAATAATTGTTAGTATTTCTTTTTCTCTTGTAACTTTCTGTTTTATGTAAATAGCTTGTTTATCCTATCACACTTCATTTCTGAATCCTAGCTGATTACAGGAAAAAAGATGGCCAATTTCTTTTTCCTACTATGGAAGGAAGCAATGCAGCATCATACAAAATCTAATATCCTTTATACTCTTGTGAATGCTTAATGCCAAGTTCATCAGTGGTGTCACTCTAATGCAATCAATGGACTGAGACCAAGGAAGGATTTTGTCTCTGATGTCCAAACTATTCTTTGGACATCATTTAAGCCTTGACTTAAGTAAACATTATAAGGAAGCAACTATTTAAAATGTTTAATAATCAATATCTTTAGCTAATACTAAACACTTTTTTTATTTAGTCATCACAACTTAATCACAGACCAAATTTTGCTAACCCCCCCAAACTGCTGCAGTAACTCCAGCAATATTAATGCTATTCTGTTTTTACAGTTACAAAACCGATCCTATGTTTCATCCTTTTGTTAAGTTCCAGCTCAGAATAATCTTTGTACATCACCCGGTTAAAACTCCAAAACCACAGTAATTTTATTTCTTAATTCTCAGGACTTTCATCTATTCTTAGATATGCATGTGGCCTTGGAAGCTCTTTCACATATATCAGCAAGCAGAATTTGAGCTCACGTATTCAGCACTTGTCTGAGTAAGAACGAATGTGAGAGACAACTACTTTTCATCTTTAGAGCTCAGCGCAGATAGAAACTTGGAGGCCCAAATCTTCAGCGTTATCAATTTCTGTGGCAATGTTCACATGAAGAAGGGCTGCAAAACTGGGCCTGTTGTGGGTTTTTTTGGTGTTTTGGGCGGTTTTTTTAGTGGGTGGGGTTTTTTTGGGTTTTTTTGTTTGTGTGGGTTTTTGTGGTGTGCTTTAAATTCTGCCTTTCTACTGGGCAAAAGACAAGCTAAATGAAATTGGCCAACACTTTATTTTTCAACCTAATAGTGCTGACTGTTTGACATGTGACTATTTGTGGCTACAAGCCAGTTAGCTGCCAGCTAGGTATTTGCATGGAGATTGGTGAAACATCTTCTGGCTGGCAAATTACATTATATGTCTGTCCCTCTGCCCAGAAATAAACATCACATTTCTTTTCCTTAATGCATTGCATTATACATAACCAAAACCATAAACTTTTTAAATATGCGAGTGTTCTTCAGTCTAGCAGTCAAACGAGAGGTAATATTAAAGACTGTCTTAAGATGAGAAAGGGATACCATTTAAGATGTCTGTCTATGGAAGATTTGCCAGTTTTAGAATCAATATAAAAATTTATTTAACAGTTGGTCCATCAAGACTTAAAACTGGCTGATCAGCAACTTCTGGCAATACAAAGTCATCTGCAAGTGTGAGTACTTCTCGATGTCATCCAGGGTGCTTTTCTGGTCTTTTAGCAACATAGTTTCATTGTTTGGGCCGTATGTGGCCATCGTATTTGAAGTGCCATCTGAAATGGTATGGATATTTTGTGTGGGTAGGTCTTTATTGACTTGTATATGCAATTTTCTTTGCTATAGCAGGTTATGTATACCATTTTCTTTGCTATACCAGGAAGAACTAACTCTATGAGTAAAGATTAACCTCTCATTGCCCACGATTCCTTTTCTTTTATCTTACAGGATTCCATAACCCATTCCCCCTCCAATTCAACCTATCTATCTGAATTGCTGAAAGCATAATGTTCACATATGAGAGATAAGTAAGTGAGCTTGCTTTCTGTTCCATAGGGATGAACTATAGTGTATGCAGATTATTACGAGAAGAAAATAATATCAGAGAGAGGTGGCTTTTTAAAAAGGCATCAGTAGCATTAGTGTCATGTGTGAAGCACCCATTTGTGACAACTGTACAGACCTTTCAATGGAAAATTGTGCTGTGCTACCTTTTAAAGTATGAAATGCTAATTTTGGATTTACAGTTTTTTGAACTGGAGGGCTGCATTTTGCATGGAATTTTGTTTAATTTCCCAGTGAAAAAAGGCATTTGAAACACAACTGCCTACAGCCAACTGTCAACAAAAATCAACTGTAATAGCACACAGCCTGTCACTGATTTATGTGGTGATGTGGTAATCTTCTCAATTTAGCTGGATATTTCTTCTTCATACAAAATAGCTGAAAGTCTTGCTAGACATTTATGAATATCGGGAGGTACTATTAGGATGATAATGGGGCCAGATTAAAGAAGTGTTCACTGGTTCAAGATGTCAGTAAAAGAGGCAGAAAGTGGAAAGAATATATGGACCCTTGGTAAAAGTGAACTTCGTATTTTCAGAGTTGCTTAAGATTGGGAGATGGCATATTGAATTCCATCTGCCATGAAAGCATCTTTCTAAGAGAAGGGTTGGGGGAGGGGGGTTGTTATACTGGATTTTTTTTTTCCCAGAAATCTGTTTTTGTTTACAAAGATGGTAAAACGAGAATCTTTGATAGTGACTGCGGAGAGGACAAGACAGAGTGATCCCCTGGCAACAAGAGTTTTGTGGCCTTTTACCTTCTTTGAAGGCCTGTGCTTTCAGTGTGGTCGTTTTATATTAATCTACATCGCTGAGTACTGGCAAGTAAGATATCACACTCCACATATTACAGCTAAGCAAAGTAATTGGCCTCTCAAAAAGAGCTAGAACTAATGCAGACAAAATGATGCTGCATGACTTGAGCTGCAAATAAAGAGGCAAGTTTGTGTTTTACAAAAAATGTATAATTTACCAGGCATTTCATTACGCCATATAAAGAAGGCAAAAATGATAATTGAAAATAAATGTGGCTGCCTAGCTACAGTATATGCTGCCAGCGTTACTTGAAATAGAAGCACTTTCTTGCTGAAGATAGTTAAAATTTTGATGCAACTTCTGTCTGCAGACTTGTATAACGTATCTTGTTAAATTTGTCTCAGTTTCAGTATTTGCTACAGAGAAGCCAGCAAAATTTAAGGCTCTGTCTGTGTATTTATATACCTGCGGCTTTATACAATTGTATTAATTATTAACAGCATGTACTGTAGATGAATGCATGTATGCATATCTGAGTGAATATATATGTTGTTACATTTATTACCGTGGGCTCCCAGTAGCGCCTGCTATCTTTAAGGTTGCCAAAGAAATTCCGTTATAAACCCCTGTCTGATGAGGAAGAGTTACAAATATAGAAATACCAGCGTAATCTCCCCCCCCTATCCCCCTACATGTCTGGGCAGGGGGAATTCTAAAGTGCTTTTTTCCTGACTATAGACAAAGATGGGACATACTTTCTAGTAAGTGAGGCTGTTAAGAGTCACCCAGAAAAAGAAACGGGCATAGAAATTGTTATTTTGCCATGCTTATGCCAGACCTGCCCCACCTACCCTCTGGCAAGGACAAGTTGTTAAAATGTACATTGGCCATCTGTGATTGTCCTCACTTGTGATTTTGGAGCAGCCCACTCCCTTTCCAGAATGGGAGAAATCTTTCTCTAGGAAGCTTCTTCACATGTCCTTATACATCACAGAAGAGCAAATGCTGATACATTCTTCAGGGCTTATTCTTTTCAGAAGAACATGCATTCAGTAAGAAAGGAAAATTTTACTATGTGGGTTTTGACCTGAAAATACTGAACTCTCTTAATGACACGTCTGTTTTGGAATAAACTAAGGAAGTGAATATAAGTCCAAAAAGGGAAACGAAAGACTGGAGGACAGACCTCCTTACAAAGCTGTAGGGCCCAAGAAAGACAACAAAGTGGAGGTTGCTCTGAGCCCAAGGTACTTTTTTATTAAATTACACACTTCCAACTGCCTCTGTGTAACACATGTGCCTCTATAGTGCTTCATCCGCCAGATCTCTGTGTCTAGAAAACTACACTATACAGAGGTATGTTTTCAGGTACTAGTATCCCCACAAGAAACCATGAGAAAAGAGCAACAATTGATGATGCCTGTCAATCTCTCCCTAATACTGCTAGGTAAGTTTGAGAGGTCTAAGGCCTGGCTATATGGACACAACTCAATGATAGATGCTTAGTACACCACTGAATTGCTGTGACTCCCACACTGAATCACGCCCATACCCACATGTCAATGGGACAGGGAAGGAATGAACTGAATATAAAAAATGGAGCAGTCAAAGGGGGAAATTCCTGTTCATTGTAACTGCATTTGTGCATGTGTTTAATTTCGTGGTTTTAACTGTTCTATTTTTATTTTCTTTTGACTTTCTCCAGAAACCACCGCCTCATGTAAACTGCTTCATTCAGAATGATGTGGATATATTTGGCTTAGTCAGGGGCATTGCATTTGTTGAACCTTCAAACAAGAATGCATAACAAGCAACGAAATGAAGAAACAAAATAAGGCCCAAACGAAACAACCCCCCCGCCAACCTTTTGAAAATAATGCCTTAACCTATATAAGTTAAGGGATGAATATTGTCTACTCCTTCTCCATCATCTGCCAGAGAGAAAGATTTGTCTCTGGCTGTTGAACTCTCCAGTGTTCAGCTATTCAATGTGGCCATCTACTCAACAACACCAAACTATCCAAGTTTTTTTTTCCGACTGATGATATGAAATGAAAAGGAATATTTAAAAATCATTTTAAGAAGTTCAAAAGTTTGTTTTCATGTATAAGCAAAATGCTAGCTGAATATATAAAAGGACAAAGCCTGTTCTCACTAACACCCAGTTTGATGGAATCACCCTCGTACAAGAAAATTTGCCACAAAGGGATTCAAAATAGTTATGCTTTTGAGGTAAACATTGCGGTAGCATTCCAGTCCAATAACTCTGTAAGAAAAAGCAGGTCCACAGTAGAGCATAGGAGAGGGAATTCAACACCCACAAAGTTGCAATTATGAAGAACCAGAATTTATTGGGCATGGAATATATTGTCACTAAATAGCTCAGCAGTTCTCATGAGTCTTTGCTAAAGTTCCAAATATGTAGTCTCAGACAGGAGATTTCTTTTCTTCAAGGCTTTTATTAAAAAACAGTTCAGGTAAATGCTGACAGTAAACAAGCAAACCTGTTGAAACACAAGTCTGCACCTACGCAGGCAAGAGGATGTCTTTCGGTGATATTTCAGAGTGCTAACAGCTGAAGAAAATTCTGTTTTACCCTTGTTACTTAAAATAAAGCAAACACAAAAGAAAACAGCTGCTCTTGCTATGAAGTTTAGTTTCATTTTAAAGATAGTCTTGTGCTTCTGTTTCACTGTTACTGTTTCCTGAAGCCAGTTTGCCCCGAGGTTTCAATGTCTCTAAAGTTCATTGGCTAAAGAGTCATTTTCCCATAAGGCCCCACAGACCCCTGTGCTCCATATTCCTGGTCAGGTGTTTCGAGCTGTCAAAGAAAACACCTCTTGGCTCCTTCAAAGAGTGTTTTACAATGTTCAGTGTGCTGAGACATAATTTTGGCAGTTCAGTAACTTCTCTGTGGATGCTCATGCAAGGCAGATGCAATCAGTGATGCTGATAGTAATGTATTACAAGAATAAGACTTAGCATTTTGATTCAAGGAATATCATTTGTATGTGGGGACACAGCAGTGCCCTTCAGCCTCTGTGAGATCACTGCCATATTTGCTCTGTCCTGCCTTTTGTATATGTGACTCTTAAGGAACGGAGACCTATGGACCACCAGTATTCGATATTCAACATAACTCCATCCAGCCTTCCCTGAGTTGCCTTCTTCATAGCAAGACCATTCTCTGAACTCCAGGTAAACATGTTTATCACCTTCCAAATCCTAGGCTATCTTATGAAACATGCCATGAGGCTAATGAAAATACTTCAGCTTCCAAAATGGTTGCTGACAAAGGCACTCTTTGGTTATTGACACTCTCCCTTTCTAGGCTGATTGTGAAGGTAAAAGGCAAATAGTAGTTTGACTGACTACTCCTGTCCTTAGTCTTTGCAGGCCTAAGGGCCTAAGTTTGGCCTTGATAATCATCTTCAGCCCCCATTTTTAACTGACAAAAATGTATTTATAGAGAGGTCAGCACAGGAGAGAGCTAGCCTCTCACTTTAATGCAGTATTGAATTGATGTGAAATGGAAAGCAAATGTTTTTCTTGAAAAAGGGACAAAAACAACTGAAGACCTAAAAGAAAACAAAAGAGGGATTTCAGTAAAGCAACTGTCAGGCTTTTGAAGACAGTGAACACCAAGGGAAAGAAAAGAAATAGGAAATAGAAGGGGATGAAAAATTAAAATAAAAAATTGGGGAAAACCCCTTCAGTAACTTGGATGAAAACTAATCATGCTTGTTTTCTATTATGAAGGTGATTTTATAAGGTAGAGAAAGAACAGATTCCTTTGACAGCTTTGAAAGTCTTCTTTTAGCAGTCTGTATTGTATTTATTGAATCATCCAGCTCATCATCCTCTTAAAGCAGGATTGTCCTTTGCAACGTAAGCTAGGTATAGACATTCAGAAAACCTGAGGTGGAATCGATCTACATTACGTGGTTTTCTGTAAGTGGTATAGCTTAGCTCAGTAGTGAACAGAACACACATTCGCCTATTGGGCAGGGGGAGGTGCAAATGTTAGACTGGGTTCTGCCCTTTGTAAACCAGTCTATCTGTGCCAAACTTCTTTCAGTTACAGCTATAGCGTGGTTCTGTGTGCTGAACGTCTGTTATGGGCATAGACCAGTTTCCAATCACTTACACCAGTAAAAGTGTAATATCTGTGCCTGGCCATGGTTATCCATGTTAGTTAAAAAATGGCTTGAGTGGTGTGGTTTCTACCACGCTGTGACACTGTCCCACAATAAATTTGACTGTTAGCAAAGTTTTTCCTGATATTTGTGCCAAGCGTTTCTTTGCTTCATTCTATCTCATTGCTCCTAATTAATCCACCACTGTACATGATTCTTGCCCCTGATATGCATGTGGCACCTTCAGACATGGTTGATATTTATGATATATCTCTTTAGTGATTATTAAGTGGTTATCCATAGATGGTCATGAAGATTTTATAGGAGACCATATATTTAAGAAAGTCAGAGTTTATTGATTTTTCTATCACAATGGCAGAAGACGACTTTGTTTATAAGGGGACACACCTGCCAGTTTTGTAAGCATTATGGTATTTAGATTAGGTGGAATAAAAGCTGTCATCCTTACTCAGGCAAAATTCCCGTTGATTATACTGAGAATTTGCCTGCAAATACCTATGCTTATACTTAACTTTCTTTGTAGGAATACTCCCTTTGGAATCAATGAGAGTGCTCATGTGCTTAGGGTTAAGCACACGTGTAAAACATTTGCTAGTATCCATCTCCAAATGATCTTAATTAAAGCACTTAGTGATAAGGGCTTGTTCCAAAGCCCTAAGAAGTTAATAGAAAGGCACCCACTGATTTCAGTGGACTTTGGATCAGGTTCTAAAACCTGCCTTCTGGTGCTAAGAAAAAAGGGAAAAGAGGCCTCTTACTGTGTTTGTGCAAGCAGAAAGGATATCTTCACAGCACACAAAAAGAATGGTGGCCTGCTCATAAATGTCAGAACCTATACTAGGTGCCTCATTGTGAGAATCTTAATGGACCCTGTGGTTTGGGTCAGCGGTTGCAGTTTATAGGGTACAAATCCTATTAAGTTCAATTGGGGCATGATTTCACTGATGGTGTATAGCTGTATATATATAGGGCTTTCTATTAACTTCTAAGGGATGTGTGTGTGCATGTGTGTGTGAATATATAGCTATATAAATATAAAGAACCTATGCATTTACATATTATCTACAAATATAATCTGATATAGACTCTAGCACATAGCTCACACAGCTGTACTGTGTACAGAGCATGCATAAGTATTCTGTGTGTGTGAGAGTGCATGTGTTCTCTGCAAGCTACACTACACATTAATAAGACAATCCATATATTGTGTTAAGACATACAGTATGCAGACAATGCTCCAGGTACTGATATTTTTTTTTGTAAATCCTGAAATATAGCTGATATGGTCCACTGCAAAATGAACCTATATTGGAAATGGCAAAATTGTAATGTAAAATATACTGGGGTCGGTGGGGTGTGATGTTTTTTGCATATATTTTTTCTCCCTTGACCCATGCCATTCTCCTGCATATATGGAAAAAAGCTTCATCTCACACAGAAATGTGATGTCCTTTACTGCCAGAGGCTGTTGCTGTTTTAAATGAGGAAAAAGCACAATGCATGAAGAAGGAAAATTAAAGCATATTCATTTTGGAAATTAGATACGGTGTCAGGAGACTCTCTGGAAATAGCACAGTTTGAATGGAGTACCAGACTACAAGACAGTTCACTGAACTTTGACCATTATTTATACCTTAGATGCTTTTGAAATGGGGAGATACATAGTAGTCATAGCTGCTTAATTGTGGATTGTGTCTTCACTAGATGCTTATCTTTCCCATTAGTATATGTAAGTATAGTATATATATAAGACTATATAGTACAATTGCTATATATTGTCAGGACTTTTGGATTTTTTCATTTCTGGTAGACAGGGACTGGAGATGTCCATCTATATGCCTGACTGCTGTTACCACCCAAATACCGAGCTTGTTATGCAGTACATAATGAGTACTTTTGTGATTGCTCCCAGAATCACCATCTGTAAGGCACAATATTCTTCCCAGGATAGATTTGGCCACCCATCACCTTTGGAAATAATAATAATAATCTAAGGGTGGGTGGTTGCTGGCCCTAGGTTACGCAGGTAACCCTAGTATTCATCTGTCTTCAAGCCCTTATACACCTTGGCTTCCCTTGTCCCTTGACCTTTTTAAAACCCATCTTAACCTGACTCTCACTTCTGCCTAGTGCTACTTGTTTTAATCCCATTTAACTGCGTTATTCCCCCTTTGCCAAGGCAGGTACATTAAACAAAATATCACTATGTACTGGGTTTCACATGTTGTCCCATTACAATTATAATGCCATCTCAACAGACAAGCAGCTGTTAAATCTAGGATATGTGTGACTAATCCTTTGCTATACCTAAAATGTGTTGTCTCTTTTTTTTCTTTTAAGAACTGCAAGGCAATAGCTCTACAATTTGTTTTTTCATTCATGAAAATAGACTGAAAATATAAAGATGAGAAGATTTTAGTGTAATTAATGTTCTCAAGAAAGCTATGTTCCGAATGACCTTTAGCATTGGTTCACAGTGAGGTTTGGGGGTTGTTTTTAACTCTTTCCACTATTTTTTTTTCTGCCTTTTTTGTGGTTTTGCAGCTAACTACAGCTCAAGGCAGCATAATGATTGCCTAAATTTCCACCACCAAATTAGGATGTCATCCAAACCCTTTGCTGCTGGGGAAGGGTTGCTTGATGATAGAGGCCATCTCCTGGGCAGCTAGCTCAGTGAGAGCTCTGAGGATTAGAATGGAGAACTTGTATCATAGCTGTTCCCGGGGCTGTTTCCCCGCTTTCTGTAACAGAACGATGGTAAGATGGGACTGTTGGTGTTTAAAACAGTATAACAATGCCACCTTCCTTTTTTTCTCCAATGTTTAACGTCACATTATGATAAGTGTAAACTTGTGTGCATCCTCTGTGAGGTGACCACTTTGTCTTTTGCCGTCTCCACTTAGCTTTATGTACAGTACAACCCATGGGAGAGAGAAAAAAAACATAACAGACACTCCTTCTGCCACGGGAGATGCTTTTCTTCCTTGGACCAGAAGCTCCCCTCCTATCACTAGCCAGTAACAACCCTTCTGTTCATCCTTATGTCAAAGTCACACAACTACATTAATAGTGATCTCTGACAATTAGAGAAGAACTGAAATGATTTGGCAACCTTTGGGTACTTCTGAACCTGAGGGTGTGTTCTGATCCCTTTTAGTCAACTGGGTATCTTGGCAACTATCCACTCATCACCTACCCCTTCCAAAGGGTGATATAGTAGCTTGGACTTTTCAGTCCAGCTGGGGCCAGGGAATGGAGAAGAACTGGAAGGGGAGTTTTGCTACAAAGGCATCGTTTTGCCTGAGAAGCTGCTCTTTGTTTCTTGTTCTTGCTGAGGCATGCCAGGCATTGTCAGGTTTTCTCTGTTTGAGATATAGGCAATTGAATAAGAGTCTCAGTTTTTTAGAACCTCTTGCTAGATGGTTTATTTCTGGAGAAAGGGCTAGGAACTGAACAGGGGGAAAAATTCACCATGTGAGGTCAGATTAAAAAAAAGATAGAGTCTCAATAAAAGAAAAAAAATCTGTGTGGTTTTTATTTTCAACCGGGTTTTTCAGTCTTAGTTGTATTTGGCTGTCCAGTGAGGCTCTGGCTGCAATGCCGATTGCCCTAAAAAATGTAGACCAGTGTTTGGAAATACATGGTAAACTTTACAAGGTGAGTAGTGATCTCAGATGCCTTGATTTTTTGGGGCCCATTATGAGATTCTTGAAGAAAATTGTTGTTGTAGAAACTGCTGAGCATTCACCCCCTGAGAATCAGACTGCTTTAAAGCGTCTCAAGGGAGTCTCCAGAAACTGAGGCACAATGACAGATTGCTGTATGACTAGACTTTTATTGAAGCAGATTTCAAGACATTTAAATTTGCCCTGGCTTTGAAAAAGATCACTCCAGCCCGGGACTCAGTCCTGACCAAGGGCTGTGTCACACATTACACTGAAGACTTGTTAACTGCATTTAAATGCAAGTATTGGCACATTCAAATAGTTAAACATATGCTGAGTGTGCTCATATCATACCAAAGTTAGGACTTTTTTTTGTGAGAGGCATATTCCCAGATTATATTAAGTAGCACATGTTCTGCTATTGTCTGACCACTCCATGGAGATAATAATTTGCAATCCTGGGACTGGGATCCACAATCAGCTGACTGTTGGACCCCGTCCTGGGAGCACACCAGAGTCTCAAGCACTCTGGTGCAATACCTGTTGGTTCCAGGCCAGGCATCACACAGAGACTTCAACAGGCCCCAGCAAGTTATGGGGGGGCTGCGACGAACAATCAGCTGGTTCAAGATCCCAGTTCCCCCATGTTTGCAGCTCCTAAAAACCATGTTTGAACCTCATGGGAGCCAGTTTAAGACTCTGGTGCATTGCCAGGCCTGGTCCTAGCCCTCAAACCTTATGAGAGCCAGTTCAAGACATTGGTGTGGTGTTGGAGCTGGGACTGATCACAGTAAATATTGCTGTGTGACTGCTCAGGACATGTTCTACCTTTTATTACAGCATGGCAATGTTTACTGGTATCTAAGTAAAACATGTTCTGTGTGTCCCATGTAACAAAGCCCCAAGACCTGCTCCAGCTGTGGGAGCCAATAGTTAGTTTGGGACTGAATAGCTCAGAAGCTAAGCTTAGGGAGAGACTTGTTGCAGCCTTGAGGGTCTGAGCTTATCTTGGATACATTTGAAAGATTTGGTTCAGTGTGTACTACCAACACTTCTCCTAGTGCTGGATGCTTGCACTTCAGCTTCAGAGCTATTGCTATGAAGTTACTTAACAGAATTTTTGGAAATTATTTTGGTTCCTATCAGACCAAATTAAAAAGAGGTTCTTTCTAGATCCATTAAATGGTGCTGTTCATTTCTTAGCATCAGGTAGAGGGAATTATGTAGTTTCCAATGCCTTTGGACAAGATGGCAGCAGTCTTTATAGTTAAGAAGATGAAACCTGCCAGGCGAGGGTCCTGGTACTGAAACAATTAAACAAGAAAGGCAAGAACTTGGCCACATCATTTGCAGCTGAGACAATGGAAGCAAAAGTTACATGTGCTTATTGTCTGTGAAAATGAAAGATAAAAAAATATTTTGGACTTGAATGCCACTATGTTAATACAAGTGCCTACATTTTTCTGGCAGAAATATTTCAGACAAAGCCAGAATCAAGTGGGTCAGAAATTTAAAAAAACTTAAAAAATCTTTAAATGTTCTAGTTGGCAAGCTGCTTTCTTCCTAACACAAGCTTCATGAATTTAGGGCCTGGTGACTTGATTGCAATCTTCCCCTCTTTTTGTCAGAGTTCCTCACCAAGGCAAACAACAGAAACCATATCTTGTGATGGAGAATGACCAATCTCACAGCGACAACTTGTAGAGAATATACATGGCAAAAACAATTTGCAGACAACTCAGACACTGAAAATTGATTTCGTGGAACACTGAATTAATAATTTCTTATAAAAATTGCTTATAAAGTCTTTTCATGAATGCTCTGTTCCCTTTGAAGAAAGGATAGAATTTGTCAGATAATCTGTTCTGTATGAAGAGTCTACTCAGCTCTTACTGTTTTCTATGATAATTATTATTATTATTATTATTTTGTTTAGCTCTATCCTTTTCCATTGTAAGAGCCATTGTTTACTTCTGAAATGGATGAAGGATGAATTCAGGTTACATTTTGACATTACAATGAAATTGTCAATAGAAATCAATGACTTGTCACATGATGAGTTAGGGTTATAAGGCAGCTGAACAATGCCCTTATATCTCCAGCCAGCCTTATTGTACTACCATCCTGAGGAGCCAAGCAATGGTAGTGTTATAAAAAGGTGTTGTCATAGTTAAGGGGATTGTAATGGAGTTTAATAAACTTGGAAGCTGAGGCATAGAACCCTGATGTTGGAGAAAGTGTTATAAAGCAAAGGATTGTCTGCAGAGGCTGATATTTGTATCCACATTTATTGACCTTAGCGAGGTAATATAAACAGAAGAGATAGAGGTCAAAGAGCTCACCTTCTTAGCTGCTGCAGATCTCCATTAAACCAAATTTGTACTCAGTGTTAAAATACCATTGTATCAACTCTGTCCCTGCGAAGACCTCTGCTTATATGGCCAGGGTTGCTTTTTAATGCTAACAAAGACATTGTGACATACTTAGTTTTAGTATGGAGGAAATTCAGTGGTACACATTTCACATTACACTCGTGGCATCATCCAAAAGGAAGTGTTGAACATCTAATGTTGCAAAGAAAAGTGTCATCAGACGTTGCTACTTACCTTCAGGTGTATAGATAGCATCTGGGATACAGTGTACAAGGGTGTATCTCCATCACCTCTACGAATCATGCCACTCACTCCCACCCTGTGCATGTCAGATCCCAGAAATAAGAAAACATAGTCACTTTCAGGATGGAGAAAGCTGAAGTCTTGTGCTGGAGCCAGGGCTTCAGTCTTTTGGAAGTTGGTGCATATGCAGCGGGAGTGAGCAGATGAGGTGTGCTTCATGGCAGTGCTCCCACTGTTTTGTCTAATTCCTGATTGGGGGGATGGGGTCTAGACAGCACTCAGACCACCAAACTCTGCCTTTCTCCAAGGTTGGAGAGGCAGGGATATGAGGAAGGTTTTACTTTATTCCCTACCTCTTGCATTCTGCTCTTGTGGGGTTGGGAGTGGGGGGAGGGGAGAGGAGGAGAGGGGCAGCTTCTGCATCTGGAGGCTCTTCTATTGTCCTTAGGGATGCAAACCACCTTAAAGGGAACTGAGAGAGGGTGGGCCCATAGAGAAGCCTGGCATGGCCAGGAGAGCAGGTTGTATCATCCAGAGGGATGGTGCAGCAGGCTCATTGAGCCTGTACCACCTCCAAACACAGACCAGATTGTAAATCATACAATCTGGCTCGGAGTTGTTTCTGGAACAGAAGTGCCTTCAGCTCACACTCTCTGTTCAGAGAAGAGATGGCCCAAACAGAAACTGCATTTTTTTAAATAAAATAAAAACCCCCAAAAGAACATGATTTATAATAAGTTACAGGAACAATTTATTCTGGCTCTCCATGGATTAGAGAGGTGGTACTTGGAGCAGCTTGTTAAACAGGAGTGCTTGGCCCCTGGCCTTGCACTGCTGTTTAATGATCCACTCTTCATGTGCCACCTCTCTAATCTGCAGAGAGATAGGAACAAATTGTATCTATAATGTTATATTACTTAACAGTATAATGTATTATAAATCATAGAATTGCATCCCTGCCTTGTAATTGGTGAGATGTGTTGCATGAGAAATCCCCTAATTCAATATAGAGTGGTTGCTCTTATGCATAACTACCTCTCTGGATCACACCAATTCAGTCCAGAAGTGGTAAGGGGAGAGTTAAAGCTTTTTTAATTAAAAATAGCAAAAATATGACTTAGAATGATTTTACAGGCCCCTCATTGGCATTACAGGTCCCTGGCCTCAAACTGCTGTTTAATAATCCACTGCTTGCTAGGAACTTCTCTCTTGCTGCAGAAAAAGTTGATCTCTAGCATATGCGGTATATGCTTGAAATTAATCACTCACTGTACGTTTACAGCATACACCCACTATACACCAATATACCTGGAGCATTTTTACATGTGTTTTGGGGGGCAGCACCGGGCGCTTTAATTAGCAAGCCATGCTAATTAAAAGCACCCATGTGTCACATGTATCAGTGTCCCCACGCATCCCTGTGCTGAAAAAACGGCAGCGGGGCACTTTGAATTAAAGCTCATCTAATGTGTTTTATTTCAGAGTGCCCCATCACCATTTTTTCAGCACAGGTTGCTGATACACATGACGTGGAAAGTGCCAGAGCATGTCAATTTCTGTTGGATTCCCAGCATGATAGAGCAGGCTCCCTACCAGAGACAGCCGTAGCGGAGTGTGCGGCCCGGGGCAAATCAGCCTGTGCAAGGTCCCTTTAACACTAAGAGGGGCGGGGTCACGGCTGCTCTGCCTAGCTCCTGCCCAGCTCTTTGGGGGCCTCCAAAGCATGGGGCCTGGGGTGGTTGCCCTAATTTCCCTCCCCCCTCCTGCCCACCCTGTCAAGGATGGCCCTGCTCCCTGCATTTCTATAGGAGCCCCTGGATATATAAAAACAATATGTGCATTTTCATGTATATTCTCTTGTGCCTATACTGTAATGCAAAGATGCTTAGTGTATGTATCTCTATATTTCACTCTCTCAGCAGACCACTTGGGTTTAAAACTAATATCTACTGCAGTGATCTCAAAATATTCCCCAAACAGACCAACAGAAAAATACCATCCAAAGCCATCTTCTCCTCCCACAGAAAAACCTGTTAGAAAGCCTAAACTAAACAGAAAGTTACATGGTTCTGAAACTGTTGAGATTCCTTTGCTTCATATATTAGGTATCTTTGCATTGAGCTTCTACCTTCTAGTTATGCTTGGGTGTAATTTTTTGCATTGTTGTAACAGATGTCCAGAGCTTATGGAGATGACCATTTTATTAAATGCTTGCATAAATTCAAGTACTGTCCTAAGTGGAAAGAGGAGGAGGTCAAGTGTTACCACCTTCACTCATAGGGAAATATGGAATGAGATTCTCAAATTTGTGGAATAGGCATAGGGCAAGATGAACCCAACCACAGAGTTAAAGATCTGAAAGAAATTCACGCAGTTCTCTGGTGATCTATACTTGGGCCTTCACTGCAAATTCTTCTTTACGTGAGGCCAATTATGAATGAATCTCATAGGGTGTGTCTATTTGACTGGCTACAGAGCATTGAGGTGAAATCTAGTGCTACTCCATGCATATATTATATACCCCAGCCCCTCCCAAAATATAATATTGTTGCTTCTGGTTTGACATTGGGCAGACATCTCATCAGCTCATCTGAGACAAAAACCATGTGGGGCGTGTGGGGTGTGCTCTCTTCTTTTCAAAGGGTATCATTTTTTCAGGGTGTAGTGCACATGGAGTGTTGGGTCCATGCCTCACTGAGGCACTTGATCAGGAGGCAAACTAGACATGACCATAACAGTAGTTCAGCATTCATTCTGGCTCATATTTCTTCTCAGGAGGTGCATGTGTTCTTTCCTGCCTCTTTCTGAGGTCCATTCAGGCAAAAGTTGGGACTCCATGGTCCTAGGCACTTTTCACACGTAGAGGGAGAGACAGTACCTGCCTGAAATGACTTATAGTCTAAACAGAGAAAAGCAACACAGGGTAGAAAGAGAATTGCAGGCACAGGGAGGTCAAGTGACTTGTCCATGGTCACACAACTCCTCAGAATCCCAGCTGGGCAGGGAACATAGGTGTCATATCCTCAGCTCAGCTTTTTACCCACTACACCGCACTTTCCCTTGAAATGTTTGTGGTATACCCGGACCTGTCCTAATAATTGGTAATGGAACTTTCTGATTACAGACTGGAGAGAAGACCTTCATATTGATTGACATTAGGCCCTCTGTCTGTTTGTCTATCTGTCTATCTAAGGGTTTTTTATGGTGCTTGTTATCATGGTATGATCACCCTGAGTTAGTAAGAGAATAAATTTCCACACTGGAACAAACCAGCACTTCTTTCCTGATTGTGACTAAAGACAGCAACTGTGTCTAGGGAAGGCTTAAAACTGCCATAATGCTCTTAATTGTGCAATGCTTTATCAATGAAGGAAGTTTCTTCCTGACCCCAGCTGTTAATCTGTCTATGGCCTGAAGCATAAAGATTGATAGCCCATGTAATTCTGTCTTAGCAAGTGTAACTACAAGTGCTTTCCTTCTCCACATACATGTTGAAATCTCTCTTTTTTCAGTATACTAAGTTATTTGTCTTAATAGCAGCCTATCACAACAAAATAATTTAAATAAAATATTTATCTTGCATATTATAGAAGAGTATAGACTATAGTATCATAGAAATAGAACAAGGGACCTCTTTACATTTGAGGGATATACTTCTCAAGAGAGCCAGCAGAAAAACATTACAGGCCAATGAAAAAGTAGCCACATTCATAATTTTCAGCTATCACTACAGAGAACATTAACACTTTCTTGATAGACAATTAAAGGGTGCAATCTTTCACTCACTGATGCTGGTAGGAGTCCTGTCATTGGCTTCCACAGAGACAGTTTGCTTCATTGTAAACCTCAGGGTGGTAACCTGGCACTAATGGACTTTCTTGCTGTGTTTCCCAGCTTGTTTAATTTTGGCTAGGCCATAAACATTTAGGAAACATCCCCAGGATAAGTTCAGACATTCAAAAAGCCTGAGGCAGAATTGATCAAATTTGCGTGGGTTTCTATAAGTGGTGTAGTTTAGTTTGGGAGTGAACAGAAGACATGCGCACCATTTTGTAGTTGAGGCATGCAGGCTGTCTGCACTGGCTGAGGCCAGCAGGTTGGGGGTGATCCTGCATGCCTCCCAGCATGCCCCAGGGCTGCTGGAGATTGCCAAACATAGCTGAGACCCTGGGCCTGATTGGCTGCTGGGTACAGGTGCTCCACAGAAGGAAGCATTGGGCCCCTTAGACCTCCAATGAATGGCAAGGGGTGGCACGAGGCGCCCAGCACAATAGCAGGAAGGAATCATGCCAGGTGCCTTTTACCACTGCCTGCCATTCACTGGAGCTCCAAGGGGCCTGATCCTTCCCTTCGCTGAGTGCCCCCATCCCACCTTGCTGCCTGGCTGTGGCTGACAGCCGGCTGCTGGCAGGAGGTGGGGTTGGGGACAGGGACTGTGCTGGCTCAGGTCTGGGAAAGCAGGGGGGCAGGGCTTGTGGGTGCTCAGTCAGAGCAGCCGAGCACAGGGTGAGAGCCAACATGCCTCCCTGTGAGTGGGGGAGGTGGGTGGGAGGCTCGCAGGGCCTCAAAGGAGCTTGGGATGCCGGCAGACAGCAACCTATCTTGAATTGATAGGGACATTGGTATAGACGTTCAGTGCACTGGTCTAACCTAAATCGATGAAGTTTGAGTGCCCATCGATCCAGGTCTATCTTAGACTGGGTTCCATCATTTTTAAACCAGTCTACATGCATGGAACTTCTTTACTGTTATGAATTTAGACTGGTTTCTAACCACTCATACTGGTAAAAGTGTAATGTGTGTACCCAGGTACACTTTTACCAGTATAAGTGGTCAGAGTATTTTTGTACTTCTGCTTTTACTGCTGAGCCAAAACCAAGGTGTGTGGCAGATTTAAGGTGGGGAAAATGAACAAACTCTCCTGGATTTCACTCAGACTCTTGGTTTCAAAGATTTGAATTTTGCACAAAGGGCCACATTTTAACTATGCTCATCTTCCCTTTCCCAGTAACAACCATCAGAACATGGTTATAAGAGAAAACAGAAGTTTGGTCCACTATTGAAGTTAAGGGAAATCATGAATTAAAGGAAGAAGGATGGTTTGTGCCATTTCCTTTCTATATCTGTGTGTAAACTGGGCATAATATTTTCTTATCTTTCCAGGGTGCAAATTCTTTGGAGCTAGGGTCATTTTGCAGCATGCATATGTGTACCATCTCCAATACAAGGTATTTAATTTGGGTTCTAGGCATTGTTCTGAAAGGAATTCCAGCAAATTTATTTAATTTTGTATATAATCCACAGCATAAATTGATGTCTGCAGCATCTGCAGCAGACAGACTAACGTTTTCATTTTACACCCAACAAATTAATTTGTAATTTTAAACAAATATACTTAGGGGCAGGGGGACACACAATCTAGTGAGAAGAAATAGTGATATGTTTTTTAGATGGGGATAACTATTTCCTTCAGGCTGCTGCTCCACTCTCTAACTGTGTGGAACCCCAAAGACACTATGAAACACCAGGACATTTTTTTGTGCTGGCTCTGCCAACTCTCCTTCATCACCATCAGCCTTCTCTCCCATCCTGCCATTGGTCATGTATTATGAGTTGTTTCACCAAAACATTTTAAGACCTGATTAAGCCAAGTTGTTCAGCTTGTTTTAATTCAGCAAAGCTTCTATACCTATAGCTAACTTTAAGCCTGTTTTTAAAAATCATATTGAAGTCAATATGAATTTAGTCTGTGCTTAAAATTTAAGAATGAGCTTAAGTATTCTGCTGAATTTGAGCCTGGTGGGAAGTACCCTTGTGCAGAGAAACTTTGGACAAAAGGGTAACAGAACCCAAGATTCATTAATTGAAATGTATCTACTTACATATTTAAAGCAAGGTCTGGCAGGCCTGATTTTTGAGAGAGTCTAAGTGACTTGGAAGTGTGAGCCCCATGAAAAAGAGAATTGAACTGTTTCCCCTAAATTACACAGACATTTGTAATTATGTGTGGGATTTCCAAGTACTCTGAGCCCAGGGCAGAGGTAGTGGTGAGAGGCGGGGACGGGGAGCAGGGGCAGTATGCAAAATCAGAATTCTTTATATTTGTTTTTTCTTCATCCAGGCTATAGTTTACAGTGACTCTCTTTCCTGTATAATGTAAGAGGCAAGGGTTTCTTAGGGTGATATCTTTTATTGGACCAACTATGTAGCTGGGCTGAAGTTAGACAAGATTTTGAATGCAAGACATTTTTCCTCAGGTCTTTGGTCATAGGAAGCCAGGCGCAGTATAGCAAAAAACAGCAGAGGGGAGGGGAAGGTGAGATACATTCTCAGGGGTAATAGACACAGTGCAGGGAGGCTCAGAGGCCCCCCACCCCAACCAAACACTGCACTATGTCATGTTTAAGAGCACTGTAACTTTATAGTGCTATGAAAAGTACTCCAAATTATAGTGCTGTAAAATGTGCACAGAGCACCTGTATATACACCCAAGGCGCAGAGAAAAGTGTTCATTTTTCACCTGATCTAGTCCATGAAAGTACTCCACAGCCATGACCAAACACAAATACATGGCTGCAGAGTGCTTTAAAAGGGCCCAATCCCATGACAATCTGTACTCACATGTGAGGGTTCAAATGAAGATGCTCCAAAACAGAGCACCTTCATTAATGTCTGTCTGCACGTGCCAGGAGTAGGGCTGGCAGGTCAGCCTTGCTTCTGGTGCTGTCCTCAGAATGGGAGTGGGGGAAAGGAGTGGAGGGAGTTCAGTCTGATGTTTTTTCAGCTAGAAATGAGGTGGGTGGATTGAAGCCCTCTTGAGGTTCCCCAGACCGAACTCCTTCCTCCCCCCTCCCCCCAATCTGAAGACAGAGCCAGGGCTGGAGCTGGGGAAGGATATGGTTAGGGAAGAGTAGCTGCAGACTCACAGCTGCTCCAAATTGCAGCTGAATCCCCACAACCTGTGGGACCCAAAAGTGAACGTCTGTTGGGTCCAGGGGATTTCTGTAACTCATAGTGCTTCCTGTGAATCTGTGTGAGTTACAGCAGGGAGCTGCACTTCATAGTTTCATAGTTTCTAGGGTCGGAAGGGACCTGAGCAGATCATTGAGTCTGACCCCCTGCCATGGCAGGAAAGAGTCAGATGTCCCCAGCAAGGTGTACATTCAGCCTCCTCTTAAAGACCCCCAGCGTAGGAGCCTGCACCACTTCTCTTGGAAGTTGGTTGCAGATCCTAGCCGCACTGACAGTGAAGTAGCGCCTCCTGATTTCTAGCCTACATCTACCCTTGCCAGCTTGTGACTGTTATTCCTGGTCACTCCACTTCTGCACTCATTGAGCAGATCCTCAAGAAATCTGTTTCTCATGGAGAAGATCCTCAAGGAGTCCATTTCTAAGTACTTGGAGGAGAAGATGATTAGGAACAGTCAGCATGGAGTCATACCAAAGGCAAGTCATACCTGAACAACCTGATTGCCTTCTGTGATGATGTGACTGGCTCTGTGCATGCGGGGAGACCAGTGGATGTGGGGTACTTTGATTTTAGCAAGGCTTTTGATACAGTCTCCCACAAGATTCTCGCAGGCAAGCTAAGTAAGTACAGGCTGGATTAATGGACTGTAAGGCGGATAGAAAACTGGCTGAAGCATCAGGATCAGAGGGTAGTAATCAATGGCTTGGTGTCTAGATGGCAGCTGGTATGCAGTGGAGTGCCCCAGGGGTCAGTCCTGGGGTTGGTTTTGTTCAATGTCTTCATCAGTGACCTGGAAGATGGCACAGAGCGCACCCTCAGCAAGCTTGCAGATGACACCAAGCTCGGGAGAGTAGTAGATAGGGCTGGGATTTAGAGTGATTTAGACAAATAGGAGGGATTGGACCAAAAGAAATCTCATGGGGCTCAACAAGGACAAGTGCAAAGTCCTGCACTTAGGAGGGAACAATCCCATGCTCCGGTACAGGCTGGAGGCTGACTGGCTGGGCAGCAGCTCTGCAGAAAAGGGCCTGGGGATTACAGTAGACAGTAAGCTTGAAGGACCGCCCATGGGGATGTCAATTTACTAATTAATCCAGAGGGTTGTTAATCCTTTATGGCCTGCAGGTAGTCAAGTTTGGGGCATTAAAGTAAGTTAATTTCCCTGAGCATCGATCTACTGCCGACCCCGCTCAGAGTTAGAAAGAGTAGCTACACACTACAACAGAAGTAGATTGAGCAATATAAGCTTTATTACACAACAAAACCTGTGCAACAACTACCCAACACAATATTCCTGTAACACCTGAGCTGTAACACAATAAAATGCACCTGGCGGGACAATAACCAATGCACACCGCAAACCCAATGTCCCTGGTCACACAGTCAGTCAACTGCACATTACAATGAGCTTCAGTCACTACACAGTTAACTGCTATGCAATTTCACAGGCAACCCAGAAACCACAGATGGCAGCAAGAACACTCTGGACCTACTCAGCAGGAGAAACCCTCTGATAGTCCCTGAGGATTTTGAGCTTTTCGCTACTTAGGTACTCAGCACCTCAAATACGGAAAGGGTGATCCTTTACCCAGCTCTAGCTTCCCAATGACCAGGTCACAGCAAGGAATCTGTATTTGATGAACCCCCGCACCACAGGAGCCTGGAATCAGAACTGTCCAGCCAGAGCGAAAGAGAGAGTGTGAGCCCGACCTCGAGTCCTGAGAGCCCCTGCTGGCTGCCCCGAACAGGATTTATGGCTTTCTAATCATGCCACCTGTCACTCACCCAATGATGCAATCGCCGCCCTTTTCACAATACCCAATCAAATTTAAACCTGGACAGTACTTAAAAGGACCAATCAATTCAAACTATTTCAATTCCATATAAATGACATTATCATAACTACCTTATTGATTAATATATCAACACTGATGAACAGTTGCATTACCATTATACTCTGCGCATGCCTAGACCTTAAAAGTAGGTCATGACTTCATCAAGGTTGAGAGTTCAGACCCTCTAGAAACTTATTACCTCTAGTCATATGGCACACACATGGACTTTCACTGTTCTACCACTTGAATATGAGCCAGCAGTGTGCCCTTGTTGCAAAGAAGGCTAATGGCATACGGGGCTGCATGGGTAAGAGAGATGCCAGCGGGGCAAGGGAAGTGATTATTCCCCTCTGTTCTGCACTGGTGAGGCCACAGCCAGAGTACTGTGTCCAGTTTTAGGCACCCCACTACAGAAAAGATGTGGACAAAGTGGAGAGGGTCCAGCAGAGGGCAACAAAAATGGTGAGGGAGCTGGGGAACATGACTTATGAGGAAAGAGTGAGGGAACTGGTTTATTTAGTTTAAAGAAGAGGAGCCTGAGATGGGATTTAATAGCAGCCTTCAAGTACCTGAAAGGGGGTTTGAAAGAGGATGGAGCTAGACTGTTCTCAGTGGTAACAAATGACAGAACAAGGAACAATGTTCTCAAGTTGCAGCAAGGGAAGTTTAGGTTAGATATTAGGAAGAATGTTATCGCTAGGAGGGTAGTAAAACACTGGAACAGGTTACCCAGAGAAGCAGTGAAATCTCCATCCTTGGAGGTTTTTAAGACCTGGCTAGACAAAGCTTTGGCTGGGATGATCTGATTGGGGATGGTTGAGCCTTGAGCAGGGGGTTGAACTAGATGACCTCCTGACGTCCTTTCCAGCCCTAATCTTCCATGATTCTATGATTCTGTCTGTACCTGCAGTGTTTAGTGCTTGGTTCTTAGGTTAGGGACAGACATTACACATAAACTCGTTTAAGTAATCAGAAAGTGGTTTAAACATGTAACAGAACAGACATTCAGTGCACATAAACTAATTTGAAAATGGCTGAAACTGATTTGAGATAAACCTGGTTGAATGTTGTATCGGACTTAACTGATTTGGGACAAACCGGTTTGTGCAATGTCTGTCCCAGACCCCTTCCTGGTTTAAGTTAAATTAGAGTCCCCCAGCATCCTGGCATGTTCTCTGGGCTGGGCTCTCTGCTGCAGAGAGGTGGGTTGGCCTCTCCCCTCTGTGCCCTGGCTGCAGAGACTTGCAGGCACCATAGCATCTTCCTTCCTTCACCCTCCCCCACCCTCCCCAACAGCACAGACCATAGCCAGCACATGGTATGCTAGCTAATGCAGAGAGGTGTCTGTGTAAGGCGGATAAGACAAAGACAAGACAGTGTCCATTTAGGGCTTTTTGGAGCTAATCAACAGATAACTGGTAATGTCCTTGCATTCCTTCCTTTGGAAAAAGCTGTTTAAGAAGAGCTTGAACTAATGAGAGAGGCTTTATTTTCTGATGGGGTGCAACATACTGATAACAGAGCTGATAAATGGGAGGGGATCTCTCCCTAATCAGAGTATCCTCAACTCAGCACTGTGGAAGGGCAGGGAGGGCTCCTCTAGTGCTCCCCAGCGTCAGGCCTGAGCTACCGCAGGCATGTGCCTGTATTTCCTCAGTCCAGAAAGGATGTCAGTCACTTATGAACTGGTTTAGCCGAGCCAGGTTAGACTAACCTGCAAAGATTTAATCAATTCAGCCTCAGGCTTTTTAAATGTCTGTCTCTAGCCTTAGTGTCCAGCCATCTAGTAAATTTTTGTTTCCAATTTTTCCTTTCAAAAGTGTTAGATAAGGTAGATTTCCCTTGAGGATGAGGATAGTGAGGTCAGAAAGGGAGAGGTTGTTCTGTGAAAATGTGCTTATAATGGGGGGTGGGGTGTGTGTGTGTGTCTGCCATTTATACTTTTGCTGTGAGAGTTCATTCTGGTGCAGTTGTTATTTAGTTTCACCCTCACACTTTGGGATAAGCAGGTATGAGAACCATGGATTCTGATGGGGTTTTTGTCTTGGGTGGGGGTGGGGGTGGGGGATGGAGTTGAGAGTAGTGGCAGTGGAGATGTGCTGACAAGTTAAGCATCTCTTGCCAAGACAAGGTTGCATTCTTCTTGATGTCTGTTGGACAGTGGAGAGTTTGTTTCTGATGATGACTTGGGCAAGGGTAGGGGGCTTTTTGAAAGACAGATGTAGAGTGGCTGGGAATATTTCCTTCAAGATCTGATCATTGTCAAATATAAACCATAGCCATTTGGTGATTTTTTTGATTGGTTCCAGTGTGAGGTGGTAGGTGACCACTAGGGACCTGCAATCATAGGAAGAAAGGGTGGGTGTTTCTTTTTGTAAAGTAGCAAGTTACTGTGTGGTATTTGGATAGCTCATTCAAATGTATGGTCTATTTTTCTACTGGAGTGAGGTATAAAGACAAATTTTAGACTGGTCAGGTGGGCATCACGAATGTTCTCCAAGCAGGTGCAGTGGTATCTGAGGGCACGGTTGGAGATAATAGCTTTTTTGGTGTGCTTGGAAGGATTGCTGATCTTGTGGACATAGATAATCTGGGGGTTTTCTGTATGTAGTGGTTTGCTGGGTGTCATCCGGGATATGGATTGTGGTATCTGGAAAGTTGATGTTTCTTGTATAACAAGTACTGCAACCTCTTTACCTGTAAACCAAAATAGAAAGAAGTGAGCCTCGTAAAGAGAAATTATGCAATGTGAAGCTACAAAGCAAGAGGTAAGATTAGAATTCACTGAGCAAAGAACATTTTTTTCTAATCAGTATCCACATCATACATTTGTAAATTGACTGTCAAACAGGTGAAAAAAATCTATTTTTCTGATAGTCTGCACTTAGTTTTAAATCAATCCAATAGAAGAATTCCCCCCCACCCCCCGCTTTTTTCTGTGCTTTTTTTGGCTTTACACAACAACAAACTCACATTCATCTTTTGATAAACTATACCCAGGTGAGCAATAGAATGCTTCACTTCCCTACCTTTCCCTGCATTATGGCAATATTTTGAGGGTAAGGAAAAGGAGATTCATTTTGTGGAACATTTTTATATGTGCCTATGTATGAAAATAGGATTTAATGATTGTGAGGATTAAAGGTATGGTCAGAAACTTTTGAGTATGGTATGAATACTTGCATCGAGTGCAGCCCCTTCTGACCCTCTAAGACCTCGATACAGAGCATACAATAGCAATAAATCCTGAAGCAGATTAAGCAATTTCCCCATAGTAATGTGTCTATCGGAGTTTCAAATAACCCAGAGTAGCCTGAAACATTTGGATATTCTAGACTGTAACCCCTCTGTATGTAGAAAGTTGATGGCAGGGCAGCATCCTGAACTTTGACTCCTTGTAAAAGTTTAAATTGCTGCCCTGCTGGGCTGAGTGAATGCTAATTACTTTGCCTCTTACAATACATCCAGACTACTTATTTAAAAAAAAAAATCCCCGAAGACACTGCTTTTGCATGCCAAATATATTACACTCAACAAAACACACACAATAGTAGGCAGGTTTTTTGTGTACTATTAATGCAGTTCTACATTTTATTTTTAGTGGTTTGTTTTTTTTAATTCAGTTTTGCATTGCCCATGTAAACACTCCTAGCAACTCTAAGAAACACTTGCTTTATTATAGTATGTAACAGTGGTTGCACTGTACAATCTTGTATGTTTATCTTTGCACTGGATAACAAGAAGCCAAGAATTGTCTGAAAGCTGACTCTGAGTACATACATCTGAAATGAACTGAGTTTCTTATATTTGGAAGGATTTTTCCTAGCATTCTGTATCAGCACAAACATTTATAGTGAACATGTTTAAAACAAGGGCATTGCTGTAAATGATGAAACAATAGTCAATACCAGTGGTGTTGAACCTTTTGGCTTGTGCCTGAAGAATGGAGTGCGGCCAGTTTACAGGCCAGATTGGTCTCTGGGGCCTGGAACCACTCTCTCCTGCCCCCCCCCCGACACTAATATTGGGTCTTGGAGGCCTGGCACCACTGCCTCCCACTTCCCATGCACCAGGATTTGGTTCTAGGGACCTGATACCACACCATGCCCCCACATGCCAGGATTGGGTCTTGAGGGCCCAACGCTGTCCACACCTACCTCCCACACACTGGAATTGGGGCTTGTGGATCTGGCACCACCTCCTCCCAGCACCCCACACTGGAATTGGGCCCTGGGCTCCAGTGAAGCCCCCACCTAACCCTGCACATTGGGATCAGGTACTGGAGCATTCCCATATATTTTTCCAATCTAACTTTTATTTTAGATTATGAGAACAGTCAAAGAAGAATGAATAAAACTTGAACCTCCCCAGAGTAAATGGGTTTGCACTAAAGCAAGCTGTATCATAACCCAATATGTCCAGTGTCTCCACTACAAGAAAGAGGTCTCTCTCCATCTTAAGGAGTACCATACAGGAAATAAATCACAACAGGTACAAGTTATATACACAGGGTACAGCAGATTAGGATGGAGAGCAATAACTGGTGCTGTTTGAAGTGTCTCAATCATTTTTTATAGCTCAGATACATATGTCCTGCTCTACAGTGTAGTATAGTTGATCCATACCTAGTAGAGGTTCAATTCAAGTTTTAGATGACCTGGTTCCTACTTTATTCAAAGCTGGTTCTCTCCCTCTGAACCTCTTTTGAAGTTCAACAATATGCAATTAACTTTTAGAAATGCAAATAAAACCAGTAATTAATTCACTGTTGTGATTCAGCCTATGTAGTAGAAATATAAAACTCGCTAGCAAATAGGTATCTTACTTTAGCCATTTTGCCTGAGCTACAGGACACAGAGGGAAACTATTTAGGCTAAAAGATAGATCCATCTCTGAACCTGCTCTGTCCTTGGCCTGTCTGTTGATCCGATCCAGCTAATAGGAGTTACCATCTACTTCCAGTCCCGATGGTATTGCAATATGGGCAGGAGCCTGCATATCCTATATTAACAACTGCCTACACTGATCTTAGGGGGCTGAAGAATCAAGGCTAAACTCCACTGTTTGATTTGAATTGAGCTTCTAGCTCTTTTTTTGTGCAGAGATACCCTTGGAAATGTAAGGGTAAAACAAAACAATCTCTTTGGCTTCTACAAAGAGTACTGACTGTATGTGGTTTCCCCTTCATTGCTGCCCAGTTTGGGCTTGGATACATGAAGGCATCAACCCTTCTCACTTTTGGGGGTGAATATAGTGGAATACGTGGCCATCAGGATGCAATAATGACTTGGATCCAAAGCTAAGGTTTGATTGAGCATGTTTATGACCCTTTCTGAGAACACTGAGATATTAGAGGGATTGGGGGGCGGAGAGGAAGCCATATTCAATCTCAAAGTTCAAATATTATGCACATCTTGGATTACACAGTCAAATGACGTTTAGTTGCTTGTGTCACCCGGTCTGGGAACACAGCTAGTGGCTTGTTCAACTCCAGCTCAGTTATTCCCAACCTGTGACCTTCCAGCTAACTCCATTCCCATTCATCTTCCACTTCAGGCCAGATCCACCACTCACTGAAGTCAGTGGCCTTTGGTCCATGCCTGGCATGAGGTGCATTTGAGGGCAATTCATCCCTGTGAAAGGGGTCAATAGAAGAAACTTACCATTATTTAGGTAAGTTTCCCCTTAAGCCCTGTTTTGGAAGCATAGAGTAAAATCCTGGCCCCCATTGACAATAAAGGCAAAACTTCCACTGACTTCAAATCACAATAGCCCTTATTTTGAGGGCACTGGAGTGCTGATTGGGCTCTGTACTGGCTTTCTGCACAAGGTTGTTGCAGTGCAAATATTTGCAACATTGTTCAGGTGACAAATATTCCTAGTGAACTGGCATAAGTATTCATTTTTTTCAGGAAACAAGTTCCACAAATAATTAGTTTTGGATATTGAACAAATTTGGGAAACTGATGATTTGTTTTCAAGTAGAAAAGTTCCCCAAAACCACAAGTGTATTGTTCCTTATAAAAAAAAATCACTCTGCTTTAAACCAGACATAGCAAAGTACTGGTTGATATAGAATTCCTATCCCAGCCAGAAATAGGAAAGGGCTAAAAATATGAGAAAGCCCATTCTTGTGAGAATACTAACCTACTTTTGCAGACCCAAGAGGTCTCAATAACGTCACGTGGAGTCTGGAAAAGCAGCTATCCTTTTCATTATTTACTATGCTGAATAAAATGAGAGATTTCTCATCATTTCTTCCCCTCCCCCCCCCCCCCCCCCCCCCCGCAAAAAGCCCGATGACTTTTGGTCCTTTCCAGAATAAAAAGAGAATGTCATTTTTGTTAACATATATATGAAATATAGATAGTTAAATCTTACCTATAAATAAAAAAGGCTTAACTTTGGCAAGTTGGTTGATTTACTGGAGTAGTTCTAGCCACAAGCCTGGAACACCAGGATTTTGGAACACCAGGTACACTGAGGACTGTGGGTTTCATGCAGTGATTTGGCGAATCACATATGTGAGAAGTGCACATCCCTTGGACATAACATTAAGAGCCATAACGGAAATCATCAGACCATGGACCCCCAACCTCTCCCTTGAGGAGCTTACAAAAGGTCACACAGCAGCTTTTACCTTATGATGATCCAATCATGTACCACACCAAGTACCAAGGCAGCACACTTTTTGTAGATGTCTTGCTCTCAACAAGGAAATGCATAAAGATGCACGTACATACCACTCTGCATACATATTGTACAGGCACTGATTGCTTGTCAACCATGCCTGATTCAGTAACATACCCAGCTCATTTTTACATATCCAGGCTATGGTGTGATAGTATTAGAATTAACAACTCAGTATTTTAGATTACTCCCTGGATTTATTACCTTCTGGGAGAAGAAGTTATTTCTAGACCCTCTGCCAACCCTCAATTTCTAGTAAATGAGAATATACTAGTTCTGGGACTTGGGATGCTTTATGAACGAAGAAAAAAATGATGAAGGAAAAATGATTTTGATCCAAGACAGAAATTCAGACAAAGGATTACCAGTGTTGTTTGAGCAGACAGTGCATAAACACTACTTTATATTAGAAGGAAGAGAGACTTGCAACATCCAGGAAACTACTTTATGCACAAAATAAAACTAGGCCCATTTCTGCTCATTCAAATACCACCCACAACTTTGTAGGGAAAGAACATATGCAGAGCATATTTGGAAACATTATTAGGAATGCATAAAGTACAGTATTAGTCAATTTTATATGCTCAGTTGCATGAAATCTGTGTGTTTAAAAAATATAATAATTTGCATTTCATGGCTTTTGATAACCTCAGGAGTGCACTTGAAATTCAACACATGCCCACAGCACCTCCCAGCTCACCCCATTTTTAACTGAAGACCAATGGTTTCTATTAAGGGATCAGGCAGGGACTCTGACAAGCCAGTCAATAACTATGTGAGGTTACTTCATTAATGCTATAATGGCTGATAGAGTGAGAGGCAAAAAACAGGTTCCTGACAGCAGCAAATGAAAATGATAGAGATTCCTGAAGCAATGCGCCTTTCCTTTGTCATTGTCTTTTGCTTGGCTTATTCAAAATGTGGCATTTATGTATTCAGCCTTGATGAATGTTGCAGGCTTTAAGTACTTTTTCCATCTCTAATGCAGTGCCGATTGCACATTGTTCTTTCTTTCTCTCTCTCTCTCTCTCTCTCTCTTTTTTTTTCTATAACCTCTGCTGTCAAGGCATTGCGGGCTGAAGGGTTGCAGGCACCGGCTAAATAGCTTTTTTGCTGTAAACGGTGAGGGTGACGGGACAATGTATCATGAGTGCTGGCGGGGTCACGCAGCAGAGTGGGTGGTGGAGGCTGGATCCCACAGCTAAATGATACAGGATCCCTAGCTTCTCTTCCTCCCTCTCTTTCTCCCTGCCCCCTTGTTCCCCCCTCTTGAATAGGAAGCCATGCAGGGGCAATGTATGCAAGTGAGGGAATCTCATCTGAGTTCTGACAGAGAAGCGGGGAGGCAATTGTAGGCGAAAAATGCAACTCAGGTAAATCACAAGTCCGGTGACATTTAAAGGAAACACCATTCTGCCTTGTACATTATAGTACACATGTTACAGTACCTATGCATGCACTTGCCTGCCAGAGCTTGTGGGACTTGGAAGACATGTTTTGAATGCTTTGCTCTCGGGTTGTGCTGTTTATAATGCTAAGAAATAAGAGAAGGGCATGAAGGCCTCAATGCTTAATGCATTCAAGTAGCCAATTCAGATATTTAAAGCTAGGCACGTGCCAAAGCACCTTGGTGGCTCAGGCTGGCAGATACTAGGCCTACAAGAAAATAAGCTCTAGAAGGGCTTTCTAGCTTTACTACCCCTGGTTCTTAACGTTTCTGTGCCACAGTTCTGAGCTGTATTTAGCAACATGGGGTAGTCACAACCTCTGGACTCTGCTAACAACCTCTTGACTGAGAACCCACAGATTATGCAATTGTTCCTAGAGAAGCCCTTTCGAGGTGCATGAGATCTGTGCCATTCCTTCTGCAGTATGGCAGTACATAGAGCCAGGATCAGGAAAATGGTGCTGTATAATGTAGCTTCCTTAAACAAATTTCAGTATTGAATATAAATGTTGGAGGAATAATATCCTTTCTGTCTGTTTTAGCATGTGTACTGTTATAGTTAACTATTTACTGTATTGTGTGCCTGATGTGTTCTTTTGCACTGGCACTGTACTCGAATCCCATTTTCTTTATGCCAGACAAACCTTTAGGTCACCCTCTGCATGTAACCTCACGTGCGTTGTGCCCTTTGAAGAAGCAGCAGCTGTAATTTAGTATGCGCATTGCTAAATAATAATTGATTTGTCATTGGCCAATCTTTTTATAAGACGACATGAAAGCTGAAATACGCTTCGCCAAACTTGTCAAAGTTGCCATATGATGGGTTTCAAAAATACTTTTAATGTATTGTTTCACTCTCTTAATTATTTTTTATATCTCAGCCATATGTTGAATATTTTTGTTAAGAATAGTTTCTCCTCTCTTCTCAGTTCTTTGTGGAACATGGTTAATATCTTCCCTTTTCTCAGCTTCTTCATTCCAAGACAATTCATTGTTCTTTTTGAATTAGCTTTTTGTTAGTGAAGAACATTATAACTGAGGCCCAGATCCAGCAAAGCCTTAGGCCCATGTTAATATTTAAGCCATGGTCTTCCTGAGGTTGGGGGGGACATAAAATTGTTTGAATATCTTATTTAGGCAGGATCCAAATGACGTGTGTATCCTAAGGAGGATGTACATTTGTGGCACGACAGCAAAGGAGAATGGATTCTGTGAAATGGGAGTTGGGCGTACAGTGGGGGTATGAAAGTGGTTGTACATATGTATATTTTGGGGCTGAAATGGAAGAAATTATGAAAGAAAAAAGCTGCTGGTAATAGGTAGGTGCATGAACAGATTCTGAACTAGTGGATGCTCAAAAGCATCAGCTTTAATTGCTTCATTAGCAGAAGCAGAGGCTCTCAGAGTTAGTAACTAGACTTTTGCAAAAAAGTTTCTTTGTTGGTATATTGAGAGAATCCCTTCACTGTTAAGAAGTTACATCTACACCACCACCAAGTGTATAGTTATAATAGTTATTCAGCTAAGCCAGAGTTAGAAGGATGGCCTGCATGTAGATCCAAGGCAAAAGGGTTCTGAGACAAAGGGATGTTGTTATGGCAAGTCACTTAATGGACTTTCTGTGGAACCCTGGGCAAGTCACTTAATCTTACTTTCCTCATCTAAAAATAGGGAGAGTCTTTCTTTCTCCTGTAATTAGACCACGACTGCTCTTATCCCATGAAGTTCCTAGCACCAAGAAACCTTAATCTTGGATAGAACTTCTAAGAATTAATATTATACAATATATTATTAATAATGATAATGGGTCAATAAGCTGTTGAGAAAGTTGACAGGAACAAGCAGTAGGTCTCCCCCTCTGAGGCTTTTTAACCAGCTCTAGCACATGGTGCAACTGTTTTAAGCATCTTTGTACCATGTTTGCATATGTAGTATAACTGGGCATGGTGATGTTTGTATAAGCTTTCTTCTGCTGTAGCCCTAAATTATTTCATCTTCTTCCACAATAACTCAGAGCCCCACAACAAAGTATTCAGCTGGGGGTGGTTGCCACATACCCCATTTCTGTTCTACCAGGAGAAGGTTTGCAACCGGATAGCAAACACCAGGATTTGCTGTGGTGGTGGGTTTGGTGAGTTCCCAAGGGAAGCTCCACCTGTGGCATTCCTGCTGAAGTTGCTTGGGGACAGAATTATACTGAACGTGGTAATGCAAACACTGCTTGCTCTTTGTTAGGTAAACTCCCAGGGAGATTTGCATCTCTTCGTATGGGTTAGAGGTGTGGACCCAGTGTAGAATCCAAAATGCTTAGGTTGATTGATGGGATGCAATAAGATAAATAGCAAATAACCATGCATTGTCTTCTCTCTGGTTCAAAGTTCAGTCCAAGGTTATATACCTAAAAATCTTGGGTGGGTGTGACCTGAAATCTTTCATCTCTACTCACTGCTCTCTTGCGAAGAGCATATCACTCTGTGTGTGAGTGTGTGTGTATGTGTGTACGTGCTGGATATTTAGGTATCTAACATAATATGCTTTTGTCTATGTTATGATATTAGCTTCTCTCTGTTGTTCAGAACAGACAAAGATAACTGTGGTTGTGGTTCTGCTACAATACATTTGAATGTATAGAATTGTGAAACTATGGCATTTTGAATGGAAGTCAACATCTTAAGGAGAAAAAATTAAGGGGTTTCTTCTGCAGATTTAAGGTGTGGATGGAGTTTCAAAATTTCACAGAAAGCAAAATATTTGAGGACTCAAAAATGCTAAAAGAACAGAAAAATATTTGTATGCAAATTTTGGTGGAAAACATTCCATGTACTTCAACTAGCTATATTGATGGCATACATTGGAGCACAAAGAATAATATTTGATGAAGTTAATGAAGCACATCAATTAGGAACATTTCATGCACCTTCTATGTTCTGTCTGCTCTTTCAAGGCCAAATTCTATTCAACCCAACCCAGTCGTACATATCAAATATAATATGGATATACACCAATTGTCATTTTAAGAAAGAGATGTTAAATGAAGGGCTTTAATGCATGTATTGTACCAGAACAGGGAACATTTAATGGTTTTTAAAAAAATACGTAATACAAGGATTTTAAGAATCCTCTTCCAAATTAGTCTGCATTTAGCCATTCTCTTTTTCAAACCAAACTTAGGCAAATTATTGCTAGCAAACACAAATCTATTTTAGACAAACACATTGTGTCCGGAAAGATCTAGTTTGTCATGCCAGTGGTCTCATTGGCTGTGATTTGTATATTAAAAAGATTTTAATTGCCCAGGTAAGTGCCTGCACCTGCTAAGACATTGAATATTAGAGCACTTTATTTTAATCTTTTACAATACAGGACACACTTCACCCATAAAATTATTCTCTACACAATTATAGCTCAGTTTTGCTGAGGTAAAAACTGCAACTTAATAGTTTGGTTTTACTCATTATTATTAAAATCATGGAAATTAGGATCATTAGGTAGCAGTTGTGTAGTTAACTACTCAATAGCCTGGTCATTTTTTTTCCTTTACACTACAAACAATGACAGGGATTTAAATGAATGTTATATCAGCTGTGTTCTCAGTTCTGTCTCGTGTGACATGTCTAAAACCACACAGGGTAGTTTAGAAATCAGGGGAATACCTTTTGAAGGCTGGGAGCTTTGTTTCTATCTCACTTACAGCGGGTAAAATTTTGACACGTGATGTGCCAATCTGCAAGTAAAAAAAAAAAAAATCAAGCACAACGAGCAGAAATGGAACTTACATCTAGAGCTGTTCTTCCCTGAAAATACTCTCTACAGAACAGCTGGTGAAAAGCGGCTGAAAAATATCCGTTTTCATCAGATTTGTGAGTTGTAGGATAAAAAAAGTTTGGGGTAGTTGCAAAGTGTTACACAAAGGTCTAAGCTGGACTCCAATCAAATCATTTATGGGCTTTATCCAGTTTTTCCATTCAAAATTGGCTATGGTATTACAGGTCTGTTTTTCAGAATTGTTCAGTTATTAGTTTTGAACCCATTTGGCCTGATCAGCTTTCACAGAAGTGCTGCTAAACACAGAATTATGCGTATCAATCATGTAATTAATATGTATAATTCAGTGTTCAGCCTGTATGACTGGCCACTTAAATCAGGTGGCATGGTTCCTGTTCCCTGATTGGGTATTCTTTATACAAATGAGTCCTGCCTAAGGGAATAATCAAGGCATTTAAGTCAGTGGTGAAAAGCAGACCTAAGAAATGGCAAGATATTTAGACTGCTTTCTTCTTTGGCAAAAGAAAGAACTTTACTTGGCAGTATGTATGTAGACCCTATAGTAAAGGCATGATCCAAAACCTGATGGAGTTATTACAAGCTTTTGAACTAACTACCATAACCATTGAACCAGGCCTTTAAAGGACTTCTCTCTTAACAAAGAGGTCAGAAATACATAAATCAGTTTGTCTGGAATCAGAGAGAATAAGCACCTTCTAATCTAGCCATAACAGAGTTTTAAATCAGTCTAGTTACAGCAGCATTTCTGAAGGTTCAGGGTTTGGATGGTTATCTGAACCTACAAAAAAATTTCATGGGCTTTTGTGGCTGTAAATTCCCTGAACACCATGCCCTTCCTGGAGAATCTCACACACTCATACATATCCTTCAGGTACTTAGCTACTTACCAAGGATAACAAGCTGGCTAGCTACCTCTGGCATCTTTAGTGTCTTTAGGAGGTTGTCAAGTCCTCCTTCTTGTAACACACTTGCAAATGGACTTCAGTTCATGTAATGGTCTAGTGGGTGGGAGCAGTAAGAAGTCATCCTTGCAGTCAGGAACGGGAAAGGACCAGTCTCTGGCTGCAGGCACAGATAGGTTTGTGGAGGACGGGGGAAGGAGCGGGATGTTTTCCTCTGGGCTAAAATGCAATCAATTTCTGAGAAAGTGAGTCTTCTAACTCTCTGATCATAATTTAGACAAGCAGAGAACATTAACCAGTTATGACCAGTTGACCCAGCTCACAGTTAACATGGTAAAACAAGTTTGCTACACATCTTTAGTCCTGATAGTAAAGAGAACCCCATGCAAAAAAAAAAGTAAAAAAATCTGTTAACAAGAAAATTGGGAAGCTAGCATGTTTTTACATAATATAAGTGTATACATACATATACACATTTCCTTATAACCATTTTCCCCTATTCTAGTAGAATTTTTGTTGGATCTTCTCTGCTGGCTTCCTGGATTAGTTTAGGATTAAGCATATCAAGTCACGAATTCTTGACCCCTACAGTGTTGGTGGGGAAGATACTAGGGAACCTTATTGCTGGCACATCTTAGTGAGAGGAGTTTCCAGGCCTGGGAAGTGTCAGTGATCTCACTGAGTGAGTCAGGGATCCCATGGGTATTATGTGGCAAAACCATCGCTTCCTATGACTTCCTGCCACCTGCTATTCTATTCCTCTTAGGGCCACTGCTATAGGACAGGGTTGCTCTGCATATCTTTCCAGACACTTTGCAGCACTTTCTTTCATGTACATATGCAGATGAAGGTAGATGAGGAACTGTCCCTGAATAGACCTTAGAGTTACAGTCTGATGACAGGTCAGATGAAGTTTGACAAGAAAAATGACAAGTATGGGATTTCTCCACCTTACCAGAGCTGAGGATGTGATTAGAAAGTAATTGTCTTTAAAGTATGTTGTAGTTCCCTGTGTTGCTTGAATGTCTTGGTTATAGATCCCCTTCCAAGAAAAGGAAATGGAGGTAAAAAGTAAATCCAGAGTAAAACAATTTTCTTTCCCTAGCTATGTACCAGACATTTGCTCTTTTACTTGTGTTATAAAATATTCAGAATTTCCCTGCGTTTTTTTGTACATAACCTTTTATTCAGCAAGCTTTGACATTATAAGAATAAGTCAAGTTTTCTTTTGTTTTCTACTTAATAGACACCAACTGCCCCAAATCCTTTTAAACAACACTGTTCCTATTTGTACTCCCAGATTTCAGTTTAGTCTTCACAGAGGGGTAACAACCAGAGTCTGCACCTTGGGTGGCAGTAACGGTAGGGGCCAGGATGTTGAAGCTGACCCAGCAGTGGCAGTGAGTATTGTTCATGGACCTCTTCTTAAGTGGGTGCCTGAGGTTGGTACCCTGGGTGCCCACTACTTACTGTGCTACTGAGTCTTCAAAGAATCTTTGCAACACTTTATCTCACCTTTAGATCCCTCTGTGTCTTTGAAAATGTCTCCAGAAAACTTTTCAAAACTACAGTGGCCATGGACTTTTCTTACTGATACCAAAAATTTGAGCTGCACAGGAACTGGAATTTCCATTTCACAGAAAAATCCATGATTTCAAAAAGGTTTTTTTCTTGAAAAACAAAACCAAAACTTTTAAAATTTGAGAAGAAATTTTCTTAAAAAGTTTTTGTTTCAAGTCAGTTCAAACATTTAATCTCAGTCAAACTGAAATGTTTCCTTCAGGTCTGACTTTCTTTTATATTAAAATTAATAATATGCAATTTCAGAAAAAAACTTCTTATTTTGCAATGAGAAATGAAACAGTTCTGTCCCAGTGACATCAACATGGAAAGCTTTGAGTATATCAAAATGTTTTATTTATATATTTTTGTTTTGCAAATGAAACACTCTCTAAACCCACACTTCATAGGGAAAGTTTAATTGGAACAGGATTTCTGGACAGGAAATTTTCCATCAGAAAATTGTTAACCAGCTCTGACCTCAACCAAAATCTTCCTAATGCCAAAACCTCCCTACTTTACCCTCTTGCTGGTAAACCTTCCAGCATTGAGCTAATATTACAGGAAATTCATGCAGTGGAAAAGGAATTATACTTCACTGTACAGTATACAATACTCTGTGTATATTCTGCTCATGGCTAAGAAATAGAGCACAACAAGTCTACATTACAGTTGTTGGCTCAACTTCTTCCCTGGAGTAAATTGATTCTCTAAGTGGACTTACTCCAGAGATGAAACTGACCCGTTCTTTTTATGAGCATCAAGTCAGGTTACTTGAGACTGCACAATGTGAATGTATGGCTGAAGAATAAATCATTTTATTACAAAGCTATTCCTCACTCTGAAGCATATTGTTTAAATTATAACTGGTTTATATTTTTTTGTTTGTAAAAAAGAAAATAGTCTTCCCCTTATTTTTGTATTTTGGTAAATGTTCTCTTCTCCAAGAGATGTTCTCTTCTCCTGTGAATTAAAAGAATACAGAATAAGAGACAGAGAAAAGAAGTGTTTTTCTGCTCATTATTTTACTCGTCTGTAAAAAAATAAACAAACTTATAGTGATAATTATAAATGAAATATATGCCTTTAATAACATTTTTGACCACTTTGAATTCAGCCATTAAAATATATGTATGTGTTGGAATATTCCATTTCCCCCTCACAAGTCCAATAATGAATATTTATGTGCCACAATAGGGTACATGAACAGTAAGAAAGACCTGGAGAACCTATATACTTCTAAAAAGAGTGTTTGCCTCATGCCTGGGAAACCCACTTACAACACCTGGAGTAGCAAAAGAAGAAGTATAATCCTGGTGTAGACTCTTATCCCAGTTACACTGGAATAACTCAGCTGAGTCAGGGTAAAGTTATCAGAGGCTCATGTAGTTTCAAAGAAGTCAAGGTGATGGACCTAATACATACAGTGTCTCAAGCTTAGAAGTAACTGGCATTCAAAAATAGTCAGTTTTGTGTGTATCTTCATGTGCAATTAATTCAGAATGATAAACTCTGGAGCAGGTTGAGCTGAAGTAAACTACTCCTGGGCATCTACATGTGCACCAGGACAGCAGCAATTTGAGGTAGAATGGACTGCTCCTGTCCTGCTCTGCCCTGGGCTCTAGGTGGCAGTGTTGGACAGCAGAGGGGCTGCCTGGGGCATGAGAGTGATGGAAGTGTGGAGTCGTGTGGCTAGGTGGCAGGCAGGAGTCTGTCCCCCTGTACCTGGACTGACCAGGCACATTTTATGCCTGTAGTCAGCATTTAAATGTGCATTTAATTGCAATTAATTACTCTGCCATAAGATAGTACTATCCCCATCAGTACTATCCTACAGTAGCGTTAATTAGTTTACTGTGGCCTAATAGCATTACACATATAGACGGTGACACTTTACTCTGCAGCTAATTAGCCTCTGATAGCTGCCCAATATTGTGTGTGAATGTATGCAGAGGATAAAAATGGCACACTGAGTATTTTGGTTCATTGTGAGTTTCTTACTAAGTCTGACATAATTGTGTCTGCACAGAGATAAAGATGGGAAAAACAAAATAGCTTATCCCACAGCGAGTCAAAAGATTAGACGTGTCACACTTCAGCAACCAGGACCAGTGCTTGGAGATGGTTTTAAGCATAGATCTCCCACTTCCTTTTTTCTTATGTGTGTACGTATAGCCTGATCTACAGCTGACTGCATGTTTTGGAAGTTTATCCTATGATGGATCACACTGCTCTTTGCTGGCTGTTGGAGATTCAGCTTGCCATTCCCTGCTCTAATCTAGCCCATTTTGCCCTATGGAGATTCATTCAAATGAGAGCAAGCATTGGTACCATCAACATTGTGTCTAACTGAGAAAGACATCATCAACTTTGTATGAACACTACCAGGTAGGATGCTCTGATTTGTATATTTCCAAGCCATGCCCCCTCTATTCTCAACACTGTTTGGCAATGCTTTGTTCCTGCTGGTGTTCCAGTAGAAGAAGATGCACTTGGTGTCCTCTAGTTCATTTTCTGTTGCTGCAAGAAATTTTTTGGAGACATTTTCAAAGAGACAGAGGGATCTAGTATTTCCCCTTAAATCCGGGAAAAGGAGAGATAAAGTGTTGCAAAGATTCTTTGAAGACTCAGTAGCATAATAAGTAGTGGACTCCCAGGCTACCAACCTCAGGCGCCCACTTAAGAAGAGGTCCATGAACAATTCCAACTGCCACTGCTGGCCTAGCTGCTGCAACTTCAACAACCAGCCTCACCCCTACTGTTTCCTGCCACCCAGAGTGCAGATCCAGGCTGTTACCTGGTGATGCTAATCCATTTATGTGCCTGGGAGGCAGAACAGAATTTGGCTGGGACTTTGACTTAGAATAGTCAAAGTGGAATCATACTGTTGATCAGTAAAAATAATAATGCTCAGAAAGATGACTGGTTAATAAGGAGTAGTTCCAGGAGTTCCATTGCTCCTGGTCTCAGTATAACAAAGTGGACCACCAAATAGCTTTGTTACATTAAAGGGGTGTGTGTGTGGGGGGGTGGTGCATATGTGTTATTAGGGTAATCAATAGCCCAAAGGACATGCCCACAAAGCCACAAATTGGTATGAGAAAATCCCCAAAACTAAGAGATGTTTGCCCATGGATTTCACAGACCTCAAAGCCAATGGCAGATGGCACAGTGGTTGTGGCACTGATTTAGGGGGTGGGGTACCTGGTTCTACCATAGATTTTCTATGTGTGACCCTTGGCAAGTGGCACACTCGCTTCGTGCTTCCATTTCCTATCAGCAAACACCAGATAATAGCATGGTCCTGCCTCAGAGGGGTGTTGTACACTACAGAGTCCATGTGCCTCAGTACTGCAATAACTGTGTACATGTAGGCAGCCAGTTGTAGACAGGATACTGAATTAAGCCGTAATCTTTAGAAATGTGCTATGACAAATGTTCATCTGTAAAGATATGTTTACAATTACTCAGAACAAAGCTTTGTTTGGAAGCAAAAAAAGATTAAATAAACCCTGACATTTCTAGCCTCCAAGTGTCTAGGATTTTTTTAGATCAATGGGAGTTTGCAGATTTGGGCTTTCTAAGCTCCTAAGGCCATCACTATGTGAAGGTAGGGTTCTGAGCCTTTGACCTGCAGGGCTGGAATAAGTCATCTGGAGTTTTCTTACAGTAAATAGATGTTAAGTGAATATGCCAAACCTACAATTACCCTAAGAATTTCTGGATGCAAATTGTCTGGCTTAAATGGGGAAAAAGGGATTACCTCAAGTTTGAGGAAGGCTGAATAGGATAAGACATCGATCCCACTTCTATGTATGTGTCTTTAAATATTTATTCTTTCCCTTTCCAGATTCAATGTAAATGGACACCTACACTTAACAGTGCCCTAAAGCACCATTTGCATTCATGGAGGCTGAGTTTGCACTTGCAGCAGCTCCTGGAAACTGGGTGTCTAACTTCCCTAGGAGAGTTGTTCTATGGCATCAGCTTATAACAGGGTGCATCTACACATGCCATTAATGAGCAGCAATAAACTCTGAGAAGTTCCCAGGTGCACCATTTACCCATGTACCTGGACCTCAGCACATTGAATTGGGCCGCATCAGCCCCAGCTGGCAGGGAGCCCAGGGATGCCCTGCTCAGGTGCTGCAGAGAGGCTGGCTGGGGCACGAGGGCTTTTCAGTGCAAGGCTAGTCAGCAGGCATCCATCACACCAAATCACCAAAACACTGAGTGGGGTAGTAAAAGTACACACGCTGCAGAGTTTATTAATTTCCTGAGCCCTAATAGGGTCACATGGGTAGACACTGAGATGTTTACTGCAGAGCTAATTAGTCAGCTTCACAGTATATGTCTTGTGTATATGCTCCTACAGACTGCTTTTTCTCCCCTCTTCAAACTCATTCTGCCTTCCACACCCACCCTACAAAATGGCAAAGGAGACTACTGCAGCTGCTGCTGATCTGGAACCTTTCATTCTTGCTTAGGTCTATAGTCAGTTTGCTGATCTATTTTCTCATGTGTGCAATATAATAACTAGGAGGCTATAGGATTATTTCACTTGTGTGGCATTCTTACTTCAACAGAGGTACTGCTAAAAAAAATAGGACCCCCTAAAACAATACCACTAACAAAATAAAAGCAGTGGTATATATCTATATGTCTCTCGATATGATTAAGATGTCAGTATTAATGTTCTGTTAGTCCATTTCCTTTTGCTTTCTCTGTCAGGTTGCTATATTAGGAGAAAGATTATTATTCTGTGTTACTGTGCCCAAGTGTGTATTAGGCTTCTCCCAAAATGGGCATGATCTTTGTCCCAAAGAACTTACAAATTAATTTCAATCATGAATGACACAATGGTGGGGGAACAATAGAGTAGGGAAGGGTAGAGGAAAAAAAGACAGTATAACATCAGTAGAATGATATGATTACTATGAGCGGCTTGTGCACAGCATGATAAAGTAAGTATTTTTTAATAAATAAAATAAATGTTACCTATAAAAGTATGTGTAGAAAGAAATATAATATGGAAGTATATTATTCCCATGCATGCCATCTGCACTATAATACCTAGTTGGGTTTGCTCCAGGTTTTATGATATTTGCTAAATTGCTGAATTACCTTTTCCTTTACTGAATGCTGAAACTAGCCATGGTTAGTTAATAGAGGTTGCTTTTACAGTTGGTAGAGCACCAGAATCTTATCTCATGAAGGAGTAAAGGAAACGGAATCCACAAACTAATCTGATGCGAATGTTGCACGACTGCTGGCAGCACAGGATGTGCTCAGGAAGTGCTTTAAAAAGGAAGTTCTGCAGGGTTATGAAACAAGCATTTGAAGCCTGATTAGCATTTGCCCTTTAAGAGGTTCCTAGTAATATAAAGAGGTCTTCACATGGTCCTAAATTGTGAGGGGCCTTAAAGTAAATGTACCACTTTAAGGACTTTTTCACCAGATTGGTTCTTAACATGAATGGGAATCTAGCTCATTAACTCTTTTAGTTATATATTATATATGTATCCAAACAATGATAAAGGGTATTTATGAAAATTGCCCACAGGTACCAAATGAGCAACAGGGGAGGGATAAAAAAATAGGGTGCTTTGAAGGAGAAGAATAATGGGTGAATCTGATTGAAGAAAGCAGAAAACAAATACCAAGAAAAAGCATGACAACCCATTTTTGAAAGAATTATAATTAATTCTTTCAAAAAATTAATCTAGGGGTCTTCAGCCTGAAGAAAAGAAGACTGAGAGGGGACCTGGTAGCAGCTTACAGCTACACTAAGGGAGCCCATCAAGGGCTCGATGAGCAAGTGTTCACCAGGGCACCCTTGGGGAAAAACCAGGAGTGATGGCCACAAACTCCTGGAAGATTGATTCAGGTTCAACATTAGGAACAACTTCTTCACAGCTAGGATGTCCAGACTGTGGAATAAGATCCCTCCAGAGGCGGTGCAATCGCCTACCCTGGAAATCTTGAAGAGGAGATGAGACAGTCACCTTGCTAGGGTCACCTGACCCCCAGTTATCTTTCCCGATTGGTGCAGGAGGCTGGACCCAATGATCTTCTGAGGTCCTTTCTGGCCTTGCAATCTATGAATCTATGAAAAAACATACCTTAAGGATGGGTCTTTACAGTAGGAAATAGTGATGCCCAGAAAGTGGAAGGCCTTCATTCACAACTGAATATTTGCCCGACAGGATATACACGGCAAGATTCTCTCAGTTACATTCATAATTTATCTTCCATAAGTATAACATATAGTTTTATGGTCAAAGAAATATATTTGTCAAAGACTGTTGATATTTCATACCATGACATTCCATGGTTTAATGTAGGGAGGTGTGAGGGCTCTGTATATTTTGGCTTTTGAGGACACATCCCATCAAATAAGCTCTTTTTAAAGCACTTTGGGCAATATGCTCTGATATAAAGTCCTTACTGCTAATTTGTCTAATGAGGTAAATCTTTCAGCCCATTACCAAGCCCAAGCAGTTGGTCTTGGGGAAGGCAAGCCTCTTGTTCTCAGTGATGGAATCCTTCTCCTTTTGATGCCCTTATTTATTATGCATGGCAGATCTGACTATGCCTCTCTAGCACTCAAAGGTTGTGGGTTAGGACTAATGGATCCTCACAACTGCATGTTAAAGAGAGTCTCTCCATCACTTCCTTCATTCCCCCAAAAGTCACTCTATGTCCACCTCCACAACCTTGTAAACTTTGTCTTAAAAAACTACCTTTCTCTACCCTACCCAGTACTGCAAAGCCAAAGCAGTTGTATGGCTCAATCCCAGGACTTTCAATGGCCATGAGTGAGAAGACGTGTTTTGACTAAAGGAAGACTGAAGAACAACTCCTTATTCATGCTTTAAAAAAAATCCTTATGAAATGACTGCTTTCTTAACTGTTTCTTACTATTTTGCTACAGATACTTGTCTAAATAAGAAATACGATGAATTTTTGAACCAAATACAAACAAACAATAAACAAATATGTTCATGTCTGAATGCACTGGGACAATACTATATTTATACATATATGTATATTTATAATATAGTTATATGTTCTTCTTGTCAATGGGGGAGTGTGCCTTTTTACTGCAAGCAGAGAACGTATTATTAAAATAAATGTAGGGAAAATAAAATGCGCTCCATAAAATTAGGTTTCCCCTTGTAAACAGCCTTTCACTTTAAAATAACAATAGTGATTCCAGTCAGTAGGACTTATTCATTTGGTCACTTGTACATTGAGGTTCTGTTCAAACTAAGCCTGGGTATTGGAATATGACCAATCTGTTGGAAAGCTTGTCACAGCTGCCTTTCCCCTTTAGCTTCCCAGTTTGCCCTGTTTCCAAGTGGCCTGAAATACCACAAAAACATTGTGTGGTATTTGGGCACTGCTATTTCCAGATGGAACAAAAACCAACATAAAGAGACATGAATGAAGGGCAAAAAGTGAGTCAGTTTTAAGGAAGGTTATTCTGTGCCTTGGGTGAATATCTGAGGACTGAAAGTTTCTTATTTTCAGTGAACCGGTTTGTTCATTCCAGATAGCAACTGAAAATAAGGTAAAGAATCAACCCTTCTTTTTAGGTTGGTAGAAAGCGAGTAGGAATGACTGCTAAGGGAGACACTTAAGAGATGTGGTAAAAATTGCCTTATTTTTAAAGGGTTTCTGCCTCCCTCCTAAGGCTATTTGAAAATACAGTAGACCTATGCACAAATTCTATTGTCCATTATGTTTTATCCCACAGGTAAAAAAACCCAACAAACTCTGTAGGAGGATGTCTCTGAGTGAAAAAACCCCCATACTTTATAGTTCTTTTGCTCTTGGGTTAGGTGCAGACTGGTATTCTTCCACAAAGGGAGAATATTCTCTTCTCTCAGCCCAACTACTTGCAAATGTGAAAACCTGCAGCCAGGCATATCTCTTTTACAATGCAGTGAACCTTCCAAGCCCTTGTCCTAGTCTCTTGGAACCAAACAAATTACATGTCATAGCACACTGTATATCACATAGCGAATGTTTATAATGTAGGGCTGAGCAGAGTCTTGGAATGTGCTTCTCTGCTGAGCTGGAGCTGATCAAGTTGTTGACTGACGAGCTGCCATTTTCATGGAATTTTACTATTTGGGGCCTTCACCTGTCCACAAATGTGAACGCTTACCTCCTGATCTTTTGGCTTTTGACCTCAGTATTTTTTATACACAGTAACCATACATACATTTATCTTACAACTTTATGAACGGTGAAGGTTTATTGCATTGCACTTAAACCTCATTTAACCTTTTCTCTGGAAGCAATGCTTTAAACAAGAATTGTGAGAGATTGCAAAATCCTGAGTGGCAGGCAAGGCTCTCCCTGAGCAACCTGTATATGCAAGCTTCCCCCCACCTTGCACCGCCACACCTCTCCCACCATCTTAACTTCTCGGCTGTCAGGCTCCATAGGCAGCCTGGTGAAAATTTAGCAGTAAGACAGCATGCTCCTGAAGCTCCTAAACTCTCAAAAGTTACTCCTTGGGAAAAGTAAGTCTTATTTCAGAAAGACTTAAGAGCATTTATTTAAAAAATAATCTCTAGTTAACAAATGGACAGACCCCTGACACAAGAGGTAGGTAACAGTCTGAAATGTTCTGCATTGACAGCTCTGCACACCCCCAAGCTTGTATGCTTGTACACAAAATAGGTAGTGGCGATGAAACTATCTTGCCTATGTGCCTCACAGTTGTATTGGAAGGGGGTATAACACATTTCTTATATATATAAAGCTGTCCCGTCCTAGTCCACATGATGCAGCTGCCAATGAGTACCATTACTTATAACTTTCTCTTCTAATAATTACAAGAGGCTTCTGTTGAGACACAATGAGAAAAAAGTCCTTGCTCCACGGGTTTTACAATCTAAGCAGACAAGAAAGACAAGGGGTTTGAGAGGAAAGAGTTGCAGAGACTAGCAAAGAGACCTCACACAGCAGGTCAGTGACAGAGCTGGGAGTGGCTTATGGGTACATGCAGACATTATACTTAGCTTGACCTAACTAGGGTTAGATAGATCTAAGTGCCAATCTGTATAGATGTTTGGGGAGATTAGACTGGGCAAAAAATGGCCTGCCTGATCTAATTTAGTTCACCTGAAGAGGTGAATTAAGTTAAGTTGGGAATGGGTTAGCCCTATCTAATAAATGTCTATATACCTTTGGAGTGGAGCCCTGGAACTGGAAAAGCCCAAACACTTGCCCCAGTCCTGGGGCTATGCTCTTCCTAACTCCCCTCCACCTCTGACTGCACTATTTTAGCCTTGTCTCTTCCTGCCATGGACCTACCTGATCTCACCAACCTTCCCTGGACCCACCAACCTCCTCCTTGTGGACCCACTAGCTCCCTCTGATCCTGGCTGTCCCTCTCCCCACTCCACTGTACATGGATCAGGCTCCTGGCATGGCTTTTGATACCAGACAATATACACACGCTCATGTCACACTCAATCTATGATCACAGAGCTTAAAGCAAGACATTTGATTATAGATCAGGTATAGCAAGTGTGTGTACATACCCTATATTGCCTCTTTTTCAGTGCAAATACCTGACCACACTGATTTATGATGATGTGAGTTAATGTGAGTACCTGTTCACCAAACACTAGGCTGAGGCCACTGCCAACTATTTTACCTGCAATCAGGCCTGGCTGGGTTTAGAAGTGTGGTACAGGTGAAATGTTATTTTCTGCACCCCATTATCAAGTCACTGGTTCTCTTCTGGGTCCATCAGATTAAAATCCAAGAGCTCATTTCTGTATGTCTGCATGATCTTTAACAAAAAATTGCTGGGGGCACTGAGTGCTTTTAAGGCAGGTCCTACAGAAGGACTGAAATGAAATGACCACCTGTTGATAGGATTCACTGTTTGGGGAAAAGTGGGAAAGAGACACTCTTGGTTGAGCAGGGAAATCCAGGAGCGCCTACAGGGGAACAGAGAGGCTTACAGGCTGTGGAAGCAGGGGGCAGCCACCAAGGAAGAGTATACCTGCTTGGCTGCTCTTGCAGGGAAGCAGTGAGGAAGGTCAAAGCAGAAACAGAACTCAGGCTGGCAACAAAGATTAAGGGTAACAAAAAGTCCTTCTTTAACTATATAGGGAGCAACAAGATGGCTTATGGTAACACAGGACCGCTACAGGCTGAATGAGGGCAACTCAAAACAGATGGGATGGACAAAGCTGAGCTCTTAAATGATTTCTTTGCATCTGAGTTCCTGGACATGGATACAAACACACCTCCCACTGAGGCTTGAGAGAGATCTCAGTTCACCGGTGGTTAGTGCTGAGCTAGTGAAGGGGCACTTGGAGGGGTCGGGCGTATTTAAGTTGGCAGGCCCTGATGATCTTCACCTAAGGGTACTAAAGGAATTGGCTGGTGTCATAGCGAAACCACTGACACAATTGTTTGAGTGCTCATGGTGCTCAGAACAGGTCCCAGAAGACTGGAAAAGTACCAGTGTGGTCCCTATTTTCAAGAAGGGGAGGAAAGAGGACCCAGGTAATTATAGGCCAGTTAGCCTCACCTCTATTCTTGGCAAGACCTTAGAAAAAATCATAAAGGATCACATTTGTGAGTGGCCATCAGGTAATAAAATGTTAAGGGGCAACCAGCATGGGTTTATAGCAGGCAGATCCTGCTTGACTAACCTGGTCTGTTTTTATGACCAGGTCACAAAGTGCTTAAATGCAGGAGTAGAGGTAGATGTTATTTACTTGGATTTTAAAAAGGCCTTTGGCACAGTGTTGCACCTAATTCTTGTAAGTAAACTAAATAGCTGTGACATGGATTTTTTTCACAGTCAGGTGGGTAGAAAACTGGCTTATGGGACACACCCAGAGATTGGTGGTAGATGGATTGGTTTCTACCTGGAGAGATGTGGGCAGTGGTGTCCTTGGACCAGTAATGTTCGATATCTTCATCGGATGAAGATGTAGAAAGCACTCTGTCCAAATTCACAGATGACACCAAACTATGGGTAATAGTAGAAACACTGGAGGGTAGGGAGCAAATTCAGGAGGATTTAGATAGACTGGGGAAGTGGGAGGATCAGCATAGGATGCAATTTAACAAAGATAAGTGCAAAGTGCTGCACCTGTGGAGAAAGAATCACCAATACACCTATAGACTGGGAAGTACCATTGTAAGTAGCACAGCAGTGGAAAGGGATATCGGAGTCATAGTCAACACAAAAATGAACATAATCACCAGTGTGATGAGGTAATAAGTAAGGCTAACTGCACTCTTTCCTGCATTAGTAGGTGCATCATGAGCAGGTCTAGGGAGGTGATACTTTCCGTCTATGTGGTATTGATAAGGCCGTAGCTGGAGTATTGTGTCCAGTTTTGGGCGCCGCACTTCAAGAAGGATGTGGATAACCTGAAAAGGGTTCAGAGGAGGGGTACTTGTATGGTTGAGGCCCTGTGGGTAAGATCCTATGAAGACAGATTGAGGGACCTGACTCTCTTCAGCCTCTGCAAGAGAAGGCTGAGAAGTGATATCACAGCTGTCTACAAACTCATTGGGGGGGTCATCAGAAAATAGGGGATACTCTGTTTACCAGGGTGCCCCTCGGGGTTACTAGAAACAACAGCCATAAACTGATGGAGACTAGATTTAGTCTGGACATCAGGAAGAAATTCTTTATGGTGAGGGTTGCCAAAAATGGGCTTCCAAGAGAGGTGATGCTTTCCTCTACCTTGGAGGTATTCAAAAGGATATTAGACAAGCACCTGACTGGGGTTACTTGACCCCAGCACTCTTTCCTGCCCAGAGCAGGGGGTCAGACTCGATTTAATAGGTCCCTTCCAACCCTAGAAATCTATGAAATCTATGAAAGTTGTGGGGCAGAAGTCTATTAAATATAGTGTATAACTCAAATGTAGCTTCAGAGTAACTCCAAGTTACCCAAATATCGTGCAGGAATGATTCTATTGCCTTGCCTTTGATTGCACAAATTGCCCCAGTACAGGACTATGGAGATATCTGTAGGTCTCTGGAGGGCTATCCTGCTCTTATAATGTGGGCATGTATGTGCCCAGAGAGGGCAATAGAATAACTCTTACGTAATAGTTGAGTAACTCAAGTTGCACTTTGATCATTCCCTAGAAGAAACAGAATTCTGCCCTTGATCTTCATCTTTGTAGGAGTAAAGGGCTATGCAGGCCATTTACTTATATAACCCATTGATTGCCTCTCTGTCCTGAATGATCCTGAGGACAAGACCAACACAAGAGGAGGAAGAGTGGGATTGCAGCTGATGTAACCTTTCTCTCTCTCTCTCTGTATCCTATCACTCTCACTCATGTCAGCTGGTTGTGTAGGTGTTTACTGAACTCCTGGACTCATGATAATCCTCCTGGGGCAGTCACAGAAGGCATTCACAGAGAGAAGAGAGGTTTTTGAAGAAAGGGGTAAAAATATAGGCTAGAATAGCCATGGGAGCCCATGCCATCTCCCTTTTCCAGTCACTCTGGGGGGTAGTGTTTAGCCCAAAGGACTCATCTTTCCTGATTGACAGTTTGAAAATGGATGTGTTATCTGTGTCTGTGGGTTCCAGGCTACATGGGCAAGAATCTCACTGGCAGTCATTATTGGTATAAAATTTAGAAAGGGATAGGTTAAGATAAATATCAGGAAATACTTCTTGGCATTAAGGCTGTTAGGTTGTAGAATAGTTTTGCAAGGGAGGTTGTGAAAGCTCCATCATTGTGGCTATTTAAAATGTGAATGAGTAAAGGACTGGAATAAAGACTGAGAAAGACCCTTGCATTGGTAATGAATTGGAATAGATGACTCAATACCATATATTTCCATCACTTTTAATTTCTATGATCTCTGTTTATAGTGTATAGTGTACATTTACCACTAGTTTGCAAAGCACTTTGGGTACTTTAGACCATGAAAAGAATTAAATGTAAATGTTTGATACTTTCACTAGTGTCATTTGAATGAAATTAATAAAAACTTTCTAAGTCTGATGGGGCTCAAATGATTAATTAGTAGGGGAGAGGGAATAGCAAAAATAATGGAACTACTTGTGTAAGTATTCACCAGCTTGTGTAATGGTCATTCTGTTAGTTGCTCTAGGTTGGTTCTCTCATGTATCCAGATTTTAGTGGAATTAGTCTTGATTTCCACTGGTATACTGAAATATTTTGGTGAGATCTTTTGCAGTGAAGATCTCATTAATTTCATAAGTCAGGTGAGGAAAATGAACATTTGTCTGTTTTTGTTTTAACTTACTGGTTCATTGTTACTCTCCTTTTCTGTCTAATTAATACTATAGGTTTTATAAGAATTAAAGGAGCATTTCACTCAGATAATATCTTGCATTGATATGGAGCCTTTCTTTCCACAGGATCTCAAGCAGTTTGCAAACAGTGGGATAAATTCTGCAATTAGTAAAATCCTAGAAATTGGAAATAGAAAAGACCTGTAGTATTAATTGGGTCATTCAATTCAGCCATACATTTCATTACTTGGTCCTCTGAGGTGCTGCTTGTTTGGAATGCTGAACTATTAGCATTGGGGAAAAATGCAGACAAAAAGTTCTTCCAAGATAAAATGGTCTTTGGTAGGAACCATATCCTTACATTTGTGAAGAATCATATAATGCTTGGTGCTGTTTATTAGAAACTGATATTGAACATTTTAAGTATTTCTTCAAAGCAGGCAGATGGGGGTGTTGAGAAGTGACATCAGAGATATTTGGGCCAGAGAATGATGCCTGCCAGACTACTTGACAATTAAATCAGTTACTTGCCTACTGGTGCAGCTGCATAGTTGAGACTTCCCAAGTCAACTTAGAGGTAAGCAAGAATGTGCCATAACAGCGTGTTTTTGAACCACAGCGTAGTGCCTTAATTGATTTACTCTTTATTCTTTTCAAAAGACAGCTGAATGTCAAAGGTCTTTCTTTTGTGAAGTACTGGAAAACCCGTTGTCAAACAACCTCTACTCATTTAATAATTTATCCCATTTTGTAAAAGAAAGGCAGCTGACATGCAGTAAATCTAGTCCATGTTTAAATTACTGCATTGAACAATAATAAGAGGAATGAATAATCTAGTACATCTATTTAAAATTAAACATATATGAAACTGTTTTTCCAAATGATCACCAAAGGCTATAGTTTAAAGGCAGGATGGAAACCATGCACAGAATGAAAATGCCTAACAGTAGTTTGCAAGTGGCAGCAGAATTATTTATTCTATTTTTTCTATACATAAGGAATAGAGCTAAATGAACAATGTTTAAGCATGTCAGAATTTCATCAATTTTGCATGAGCATTCACAAATATCCTGGTGGGGGTAATTGCTTGCAAATACATTTAAACTAATGATATGTTATATCCTTACTTGATATAAAACTATTAAAAGATACGTTATTGCATTTGACAATGCCATGCAGCTGGGTCAAATCTTAATGACAGATTTCTGCATTTGTAAATTAAGATACACTCTGCTGGAAGCAAATATTTTGTAAAAATAAAAGCCATATACTATGTAAGTTTGATAATTTATCTAAGGTTTCTATTCAGTTTCTGTAAGCACTGAGCTTGTAAAGATGGGGAGAGAGGAGACTTTTGCTACACAGAAGTGGAAGGAACTCTGAAAATCCAATCTGGCTGTTCCCTATGTAGCAGGGATATATGGGGCTTGTAAAACATACCATATGGTTTTAACAGTCCAATTGGAGAGTTACAAGCAAAGGTAGCTGCTGTGCACCAATTCAATTAGAGTGGTTAGTCATGCTTTCCCAAACTAAGTGTTTTTTTCTTTAAAAGTGTGCATGTCAGGGGAGGGAGGGGAGATCAAGAGAGAAATTTGGGCATGAGTGTGGCTAATACTGGAAAACTCTGAAGAAGAAATTTTCAGTGAGGTTAGTAGGTCTGACTGGTTCTTCTCTTGCTGTTTAAAGTCTATATGAAGAGTCACTGGTTGGCTCAGTGAGGCTGGAGTATGTCACACACAGATTCAGCTCAGATCAGCTGCTATTTTGGTTTTCTGCTTGTGCAAGTTTGCAATTAGCACTGCTCTACGCTATTGAGCAATTTCAGTTATTTGCCGAGGATAGAAATAAATATGAAATATCTAAGAATAAAGCTTTCCACAAGATGCAACCATACAGCCTTAAACAGACAGTGGTAATGTGCTCAGAGCATTACAGAACTCTGGGAGATGGTCTGATATCCCAGTGGAAGCATATGATTTTATGATTGTAAAAGAGATATTGATACACTTTCCCTAACTGTTTCTGGGGACTTTGAATTCTATTATGATGTCATTACAAGGCTATGTATTATCTCTATAATCACAAAGAAAAAGAATCCCTCATGAAGGAAAATGTATCCCACTGAGATAATGCTGCATGCTGCTGCTATACATCCAGCAGCATATGTATAGTACCAAATAATAAGGCAGCATGGAATAATGATAAATTCTTATTCACTCCAAAAAGAAGAAAGCTTCCAAAAATTATCACTACTGACACTTAATTGAGCCACACACACTGAAGGGACCTTAACCAATAAGTAACCTGCCTTTCAGTCTTTATCATAATCTCTTGAAGCAGAGGGAGTGCAAGAAAATGTTTAGTGACACAAGCTTGATGTCACAGTTGCCCCCACTTCCTGCATTGCTCCCATCTCCAGCACAGCCAGCACAATTCATTGCTTCCACAAACAGGGCCGCATTCTGCTCCACTGACTCCTGTGGATGTATTCCAGATTTACATCAGCATAACAAAGAGGAGAATTTGGCAGAGACCCTGTCAGTTATTAGGCTGCTTCTGCTGCTGCTATTCTAGCTGCAAGCTCTGATTTAAATATAATGATAAAATAAATTTACTGGCGTACAATAAGATCATCTTGTGCATCAAACAGGCTATCCGTGGAGGGGGGAAAGGAGAAGTATTTCACTGAGGTTTTACTGTTACATGTCAGAAGTTCCTCTGTCAAAGGAGATCGGGGCCCTGACTCTCATTTAGTGTAGACTGATCTAAGATCCATTGAGTGCAGTGTTTGTTTACATCAGCTGAGGGTCTAGCCTGGGTATATTTTCTGTCTCCATCCACCGTACCTTTATTGCAGTAGGAGTCTTTCTGATGCATGGTAATTCTGAAACATCCTTTCCCTTCACCTGTTTCTTTCTCTCTCTCACTCCCAGTTTCTCTGATTCCTAACGTCACTGAAGATTATTATAACCTCCCTTCATAATGGACTGTAAATTTTATTATAAAGCACAAATTCTTTGGTTCCTAAGCACCATCTTATAGGGAGATAGTGTGCTGCGGTTCTTACACTTCCAGTAATGTGAGCTGAGAGCTAATGAAGGTCTTTATGTAAATTTTCCGGTTATCAGGTAAAATCTCCACATAGAAATCTGTCACAAGTTATAAAAATTCTTTATGTTATCAAATGCTAATGATAACTCAGAACACAGAGCCCATGGAGGATCTTTGAAATCCTTCATAAAAACTGCATTCTGCCCCAATAACTGAAGCCTGGAATTTCCACTACTACTACTCCAGTTTGTAATTAGCATAGTGCAGGCTTCTCTGCCCTCTGAAACCATAATGTTAATTACAAAAATTACACTGTGTTTAAAAGTGCAATTAAGAGACTGTGCTGCACAAAGGGAATCTTGGAACCTCTTTTCACACTTTGAAGCCAGGTCACAATGCAGCCCATAAAAGAGAGGCCAAGGCTCATTCCCCTTTAAAGGCTTTGGAAGATCATAGAGGGATCTCAGCTAAAATGAGCTCTGGTGGGCTCTGCAGAGTCCTTAATGAATAATACTTTCCTTTGGAAAGGAAAGGAGGTAAAAGAAAAATCTGAACTAATTAAGGGTCCAAATCTGCAAAATGCACAGTGCGTGGTGCTAGGACTACTTTAGACAGTCCTAAGCACCTGGAGGATCAGGCCCTAAATGGACATTGAGAGAGACCAAAGGAATCAGACATGCAATGTATGACGCAGCTATATGATGCTTCCAAACATTTATATTCTTTTGTATTTTCTCCCCTAGAAACTTTTAAGAGATTTAACAACTTCAGTACTGGTCTTTTCTTGAACTTCCCTACTAGTGTGGTCTACAGTGGAATAATTTGCTCTCCACTTTTATGCTGGTGCCTCAAAAGGAGGGGAGTGGTACGCAAAGCAGGAATAAAGGCTCATTTCACAGCGTTGCAGGTACATGAAGCAGTTAGTACTTGAGCCCAGCTTCCCCTTTAAGATAACCAAAAGGGGAAAATATACAGTTGGAAGGGAAAGATGGGAACCCTTAATGCCCCCCTTGAAGTAAATGGGATGAATATAGGCCAGGGGATGAAGTAAATGGGATGAAATGCTCTACATATAGAATTGTTTTATAAGGAGCATCATAATTTGACTTCTAAGTGTTTTGCCCTAAACTTTAATTAATTAATTAATTAATAGTGACGCACAGCAGTCCTGCCTCATAGATATTTGTATTCCAGTTTACAAATAGAATTGACTTGTGTGAGGTCAGTTCTCTGCCTTTCCTTTCCTTTTTCACAGTAGAAAATAATTCTTCTTGTGTGTACCTCTTTTAAAAAAAATGAAAAGCTCTTTCCATATTCTCCTTCCCTCACCCAGTGTGAATATTGTGAGAATTTAGAATGTGCCAGCTGAACATCCAAATCACACTTTTTAGCTACATGCCTGCGTATATGACTACCTGACCATCTCCCCTGACACAAATTGGCCATACATCAGCCTGGTATACAGGATGGAATTAAACAATATTGGCAGGTGCGAGACATAATTATAGACCTAGTTCAGATATGAACTGTGATCCATTAACTTTATTTAGTCCTTTCTTTAATTCTCCAGTAACTTTTCTACATAGCCTCATGTAAAAACTTCAATAACTGTTCAATAAATCATCAGCCTGACCTTTCCCAGTAAAACTGAATACTGGCATTGGCAATGCTAAGTGTGGAGAGAGGCTGAAATTTGTGAAGAGCTTATGAAGTGCAGTTTGCAGTTGCAGGTTTTATCTTTTTCCTTGTCTAGGTGACTGAAAAAAATTCTCTTTCCTCCTCTTTGCCTTCTACCTGCCCAACTGGTTATAGAACCAGACAGTTTACATATGTGATCCTTCCTATTTAGAAAATTAATGGTGTTTTCTGGCTCCAAATCACAGCTTGTGGTGCTCTGCAGGCGATGAAAAACTTGGCCAGCTTCAGCAGCAAAGCAGCCATTAGAAAATTAACCCTTGGTGGCAAAAGAGCAAAGGTACCCAAGTGAGGTCCACAAGAAGTGGCAGGCTGTAGCTTTCAGGTGTACCTACATATGTTAGCAATGTAAAAACAGTGCAGGCAGTTCCCCGAGAGAGTCCCTATCAAGCATGTTTGTAGTTGGATACTGTGGAGAGGGCATGGCCATATCACTTGGCAGCAAGAACGACCAATATGCCATGATTTTCATTAGAGCAAGAGAGAAGCACTGAGGAGAGATTATGAATCAGAGCCATACCTCTAAACTGTACCTGATTACAAGGCACCGTGAGTCATTTGTTCATTTTACACCCAGTTTTACCTCTGTTCCAGACAGGCCTGGCATTAGTTATTTTCACTTGTCACTGTAATTTACTGGCAGCAGAAATACTCATTAATGAAAGCAGAGATTGCAGCGAACTTTGAACAAGTTAATCTCACACCCTCTCAATTCGCTCTGCCCCTTCAGTCCTTACTCCGTAACTCCTCCTGAAAAACAATGGGCCCGAGCTCAAAACCTGGGTCCAACCAGTCCACTCTCGCCCAATGTGTGGAGATGTTTGAAATCTGAAGAGGATTATCCCATTCTGAATTTTGCAAAGATCCCTAATCAATATAACCCATAGGCCATATTCTCAGCCCAAGATAAATTCACTTTGGGCCAGTAGCTTGAAGGGGGTTGAAAACTGCCCAAAAAAGGACAGATGGGAAAAAACTGTGCTGGCATACAAGTGGCATTGCTAACTCAAAGGTGCTTGTTCTTCTCTCTCTCCCCTGCTCTCTCTTTCTCGCTCATGCGCATGCACACACACACACACACACACTTCGGAGGCAGACAAGGGAACAGTGCTAGAGCATAAAGCATTTTAGTAGCATTGATTACAGCATCCCTGTGGCTGCTCTACCTTGACCAGGAGTGAGGAGAGAGGGCACTTCCTCATGGTACAATATCACTTTTCTTGCTTTCTGTTCATGGGCACGAAGCAGAATTCTGTCTTTGATCCAGTCTCTAACCCATACTGCCCATTTTAAATACTGGTGAAGCTCATTTGGCTTGTGGTTCTGAAGAAGTATCTTGTGACAGTATTGGCTTTCCATACTGTGAATACCATAATGCCTCCTGTTCTGAATTTCAGTCCTGGTTCTCCTAGTCTGCTGGAATGGAGAGGTTGTCTGTATCTGTCCAGTATGTGCACTAGCCTATAGTCCTTTGGGTCAATTCACATCAATATAGCTTATTGTCTATTTTTAAAACAGATAACAAAATATTATTAGAGTGGAGTTGGTTTGTTGCTCTACTTGCAGCAGATAGGATATAATGGGGCTGGTGTTCCTGTATTTAATATCACAGACATAAGAGAGGAACATTTACTATAATACTCCAGCCCTGTGTACACTTATTCTGCAATATTAAAGCTGGCTTTATTTTTAGGTGCACGATACAGGAAACCACAGCTGTTAATTTTATTGCTTCTGAATTCTGTGCTCCATGGTATTCAGTGAAATCAGGCTATATTCAACTCTAACATTGTGTTAACACCAGCTTTAATAAAAACAGGAGTAAATAACAGCAGAGTGTTAATTACTCCTTTCTAGTTTACTCTGACAAAAATGCACTAAAATGAAGACTAACATAATTATAGATGATGCATTTTCAATTAGCCTTTGTTAATGCTATTAATAAGATTAATATTGTATAGTAAAAATGTCAATAAGCTTATCTAAATAATTTTTATATCTCATCCTTCAAAGTCATCGCATCAAGTTCTAATGTCAGTGTGTTCAGAACTAAAGTTACTTTGGTACTATTTTATTTCCAAAGGACAGACAAACCCACAGAAAGATGTGTCTAGAGTCAGCTCCCACTGCCTGTCTGCTCTACAGTATTCAGAGTGTAGGTGCTGATATTTACTAAGCTGATATGTACTCAGCTCGGTCCAGGACTTTCCAAAGTTCCTACACAGCAAAATCTTCTCACTTAAAATCCCATTTCATATTATACAGGCTGTTGTAAGTGACCCCTTTATGAACCAAATGATAAATAGTATAAGAAGCTTGCTTTTCTCCTCTTTTTGTAACATACAACACAACAGCGACCGGTGTTAATGTAGAAAATTAATTGCCCCGGTGAGACGTTTCTTCCAAAAAAGCAATAATAGTCAGGATTTAGCCTTGCAAATGTGAAAACCCTCTGGTATACTAATAAAATGAAAAGGTTTCAAAAAATAATATCCCAAATAATTGGGTTTCCCTCTACCAAAGGACCCCATGTTGTTTCTCTTAAGCAATATAAAAAAATGGTGATTATTCCTTTGGACTTAATAAAACATAATTGGAAAAAAAATCTTTTAAGGATAGCATAGGGTAATCACATCAGTTTTTTTCAGGGGGGGAGAGGGGGTGTGCTTTTTTATTTGCAAATGAAATGATTATCTTTATTTGTAGTGTTAATATTCCCACTTGTAGGGTTTCTCTCTCTCTCTCTCTCTCTCTCTCTCTTTTTTGGTTTTGTTTCTGTTTTTGTTGCTGTTGTTTTTTCAAGGAACATTTGACCATTCAAACTTTTGAACAGCCCTGGCTTGTAAAGCCACTGCCCCCCAGCTCACCAGAATCTGCGTGTTCCTACTGTGCTGCATTCATAATCAAATTAGTGCACTGTGAATAGGTTAAAAAAACTGTTATCCGGCCGCTGCCACAGAAGATATTTTAGCCCACTCCCTACAAAGCCCTCCCCTCGATTTTTCTTTTTTTTAAAATGAAATATAAAGACTTCCCTACAGACATAAAAAACAGTCTTTACCTTACTTCTTCCTAATAATCTTAGCCTCTTTATTTGTGTATCTTTAAAAAGAAAACAACCCCAAAAGTAAATTTTCCACAAACGAGCTGCTTCCAAGAGAAAAAGGGGCTGAAGGGAGTGGGAAGCCTGTATGCTGTGAGAGAGATGCTATAGGGAGACAGGACTGGAGATAGTTGTCCCAGCTACGAGATAAAAGCTACATTACATGAAATTAATGGAGGCTGTCTGAGACATACATGAATCACTGTTTCAACACTAAGAAACCAGCACAAAAGAATAAAGAAATCTGAGTACTAACTATATCTTCAAAGGTCTCCTATTTACCCAGCTATACTGGGTACTGACACAAGTGGGGGGAAAATATAAGAAAAAAGCACTGCTGTGATCGAATGAATGAGACCATATGAGCTATATTGGTGCCGTATGCATTCTATTTAGCTGATATCAAACACAGTTTAATGAAAGTTAAATAGTTTCTGAGGAGTGCATGAGCTGGAACAGATTAGATTCCACCGAGGGGTCTGTCAGCATATTGTTGCTCACATGTATTCCCTGCTCAGAGCTGCCACAATTCCAGCACTCCATTAGCAATACACAAAAGACTTATGCAGATAGCAGGCATAAGCACGTACCGCCATGTTGGGAAATAAAAAAAAAAAATAAAAAAAAAACAGATGAAGGTTTTGTTCAATGTGTTCATCTGAAAATAGATCTCTGTAATTCAAAAGTGATAAGAATAGATGGAGAAAAGAAGAAGTAGGGGCTTTAAAAAAAAAAGAAGAAATATGTAAACTACCTTAGAAGAACAGATATTGCACCAAGTATATAATGAGGTTTTGATCTTTCAGGGGACAATGACATGGGTGAATGCTGTGCCCTTTTGATCTGCAAGCTACATCTGGTCTTAAAGGAACAGCAGCTCCTATGTTCAGTTTCCCCCAGAAATTATAGTGGAACGTGCTTTTGAAAAAAAAAATCTTCACACAAAACAACATTTCTCCAGCTCCTCTGCCTTATTTTAAGATGCAGAATTCATCCCAGAAATATCGCTGAACAGCCTGCGTGACTATTAGCATTGCTGTCACTGAAACTAACATGAATTTAGATTAATTTTATCACTTCAGAGGATTTTACTCCTCTCCTCACAAAGAAATTTGCTTTTTGGAGTTGTCTGCGTTACAATGAGGAAGAGGATAAAGCTGGTGGGGGTATTTAGATATCAGATGGCAATTGCTCAGTGATTATTGCATTTTGATTTAATCTGACAGAACTGATCTTGCACCATGAAATCTGTATTTTCACAGGAAAATAGGAGTTGCCATACTGGAACGGACCATTTGTCCATCTAGTCCAGTAAGCTACCTCTGGCAATGGCCTATACCTGATACTGTAGCAGAACAGGAAAACCTCATACATACTACACCTGGCATATATATGATCCTATAAAAAGGTGGTAGGAGAGGAGATTCCTTCCTGGTCCCATCTGGCAGTTGACGTACCCCCAAAAGCCTGACAGTTTTTATCCCTTGAAACTTTTTTAATCTGCCTAGTTATTTCTACTCATATAAATGTTGTCAAGTTTTTATTTTTGTGGAGTGTCACTGTCCATAGCCTGAACCTTTGTGGATGGCATTTAACTCTGGCCCCAAAAAACATACTTCTAGTGAACAAAGGCAATTGAGGTCCTCTAAAGCCCCCTGTTCACTTCTTCTTAGTTTGTTAGGAATGAAGGGTGTGTGTCTCCTGTAATTCAGTCAAAGAGTAGGGGACAAAAGTGAAAACATGATAATTTGTTCAGGTTTCCTTCTCTGCTGCTGCAAGATTTCCCTATTAATAATATCTGGGCTGAGAATGTGCAGAATTTCCTGAGGCATCTCTTCTAAGTCATTTTATCATTATTCATAGGTATAAAAATGGCCCAAACTGAGAAAGTTGAGGATCCATTTAGGGTTGCCTGTCAGATCCACTAAGGTAATTGGCTCCATTTCTTCATTCCCATTCTAAATTAAAATAATTTTATTAAGTGGTACAGTAGGTGTTTCACCTGTGTCACCAGCTGCCTATTAGAGCCAGAAAGGGCTTTTCCACATTATTTCTGTCTGTTCTTATAACATTATGTCATCATATTCAATGTTACATCATGTCAGAGGTTGTGCAGTCTCATGTATTTAAACCCAATGGTTACAAAATGTAGGTCCAAAATGCCCTTTTCAGGGGGCAAAAAAAGTCAAATGTGCTTGACTGCCAAAGCTTTGCTCACTTCTTCTGAGATTTAATCCACACAGCTATAACAGCTACAATATAATCATGGCCAGGAACCAATTGAAAATGCACTAGTAACAAAAATTACAAATTAATAGTAACAGCAGCATTCACAAGGAAATTAATTTGAAGAGAGACTCTTTTTTAAAAGACCCTTTCTATATCTGAGAAGAAAATGCAGGTAGCATAAAACGAATTTGTGTAGAAAATAATGCATTCGCAGTAAAATTGTTCCCGGCAGGTTACAATGCATTCACAGTAGTGGTTCAATTTTTTTTTAATAAGCAATAATAATCCTAAATAAATAATTGATGCAAAATTAATAGTACCCTGCCTTTAATAGAACTTTGGATCTTCTAGGCACATTGGCTTATCTCACAGTAGTCAGATATCAATAATTGCTTTTTAAAGTAGAAACTGAGGCAGGGAATTTAAGCAGCTTCCTCAAGGCTGCTTTGCCATTTGTAGTTACAACTAGGATTAGACCTCAGGAAGAGCTGGCTTTTGGTCTCACTATCAGACCATCCAACCATGCTGTTTAGCTAGATAACCTAGTTTTAAGTATTAGTATTCAAATCCTGTATTTGAATGCTCAACTCCGCATGTATGCAGGTAAAACTGATATGTATATGTCTATGTGCTGATTCATGTCCCCAAATTGACACCTTTGAAAGTGCCAGCATTTGATGACTGGCATCCCCACATTGCACTAAGACATGATAACCAGAAGCAACATCATTGTGAACACAATGGTCAATGCATGTATTATGTTACTTTTCCCATTAACATTGGAGTCGTCTCATCAAAATCTAGAAGTTATTGTGAGCAGCTAATGTTGATTCTACAATTAGAAGAGATATTTTTCACAAAGACAGATCTGAGAAAGGTGCAAATATACAACAGCATTCATTGTGTCGGATAAAAAAATGAGGCATGTGTTTGTTCCATTTTCAGGGATCTTGTAACTGTTTTTCTTCAACTGCAGGTGGCATTAGCACTAAAAATGGATTTTCTTTCTTTCTTGAAAAGTGTTTAGCAATGAAATGAAGAAAGCTGCAAGTGCCTCTGTAGTAGGACTGTGTGCTTAGAGTTAGTCATACTAACTGCAGATGGCATTTTTGCATGTTTTATAACACGGGGATATAAAAATGTTTTGGCACCCTGAAACATGATATTATGCTTCCAGCAGCAATAGGATTGGAAGAACCAGAGGAATGTGAGCTTGTACAAAATCTTTAAAATTAGTTATTTTGTTCATAGAGTACTGATTTGCATAGTACTCAGAATCACACCTGTCTATCATAGCATGACAGTGAGAAAGAGGAAGAAACAACCTAGTGGTCTGATGGCAGGCCTAAGAGCCAGGAGTCCTTTTGATACCTTCTTAAAGTGATTTCCCCTTGGGCAAGATATTAAGAGAGAAATTGATAATCTTAGGCAGGCTAAGTAATAATTTAAGTAACTCTGAGTTTAATCTTACTGCCATTCAATAGAAAAACTCCTGTTGACTTGGGTGGGACAGGATCAAACCCTTTCATCCTGCACTAAAATTCATAGGGCTTCACAGAATGAGGTACAGCTCCATGCGAGTGAGGGTCTCAGTCAGGGCACTGACCTGTCTGTGTGGCAGATTCCTAAGCTACAAAATAGAGGAGAATAATACCTCACCTGGAGCTTGAGAACACTCACCGGCAAAGTGTTTAGCATGTGAAACAATCTTCATATAAGTGCTATTCAATTCAATGCCAAAATAAATAAAAACTCAGGATACAAGAACACGAACAGTTTTATGCTCAAAGTGCAAAATTTAGGAATCCCAGATTCTAATGACAGTTCAAATGGTTCATCATCTTCCACAATAACATGATAAGAGCAAAAGCCACTTATCCGTTATATATCCCCTACCCTGTATTCAGACAGTATTCTGTACAGTACAACAACAACTTAGAAACAATACTGCATAAGGCCAAGGCACTGACATGTCGCTATTGATGGGCACTGCCTGTAATGCCATGCCACATTTCTGGCTGGGGTCATCTGACCCCAGCACTCTTTCCTGCCTAGGCAGGGGGTCAGACTCGGTGATCTGTTGAAGTCCCTTCTGATCCTAGCATCTATGAATCTATGCGGTATTTGTGTCATGATGGCCATGTCAAAGCTTCATGGTGCTGTTTTGCCAGCATCCTGCCCACCAGAAACCTGATCAACAGATGGGGCTGGACCTGATGATCTGTAAGGTCCCTTCTAGCCCCTAACTACTGTGAAACTCTCCTGCTCTTGCTCTTGCTCTGCACATCCAAACCTGGAAACAAGGTGGTGAATTTGTCCTAAGGATGCCCTCTTGTTGCCACTCATAAGCCTGTTGGAGATAAGAGATCTTGATAGTGGCTGTGGAGGGCACCTCTCAGGCAGCTTCACTGTCTTATTTCTGGAGCATGTGGAATAGAAGCATGTGGAAGGGGCATATTTCTGAGTGACACATTCAGGAGCACTGGGGACAAGGTATAGACATACCTGAATTTGCTAAGGCAGAGTGAAATATCCACACTGACTTTAACTGGTACTATATAAGCTGTAGTGTGCCGAACCTGAGCTTGTTGAAGTTCACATTTGGGTCAATGACAGGGAACAGGCCCATCAGGGTGAATTTGTTTGCTTCCCTCCAACTCTTTCGTCAGCTCTAGTAACAGTATAGCTGCATGAATAAGGAATTTGGGGATAGGTAGCAGTGTTAAAAATGTGAGGAAGTATCCTTTGTGTCTAAGCACCTACTCCTGTGATATTTCTGAGATGCGAGGGAATCCAAACAGCAATAAAACAAAGAGCAGACAAGAAAATCATCATAGATTTTTATGACCTTGTGCTGTTTCAGATGCAATTGACTTGTCACACAATATAAATAAATGCAGCGAGAAGACACAGTATGTGAGAGTGAAGCACCCACAAAATATTTCCAGGAAAAGAGCTGAGTTTCAGAGAAGGGCAATGACAACGCTGAAAATGCTTTTCAGTATTAAATACCAAGTACTGTACCACAGTGTCACCATGCAGCAGAGCAGTTAAACGAGGCTAACTCACTCGTAGAGCCAATTTCCATTCCTGTCTCCAGCTGCTACATCTCTGTTCTGTACCTCAACTCTGTTTCTCTGTGATGCTCTCATCCAAGTACATTTGCAGCCCATGATACTCCAGAACAAGGTGCCAGAAGCACAGCTCTAGATTTTAAGAACTCCTCGCTAGCACTTCCTAGGTGCAGAGAGAGGCAAGTTATGAAAATCGCTGTGTTTGATAACCAGTGTGAAACTGAGGCAGGAAGGAGGTATCAGATGGGCTGCTGTGACAGGAAAAGCTGAAATCTATTCTCTGCTGTGTAAGCTACTCCCTTCTTAGCTTTTCCCTACCACTTGAGTGCTCCTTCAGTAACTAGATTGTTTTGGGCCAGCCCACTATCTTCTATTCTGAAACTTGTTTCCTCCTTGCTTTGTTTTTTGATGCTGTTGGAATGTTGCTTTAATACTTTTTTACTTCTCCCACTCCTATCCTTTAATTATAAACTTGGCCTTCAAACTTCACACAGTATCAGCTGCTGCTTCTTTGCACTACAACACTTCTCCCACCAAGCCTTTATCCCTCAGGTTCAATTAAGTTTTGGTCTCCTCTCCCCCAGGCCCTGTTGCCACTTCACCCGACTCTCACTCACAGCTTATCTTTGAGGTGGGTGTTTCTTTTCCACACACTCGGCATGTCTACATGTGGACATTTACTATGCATTAACCTAAATTACTACACAGTATGGGGGTGTGTCTACACATGGGCACCCGTACTGCACAGTAAATATGGTGATTTGCACCAACTTGAGCAGGCATCATGCAGGTATCAAATTTACACCTGATTAGTTACTGCTTAGTAATGCACAAGTAGATGTGGTACTGCGCAGTAATCCAGAGGCCTCCCTGCTGGGTCTACCCAGCCACTAGGGGACCAGCTGGAGCTCCTGACTGGCACCTTCTCCTGCTGCTGGGCTGGGATGCTCTCTGACAGCCCCAAGCTGCAGGGTATAAAAGCCTGAAGCCATTTTGTGTCTTGGGGCACACGCTCTAGGGAGCCAGCAGGAGCCACTTGTGCCTGCAGCACTCCAGCAGGCCATGTGTGTCCCCCGGATTAGCCCATAGGCTGGGTCTGCTTAGGTTGTCCCAACACAAGCTGCTGTATGGCCACAGGAGAGTGCTGTCAAGGGCTGCAGCTGGCTATGTCCTTTGCTGTGCTTCTGTTGGGGTACCGCTCCCAGCCCTCCAAGGCTGGCATGCATGGGGGTCCAGCTGGCATGGGGCATGATGCCCTCCTCCCCTGTGTCCAGCCCCTGCCCCACCCATGTGTGTCTGCCTGTCTAGAGCCCTAGGGGCCCAAACTGGACTTGGGAAGAGGTGCGCGCCCTTGTGGCACTATGGGATGACGAGGAAGACTTGAGGCAGTTTACTCAGGGTGGATGCTCAAATGCCCACGTTTTTGAGGCTCAAGTGGCTAGGATGCATGTGTGGGGCCACTCCCAGTCAGTGTGGCAGTATCGTGTGAATACCAAGGACCTGCAAGCCCAGTGGGTGGCTGTGATTGTTCACAGTCATTGGTCCCGTGGGTTCTCCAGGACCATTCCCTTCCTGTGGGAACTGACACATATTTTGGTGCCCTAGGAGCCTGCACCCACACCCCACCATGACACCTGTGGTGACATGTCACCAGAGGAGGGGACCTCAGGCCTTCAGTGCCCTGCCCTGCATGCCTCCCTGGGTAGGCAGCAGCCTGCCAAACACTATGGACCACAGAGACTAGGCAGGGCCGGATGCCATCCATGATGGGCAGCTCCTCACTGAGTGTCCAGCCTCACCAGCCCAGACACATGGTAAATCCTGCACTGGGGACAGGCCCACCCAGCCCCAGTCCCCACCCCC
>NW_017728943.1:41711341-41712570 GCF_001723895.1 Crocodylus porosus
CCCAGCCCCAGCCCCAGCTCCACCCCTCCCTTGTCAAACCCACCCACACTCCCTTGGCCTCCGCAGCACACAGAGAGGCGGGACAGAGGTCAGACCTTTATTGAGCAGCTGGGCAGGCACGAGCATCTCATGTGCCAAGGAAGGTACTGATCCTGGCGGCAATCTCCTTGACAGGCAGGGGATGTGTAGTTCTATGAGAAGTAGCCCTCCAGGTGGCAGCAGGGGTTGCAGGGCAGGCCTGGTTTGCTCCCCATGCTGTCATAATTCAGGGTTCCAAACCAGGAGTGCAGGTGTGCCTGGAGCACCAACAGGATCATCATCAGCAGGGTGTAGTGGCTCAAGCAGCCCTCTGCCTGCACAAATAGCTCATTGTGCACCACCTGTGACATGCACAGCAGGGGCATGCTCTGGGTGCAGTGGTGGTATGGTAGGAGGCTGGCACCAGGGAACCTTCCTTGAGATGCCCCCATCAAGATGGTGGGGGTGCAAGCAGCCCCTCAACCCAGTTGTCTGGGAGCCCCATGCACCCTGAGCCTGGGTGCCAGGGCAGGGTGCAAGCATAGTGGAGCAGTGGGCCTGCGGGGGCAGAGGGGGTGGGCAGCAGGGGCTGGATCCATGGCAGCAGGTGCTGCCAGCATCCTGGCCTGGCCTGCCCAGGGAAGGGAGCCAGACTATAGCCAGCCCCTGGAGACCAAACAGGGACAGGGGGCTTGGGCAGCAGACACCTGGGCCCAGGCTTGTCTGACCAGCTTACCATGGTCCTTGGGCACCCACACGCAGTTGACTTCCAATCTGAGGCCAAGCAGCACAGGGCCCCTGGAGTAAATGATCTTATCTCTCAAATACTGCAAACTCTCACAAAAGCCTTCTGTCTCTTGTCCCTGAAGGGCCAACATCTGGAGGCAAGAGAGAGGCCACAGGAGCCCACCGAACTGCCTCCACAGGCTTGCTGCTACCCACCACTGGAGTGGCCCAGAAGTGCCAGCTGCCCAAGTGGTGCAGCCAGGACTGAACCCACCTGCTCCAGTGGCTAGTGGTCATGGTGGAGGTCTGGATGGTAGACCAGCAAATGTGGAAGGTGGAGGACCTCACCCAGGAGGCTACCTAGGAGAGAGGCAGAGCTGTGGCCATATCATGACCACTGGGTCGAGGTGGCTGTCCTGGAGCAACAGTTTCATAGTTTCATAGTTTTTAGGGTCGGAAGGGACCTGAGCAGATCATCTAGTCCG
>NW_017728943.1:41712698-41772191 GCF_001723895.1 Crocodylus porosus
CCTCCTCTTAAACACCCCCAGGGTAGGAGCCTGCACCACTTCTCTTGGAAGCTGGTTCCAGATCCTAGCCGCCCTGACCGTGAAGTAGCGCCGCCTGATATCTACAGTGGGTAGAGTTGGTGGAGCAGCAGCTGGCTGCTTAGGTCTACCCAGGGGAGGCTATGCCCATGCCTCCCATGCCCAGCCCCCCACCCACTCTGGCCCCACAGAACCCCTGGTCTCACCCACCACCCCACAGCAGGTCCCCGGCAGAACCCCAGAGTAGGTCCAGCACCTGCTGGCTACAGTTGTCCTCAGGCTTTGCCATGGTCCCTGAACCTGTGGGGGATCTATTTGTGGCTGAGATGCTAGGCACCTGCCATCAGGCTCTCTGCCTTGGACATGGCTGGCAGGTGCATGGCTGTTCTGGGGGGTCCTGGTAGGGCCAGTAGGGCCACACCATGGCCAGCAGGAGTGTGGGGTGCTGGACATTGTTGGCAGGTGCCAGGCTGGAGCAGTGGGGTGCAGGGCACCACTGGAAGGGGCAGGGGCTAGAACAGCTGTATTGTGGGGAGGCAAGGTGGGCAGGGAGGGAGCTGCTGTGTGCTGCCCTGGGTAGGAGAGGGGCTAGGCAGGGATCAGAGGGTGTGGCTGTGCTTTTAAGCTGGCTACCAAGTGCTGGCAGCTGCCTCTGGGCTCAGCATGGCCGCCAAGGTGTGGTAGCCATGTGACTGGAGGCTGAAGCTCCTCCTGGTGGCCACAGGAGTGCCTGACAAGCTTCTCTGACCTGGGACTAAATTTAGTCCCAGGTAATCTTCATGTGTAGATGCGTGCCTATTCCCACTTACTGCACAGTAATTCACCTTACAGCAGAATCCACAAGTATATTGGACTTCAGACGTGGCAGAACACAATACGTTTTGTTGTTTTCTTATAATTTCTTGTGATGTAAGGAGGTATTGTAGGCACTAGGACAGTTTTCTGTCTTAGGATCTGACTACATTGCAGTTGAAGGTGCAATTGCAGCTCATGTAGATATACCCAAGAAAGTTTTAAACTAGCTACCACAGGTACCCATAACAGTAGGGCTGTGGCTGCTATCTGTGCCTGAGATAGTTAAAGTTGTTTTGCTATGTCTGCATGAGCTGAAACACCCTTGACAGCTGTCTAAAAGTATCCTGGATCTTTGGAACAAGAGCCAGTTCTTAAGGCAGTTTCCCTTGGGAGTATTTTGGTAAGTTTCCTTAAAGAGGCATTCCCTGAATGCTATTTACAATCTCCTTCAGGACTTACGTATATAAAAATGTGCAGAAATTACCCACATTTGGGTAACCAATATAACTTTTATTGATTCCCCCCTCCCCAGAAGTAAAGCGATTAATAAGGCCCTGAAAGCCCTGTTCTTTGCCAGTCATTGGCAGAAATGTGACTGTATCTTCTGTTGTGAAGTTTCAGAGGTGTGTGCTATGCTCTGGAGCACAGGTATTGCCTAACTACTGTTTGTAATCAGAGAAGAAAAAGAAATATTAATGTGCCTTTAAATCTGGACTTGACTATGAAACTCTTCAGATAAGACCTCAGGTGATATAAATCACACTAATTTCACTGAAGTCAATGGAGTTAAACTATTTTACACCAACTGAGGACCTTACCAAGAAGGATGTTTTACCCTTTTTCTTGTACTGTGCGGTGTTTGGAAGGGAACATGAGGTGGACTTATGCCTACTGCCCCTTATTTCTGGTGGGCATGTTAGCATGTTGGAGAAGCTTGGTCCTTTTCATCAGTGAGGGCAGGAAGAACAATTAGAGTTGAAGAAAGGAGTAGCAGGGAAGGCATAACACCCTGCAAGAATACTTGTGCCTCATGGGGTGTCAACACAGGGCATATAGCCAGCTCCATGCCACCTTCACTGGAGATCCTGGGGTAGGGCAAGGCAGGGAGAAAGGAAATAACTGAGGAAGAAGTGCAGCTCTTACTAGAGCAGGTTGGAGACATTTCAGCAACATCTTTTCATCTTTAGGACATCCTGCTGGGCATTTGTACACATGCTTGCGCTGGTCACTTTTAAAAGCACCCAGCTCTGTGGTGCATACATTTGTATAAACAGTAAAATGTGCATCAGCACTAAGAAAATGGTGGTGGCGCGCTTTTGAACTAAAACACATCAAAGGTGTTTTAGTTCAGAAGCACACCACTGCCATTTTCTCAGTGCTGATGTGCATTTCGCTGTTTATACAAATGCATGCGATGCAGCACTGGGTGCGTCAGCTCGCTTGCAGAACAGACTTGGTTAATCGAGTCTGCTCTGATGCGCAGGATCTCATATATGGCTTGCAAAAGGGTGCAAAATTCACTGATTTGGGGCTAGGAAAACTGTTTTTGTGGGAGGTAAAGCATAATATTTACTGATGTAGGATTACAGCATCCTAACTCATCTCCCACTAAAAATTAGCAACATATAATTGTTGTATAAACATTTGGCATGAATAAAAGGCCTGAAAACCATCATAAGAGTGTTCTGTTATTTATGTAAAAAAACCCTCAACCTCATGATTGTTGTCAGTTGATCTCAGGATTTGGGGGGTTAGTAAAGCTGTATCTATCTAAAATCATTTAAAAAAAGAGATTATTTACATATCAGTAAATTGCATTTATCTTGCAATTTTGCCTCAGCTACATTCACTCATGTTAGAATTGTTTGGGGAAAGGGAGGAGCAATAGGCTGGTAGAACAGCCTTTCAAGTTGTCAGGAAACAGTCTGTACTTTTGCAGAGAACTTCACTCTTTAGTTTTGTGCAATGCCTCATGCAGAAGCAAATTACATCCCCAAGGGAGCTGTTTGTATGTACTGAGATCTATATCTATTACATACAAATAACCACATTTAAAGAACATTGAGCCCAAGTACTGAAAATTTAGGAAATGCAAGAATGAAGGTTGCCTGGGCAACTATGCTGCACTGAATGAAAAAAGTGATCATATAAAACAAATTCTATGTGATTGTGTAATTAAAGACTGTGCCATAATGCACACTCACAAGGGGACCAAATTAAGGTTGAATGGGCAATATTAAATGTTGCATTTTCTAAATGTTGACAGCTTGACTTGCAACCTTACCATTCCTAAAATGTGTCTTTTTGTATGTTATTTTCTGGAGCAAACTGGGGGGGGGGAAACCAAACCAAACCCCAGATCCTAATCTGAAGCCATCTTCAGGCAGGTTGGTGCATCATCATGTTTTAAACCCAGAACATTTAGATTCCTGACACTGATTTCTGATGTGGGCAACAGATATTACTGAGAACAGGTGGAGACTGTCATTGTGTGACTGGTTATGACAGGGAGACACAGCACAACTTTACCAATGACAAACAAGAAAGAGCAGAATATTATTCTTTCTTGTACATATATTGTGCATAGGAATTGCAACAATGAATCAGAGTAGTTGTTCACCTAGCCCAATATCAGGCCTCTCACAATGAATCGCACAAATTACTTCAAAGGAAGAAGGAAAAAAACCCATAGTAAACATGTGAGGGATAATCTGTCTGCAGAAAAAGTCTCATCCTAACTTCCAATTGTTAGAGACTGGTTTGAGCCTTCATGCGTGAGTTTTGGTACTGTTTCAAAAGCCCAGCTTTTGGTTTCATTTGTTTTTATCTCTTTTTTGTTGATGCTCTTTTAACGTTAACCATTATAACTTCAGACATTCTTGTTATTTAGTCATTTGCTGGAGGAAGGTTGTGAATCAGTATTTCTGCATTTTGTTCTAGGCTCTGGAAGAATGTTGTCAGAGGCTAGGTACAGATGTTATACTTAACATGCATTAAGTACACAGAATGTGTTTTAAAGCCATAACAGAACAAACATTCACGGCACTTCAAGCCCTTTAAAAATGACAGATCTTGCTCTAAGTTAACTCTCTACGGTTGTGGTATTAGTAGGGACCTACTGAATTCATGGCAGAAGTGGGGTGCGCTGCAGCTCCTTTAATCTTGCAAGTTCTCCCATGTGCCTCTTCACCACTGATTGGAGGAGGGGCCGCATTTAAAGCTCACTTCTGATCGGCAGGGAGGTGAAAACTGCAGTTTTAAATATGGCACCATTTTTGCCTCCCACCAGTGACTGGCTGAGGGCCTTGCTTGTTGCTGACCGGTGGGGAGGCAAAAACCATACCATGTTTAAAACTATTGTTTTTCACTTCCTTGCTGATCAGGAGGGAGTGGTGGGGCCCCTCTGCCAATCAATGGTGTGTGTGGGCGGGCAGGGGCATATGGGGGAACATAAAAGATTAAAGGAGCTGCCATGCATCCCACTTCTTCCATGAATTTGGTAGGTCCCTAGGTATTAGACTAAAGGAGGCCCTTTAGGTGAGAGTGCTTTTTTTAATGTCTGTACCACAGCCATTGTGCTTCAGTATAGGTCTCATTCTGCTGCCATCCCAGGGGTCCTTCACAGGGTGGTGGGCTAGCCTTGGCCAGTGCTCATCTGCTCTGGATGAACACCAGCCCCACCCCACCTCAGGCTGTCACAGAAGGGAGAGAGGAGAGGCTGTCTCCCTCCTGCACAGCTGGGTCGGGGGGAAGTGGGGAGCAACAGAGCCTCTCTGCAGTGAGGATTCCTCCCTGCTCCCAGCTTTTGTGCTGGGATCTTGGTGCGTGCCAGGCTGGGTCTGCATGACCAAAAGACTCCATTCCCACCTCCCACCAGCTCCAATTCCCGGCGTAGTGAAAAGACAGGCTGGGCAGTCCCGTCCTGCATCTTCTGGCTGCTGTTGTCAGGAGGCTCAGGTGTGTGAGTGTGTGTGGGGGGGAAGAGAGCCCCTCCCACTGTGTGTGCCTCCCCCAGCTTGCTGTCAGTGGTCTTGGGGGGTGGGAGCAGGCCCATACAGCGGCGGGGCTCCCTTCCCCCTCCCCACCCCAGCCTCTTGATAGCTGCAGTGAGGAGCTGCAGCATGGGGCTGCCCAGCCCAGCTTTTTGTTCCACCAGGAACAGGGGCTGGCGGGGAAAGAGCTCTCCTCCAGCCCTGCACAGCTGTGAAGAGGGTGGGGGGAGAGGCACAGGGAGTGATGGAGCCTTGGCTAGTGCAGGCAAGCACTGAGTTCCCCCCCACTAAAAAGAAAGTATTTATTCAGTTTAAAGTACTTTAAATAAAGTACAATAGAGAGCTTCCACCAGGGGCTTTTTGTACATCTGTACTTAGCCTAAGCGGTCACAGACAACATAACCAAATGCATAGGGCTGGGACATTCATGATTAAAGGCAACATGCCTAAATGAGATGTTAAAATAGTTTCCCAGTCCTTAGCATTTATAAATTCTTCTAAATCAGGTTTCCAAATCAGTGTTATTACTGTTTGGGACCTGTGTTAAGTCCTTGTTATTTCTGATTTATCTTAAAAACCAGAGTGGCATTTTGCTTTGGGCCCCTTCACCTTTTAAACTCTTATTTCAAGCATCTGTATTAGGGTTGTGCAAAGCTTCGGTCCCTGGTTCAATTTGGTGGAGATTTGGCTTGATTCGGTGACCAAATCTCCAAATCTGAGTTGAATCAGAGGACCCTTTAATCTCTCCAAATTAAATTGGAACCTTCCAAATCAATTCAGAAAGATTCAGCGATTCGGACATAGACACAGCTTTAAATGTTTTTTTCTACACACCTTGAGGTACCAGGCGACTCATGAGCGCTGCAATGCTGGGGCGCATGGAGCGTCCTACAGGAGCATGGGGAGGTCTCCAGTGCACTCGGCAGCAGACCCAAAAGTGAACCAGAAGCACTTCCAGTCCACTTCTGAGTCCACTGGGTACCATGATGGGGGCTCCCCCAGCTTGGTGACTGGTGCCTCCTGGGACTGGGGGGGGGGTGCCCAGGGTCCCCCCACAGCCGATTGCTGAGCTGGGGGAGCACAGGGGGTGGGGGCCCAGCATGCTCCCTGGTAGACCCAGAAGTGGACCGGAAGTACTTCCAGTCCGCTTCCAGGTCCTGCCGGCTCTCCTGTAGGACACTCCATGCACCCCAGGATCACAGCATTCACAAGCTGCACTGGTACCTTGAGGTATACAGAAAAAACTTTTAAAGCTGTGAATATGGCCGAATCACTGATTCTCTCGATCAGCATCAAATTCAGCCAAATCAAATCAGGGACAGTCATCTGAATCAATGAATCAATGCACTGTCTCTGATTCGGGCCGATTCTGAATCCAAATCAAATAGGGCCCGCTTCACACACCCCTAATCTGTATCACTGAAGTGCTCTCTTTAATTTTTCAGGGAACGTGCACACATTTTGGAGATCACTTATACTTTTCTGTAACGATTGTGGCAACACATGAAGTAATGCCATTCTGCAATTATTACAGGACCGAAAAAAAAGTCTAGTGCATCACTGTGCATGTCCTCTACACTCAGATGTGGCTTTTATCATCATTAATCATTATTTACCCTTATGCCAATTAATGTTGGGCTTTATTCTGTCGAAAAGTATGGCACAGAAGCCAATTATATGTGCTAACCACAGTAGTATCTCATAACTCCACCTACTGCAGGGGGAGTGTGTAGTGGCAGAACTCCTAGTTGCTGTGTGGCTTTCATGAGTTCATACCTTGATAACACTTGAGGAGTGGAAGGCACCAAGGATCCATACTGCCTTTTCTCCTCAATGAAGCCAGTTCTGGCTAGGAAAAACCAGCTAGCTTGCAATGTTCCATGCCACCTGCTGCTCACTGATTCATTGCTGTGTCATGGCTTCCACCAAGTGTATGTCTTGGAGCCAAGGACCAAATTTTAAACCTCTGCTGTTTGCATTCGGTTTAACTATAACTAAGATACAATTTTTCTTGCAATTACCTGACTATGCACTTTTCTACTCTTATTCTTAGCAATAACATTATCACATTTGTGTTTGAGAGGCACGAGTTGTTGTAGGTCCTTTTATTTGACCAACTGCATGGTTGAGATAGAATTAGATATGTTGTTGGGTATCACAGTATCCTTCCATGGGACTTTTTAATTTTTATTTTGGGGGCCTATTCTGAGACATTAGGGAGCTGATTTCTTTAGGTTTGGTGCTTATCTCTCTCCAGAAATAAGGCTTCTCTTCTCAGTGTTTCAAGTTGGGGATCTGGAAACAGGCATAAAAAATCACCAAGAGAGTTGGTTGAATAACATCGCAAAAAGTTAATTAAAAATATTCCAAATAGGCACATTTCCATTTCATTAACATGTTTTTTCTAATATGTTTCATTTTTGATTGTAAATGTTTTAAAACAGTATATTTATTTTGCAACGTTTCTAATTCCCCCCACCCCCGCCATAAGGCATTTATTTTCAGTAGTAAAAAAACAACATTCCCTCCTCCTCAGTCCCCAAAATAGAAAATATTTTTATTTCAAAATGTTGCCAGTCATTTTCAATACACATTGTAGTTTCTTTTACTGTAGGGCCAAGAATGGATTCTATGTGAGGTTCATTTTCTAAGTTGTAGGAGGTTTGCATCTGTTTATTTTCTCAATCTGTCTAGAACAGTAATAGATCTATGAAAAGTTTTGTTCCCCCTCTATTTTAGATGCATTTATTAATGCAGATGATATGCCCCATTTTTTAAACACTTAAGGCCACTGCTGGGAAATTCCAGCCTCCATTTATGTTTTTAGTTGCATTGTGTCTCATTTTCATTATGCCTGGATGTGTTAGGAAGGCTGATATTTACTTCAAACCTTTGTGGTGAAGCATACCCTTGGCAATACTCCAGAGCAGTGGGGGCTAACCTTTTTTCTCAGGTGTGCCACAGATTAAGCCCATGGCCTCCCCAAGTGCCACTCAGATCCCCTTCACGTCCCCAATCTGCCGCTCTGCTTTCTACTTCATGCCCTGTGCTCTCTTCCTGACCTACTGCTCTGTTCTGCTCCCTGCCTTATTTGCTGTTCTGCCACGTGCCACACACAGAAGCTGCCCATGCAACTTGTGCACATGTGCTGCAGGTTGGCTACCCCTGCTGCAGAGCAACTGGTGCTGTTCTGGGATCTTTTACAAAAGTGTTAAAATTGTTTTTGAAGAAGGAAATTGTTTTCCCTCATCTCAGCACATGATAATCTACTTAATCTTCCCTCTATCATGAAAGCTTAGGGTGGGACCCATATCAACAGGAAAAAGCTCGCAGGGCATTTCAAGGGGCAGGGTCATTGCATGGGTGGCATACAGTCAGTGTTGTGAAAATACTCCCACGTTATTTTAGATAATTAACAATATTACATTTTCTTCTAAAAAACAGGCTAGTTGTACTGGCTAGAACCAGCTAGAGTGCCAACAAGCGTTCCACATACAATTGTGGTAAAATACCCTATCTTTACTGGTAGCAACAAACTTGTTGAGTTAGTTACAACTCCTGTCTAATAGCACCAAATCCCATGGTAACTTAGCAATATGGGCAAATTAAGATCATGTCAACTGTTTTTCTAATATACCATCCCACACACTTGTTCCCAGAATAATAGTTCTCATTCTCTTATTTCTGGTGCCTGCTTCTACCCCTAGTTAGCACAGCTGGGAGCTGCAAGTGCAAGAAAAGGCTGTTTTAAGTTTGGCAAGGCTATAAACAACTGAAAAGGGGTCTTGTGATGGGAAGTGTCATACAGCTTTAATAATGAGACAGTGCTACCAACCCTATCTATAATACAAGTCCATGTATCCACATGTGTGTATACATACATATACATATACATACATTTATATATGTAGATACATATATATATTTGGACATAAAAATGTACCTTGAAAACTGAAGGAACATAAAAAGGGCTTGACCTAGTTGCAAACTGAGATGCATAGTCTCCATCTCTAATGAAAAGAGACAGGGCAGATCTTGTACAACTCTGGCTTCATTTTACAGAAATATGTTGCAAGCATAGAATTATTGTGGAAGGAGGTTTGCAGACATTAAATCTGGGCAAGGATTTTTGCAGGATCTCATTTACACAGGGATAAAATGTAGCAGTGCTCTTGAATGTGATCCAAAGAAATTGGCATGCTGGACCACAGGGCAATCCAGACAGATGTTAAAATATGTTATAACCAAAGATAAGTCCAAGGCCACCAATACAACTGCCTCTAGGTTCCCAAGGAGTCAGGTTATCCCCATGGATAATAGTTTCATCTGTATAGTTTCTGGGTCTACCTCACAACTGGTACCAGAAGAAAAATTAGAAAAGATGGGCCTATAGTAGGATTTAAAGGCCATTGTTAGCTTATTAGGAAATAGTTCATAATTCTGGAAGAAGCACATTGTAAACTAGTATTCTAGTTTTCTCTCACAAAAGTATACAAATTGCATACCTGACCTGAGAGCTAACATCAGTTAAATTTTTACCCCAAATGTGTCTTAGGAACTTTCATGAATTACAAAGACAAAAAAGAAAAAAAGAAAAAAAAAAGAAGCTTAACTGTAGAGACCAGTCTCAGTCTAAGTGGCCTGTAGTTTGGGTGTGGATCCAGTTATTATACCTGACCCTTGTTTCCACTTAAAATCTTAGCTCCAAACCAACTCTGTACTTTGAAAAATATCCCATTCAGACTTTGAGGCCGGAGTTGATATCTAGATGACTAAAACTTAATTGAGATCTCTGCTAAAAACACTACAGATTGAACATTTCCAAGAGTCTTTTTTTAACTACTGAGAGGAACAACACAAAATTATATTGAGTTAAAGCTGCATTGTAGTGAGAATTTATTCTTTTGAATTGATATTTCTAGAACACTGTTCATATGAGACTGATAAGGTTCACAGTGGAAAAATACCAGGGGATCATAAATATGGGCAACTTTAATTTCTTAACACTTCCTCCTCTTTAGAGTTTTTGCAGTGCTTCCCACAGGTGTGTTCTACAGAGAATCCCTCATTGTCACTGTAGATTTAGCAGCTGTAACATAGCTCAGGGCATGCTTGGCCAAAAGTGTTCTTTTTTCTCTTCCCAGGATACAGTTGCTTGGAAGAAATGTACATGCTGTGTGAAAGTCAAACAAACAACATGCCTTTTTTTGGAAATGAAGAGACATCCAGCCATGTTACTTTGCCATGTAGAACCATATTCCTTGGAAAGGAGTCTAAGCACCTTAATGTAGATGTCTGCCTGGGGGAGCTGCAATAAGAGCAGGCTGGACCCAATAAATGTAAAATTAATTGAAGCAAGCTGAAAGTAGAGCTTTAAAGAAGCAAATAAGCCTGACAGCAAGTCTGAGTGGCCAGAATGTCGGTGTTTTATGTGATGAGGACGCTTGTAATTTACCCTCATTCTCTCCTGAAAGAAATAATACTGGGAATTTCATCTAATTCTTCCCACATGAAAGGAGTGCATGAAAGGAACACCAAAATTCTCCCCTCTTGCTTTGCCATTCATTTTTTCATGCTATAACCTTGTGAGCAAAGCTCTATGCCAGGTGTGAGAGAACTTTTCCTGTAAATTATCCTTGTTATTCTTATCAAGAGTATTACCTCCAAAAGTATTTCCTCTTAACATTAATTATCCTCTGAGTCAACTCATTCATGGCACACAAAAGGATCTGCAGACTTTGTGGGGGTTTTTTTCATTAAGCACAACATGTGCTTCTCTTTCCAGATACAGAGAGGCTCCATCACCACCTTGAAGACATCACAGCACATACTGTAGGAACCAAAACTAACAAGTATAAAATGGGTGGTTATTGTTTGCTTATGTGCCATAATGTTTCCCAGATGACTTAGTCATGGGGCTCACCGTGTTCGATGTAACAGTAGTATAAAAAGTTTGAGGAAGGATGGATGTAAACCCAGCTGTAATGCCATCTTTCAAGGGCATATCTTCATTGAAACAGTAGCTGTGCATGAGAGGTCTCTCTCTCATACTAGATTACTAAGAAATAAAGATGAATACATTATTAAAGCCGCCAGGCACTGTAGTTGTCTGCGCTGCACACAATACACAAAATAGCAAGAGAAGGGTTAATCTTTTGTCCTCTTTGCCCAGTGGAATGTTTATCGACTCGCAGGGAAGGTCTCCTTTCTTTCAGTGAGTTAAGTCAGCCTCTGCTTTGTTTGACGCTGCCCATTTGAGGAAAGCTTATCCCTGACCTTCTGCCAGAGAGACTGATGACAAGGACGGTTTGCACTAACCTTGACATTCACCAGGGTAAATGGCTTTTTCCACAAGTAGTCAGCAAACAAGGAGAGCCAGTCAAGAGCTAATGAATCTGTACCTGAGAGAAACTGAACAACAATTGTGCTTTTAAAGAAGGAAAGGGCCCACAGTTTCATCTGTGCCTAAAGACTGGAGAATTAACTCGTATAGCTAATAAAGGGTTTTGAAGAGTGCTATAGATTAGGCAAAAGGGGAGATACCAACTGAGACATATATAAGGAAGCATACCAAGAGAAAGGCATGTAATCAATTTTATGATTACTTTATTAATGCATCCGGTTACAGATTTCCCTCTTCCTCACTTTTGTTTCATGTTGTGAGTGGTAATTACAGGTAGGAGTATATTGTTATGGAGACAACCGAAGCCCACTCTCTAGCTGAGCGGCCACATTTTGTATTCTTCTTGAGTTGTGTTTGGTGGCAAGGAAATGTCTGAAAATGACTTTAAGGTGCCTTTGTTTTGGGCCCTGTCTGTGAGGTCTCCCATTCATGTGGCTTTGGAGGTATTTTGATCTACATCTAAGACAGCTGGGGAGAGCAAGTTCCTAGCATGTCTGCAATGCACCTAGCATATCTGCAATGTAGAGATGCCAGAGACATAAGTAACAAATCTACATGGCACAGATGGCTCCTTCTGGTTAAAATATTTCCTTGGGGCTAGTTTTGCCAGTTGATGGCAGAGTAAAAAGGCTAGAGTACAATTGGGAATCCGATGCCTTCTATCCAAGTGTCTTTAAATAAGGTACAAAAGCAGAGCTATACTGAGCATCTTTTCCCCCGTCTTGCTTCAGATGGAAAGAGTTTTCTCTAACTGTTTGGCTGATCTTTGGGAACAAAAGGAAGAGCCCTGTCAAGTGCAACATCTCACTTTTCCCAGTGTTGCTTAGATGAAGTAACCTTCTCTTTAATGAGGTTTTCAGAAGCTTAGTTTTTGTGAGCAACTTCTTTCAGTTTTTGTGTTTGGTCAGACAGACCTGTAGACTGAAATCCTTTGTTTATCTATAACACTTGTCCATTGCTTTACATAACAGCATTTGTCATATGCCAGGGATTTCCTACAGTAATTTCAGAGAGATACAGAAAGTATTGAGGTTATTTACCTATTTGCTCAAGGTACAAGAGGCATGTTTTTAAGGTCAACCATTGTACATCAACAATGTAAACTGCATATACAATTCTGAACCAAAGCTCTTGAGGGATTACTTCTAAGAGTAATAAAGGGACTGTGTGTAGAGGTAAGGAGGTAATTTGCTCTTTATACTCATTCTATCCTTGGCCTTCTTGTGTGAACTCTGAACAGGAGTTGGAGGGTACACTTAAGTATCTGCACTCTAATCACATCTAGGCAGATGATGATTTTTTCTCTCTCTTAGTATGCATCTGTGCCAGATTCAAACCAGCTCTGTATTGCATCAAGCTCTCTAACCTTCTCTAAATGTTTACAAATCAAGACCCACATCATCAGCTGACTTCAGTGGAGCTACACTAATTTACACCTACCTGCTCAAAATGTGGCCCAATATGTCTTATTAGCAAAATTAATCATGGAGCTAACCCCCATTTTTTGAGATGATCTAACCAGCTCTTGTCAGGGGGGCTTTGTTACACATTGCACTTTAAGCTGCTCAAATGTTGATTAGTGCTAGTACTAACTTGACTTTGGAGCAGTCACACCTCAAGGCTAAAAACCTTCTCTGGCTGTTCCTGAGCTGCTCAGCTGTGACTTGCCACTAGAGGGCTGGTAAACCCTGAAGGTCTGACTAGGACCTATAGCTATAAGTTGTCGCTACAGGGTTGGTAAGCCAAGACAGGCTTCTGTCCCTCCTGCAGGTGAGAGTGTATGAGAGAGGTTGGGTGTGGGGGCAGAAACATGAAGCCGGGAGTTAATGGGAGAGGGGGGTAACAAAATGGGAGGTGAAAAAGAAATGGAGGTGGGGAAAGAATGGTGAAATAAAGGAAGTCAGCCACTGAAAGATCAAATAAAAAGAAGGAAAAAAACATTAAAAAGAAATAAAGGGAAAGTAAATTAGAAGAGCTCTCATGTTTTAATAAATTGACATTTGTGAATAGGGTATGGAGAGTTCTGGTTGTGTTTCCAGAGTAGTTCAACCTTTTCTGCATCCTCTGTCACTAGGTTGCCTCCCCCAGTGAGTAAGGGACCCACACTTTCCCTGATCCTCCTCTTGTTGCTGACATAGTTGTAGAAATATATATATAGGGAGAGAGAGAGAGAGAGACCTAACAGGGCTGCTGAGGTGCCATGAAGTTTAAAAGCATGCTGTGTGTATATATATATATATAATGTGTATGTGTGTGTGTGTGTGTGTACATATATATGCATGCACATGCACATATATGCATGTGTGTATATATATTTTAAAGCTATGAACAATGAAGCATAAAAACTTGATCAATTACAAACAGTGGATGTTCAGAAGTTATGAATTAGTGGCAGAGTTGGAAGTAAAGCCTATAAGGCCTAACTCCAAGTCCCTCTAGACCAGGGCTTGGCAACCTGAAGCTCACAGAGGCATTGGATCTATCCCATAGAGCTGGGACTTCATCAGCATTCTGGCAGAAAGGGGCTTGGCAAGGTGCAGCAGTCAGACAACAGGCAGAAACAGCAACAAGGCCTAGGACCCAAGCTGGGTCCTTCCAGCCTGCCACTAGAAAACCCTTAACCCCTGGATCGTCCACACACTAACACCTGAAACTAGTTTTAAGCATACTTTAGGCAGCTTAAAGTTATGCCACTCCAGAGCAGGTGTATCTTTGATCTGTGTTACCCAGCTTGTGTTCTATTAGCATGTAGCTGTCCCCCACAGATAAGCCACCCAAGTTGCAGCACCTCCAGCATCCCAGGATGCAGCGTCCCCTTCCTTCTGTGACCCTCCTTTTCTGTGGGGACAAACTTTCTATCCACTGAACTCTACTGCCCAGGGGGCAGTTCTGGCACCAAGCCAACTCCTCCTCCCACTCTCAAGGGTGCAACCCATACGAACAGCCTTCAGAGCATATGCTAGCTAGGACCAAGAGCACAGATGGGTCTAGGAGTGGAATTGGGGGAAAGGGCCAGATAAGGTCTCCATGAGCTGGTGCAGTAACTCCCCAAAATTGCCTTCCCTCACTGTCCCACCTCTCAGCCACTCCAGGAAACACAACCAGAACTCCCCATACCCTATTCACAAATGCCAATTTATTAAAACATGAGACCTCTTCTAATTTACTTCCCTTTTATTTCTTTTTAATGTTTTTTTCTTTCCTTTATATATATATATATAGAGAGAGAGAGAGAGAGAGAGAGCGTGCGCGTGAGAGAGAGAGAGAGAGAGAGAATGAGAGAGAGAGAGAGACCTAACAGGGCTGCTGAGGTGCCAGGAAGTTTAAAAGCTTGCAAAAAGCTTCGGGGTGAAAGTGAAGAGTATTAACATGCTTAGATACAATGTGGACCATGTAAATAGGATGGCAGGCCTGGCAATACTAATCACACTTTCCTCAGGACAACAAAGGGTTGCATTCTTTCTTACTGCCTAGCTTTGTCATGTAACCATTTTCTAAGTGCTGCTGCTCTCACACTTAAATGGTATTTTCAGGACAAAGAAAAATAATCCTTGAAAAAATTAAAGTGAAATAAAATGAAAATACGATGTCAGATGAAAAAAACGATGGCTTGTTGACATTTCCTTAAGTGGAGCTCTGTCCAGATTTTGGCTAATATGAATGAGAAGAGAAAAGGAAAGGGTGAACTTGAGGATAAGTTGGGATATATAACTTAGTATGTGGCTAGGATTGGCTGTTTTTTGCATTTGCTGATCAAACATTCAGGAGTCCCTTGAACTGTCAGAACATGAAATGTGGAGCTGGCTCAAAGTAAAGGGATGAACCTTTCGAACTGAGGATGGTGGGCACCCCTGGGTGAAGCCTGTCAGGAGTGTGTTGAAGGCAGATAAGTATGTAACCTTGTGAAAGTCTAAAACAAAGCTGCAGCGGTAGTGAGGCTCCCAGGGAAAAAGTTGTATACAGTGGAGAAGATAATATTTCATCTCCCTCCGGGTCAGTTGGTTCTCAGCAGAGTGTTCTCTGTTTGAGATTTGAGGATTTGCAGACAGACAAACTCCACAACCCAGCAAAGGTCAGTCTAAATATCAGACAGATAAACAGCACCTTAACCATAAGCACAACTCCGATTTATGGTAGTCAATTTATTCTTTCCTTTACATGATAAAGTGAAATGTGTGCTTCTTCAGCGAGCCGCAGCTGAAGAATTTAAAGTAACACAACTTCCTGAGGTGCTTTTAAAGAAATATGCTTTCCTGTAACCACAGTCCCCTTTAAGTTTCTTTCTTCCTGGCATTTTTGTTTCTGAGAATTTCTCTCTTTCCCTCCCTCCTTCCCCCACCCCCTCATAAAACTTAACACCTGTCTTTTAGTGCAAAATAAGGCACTAGTTAATAAAAATCTAGCTTGGCTAAGTTCCTTTGTGTCAAAAATCCACTAAGAGGAGCCTTGTTGGCAGTGGATTGGGCCCTCTTTATTTTCATGGTGTGATTCCAAGTTAATGAATGCATGATGCCTATGGTAAACAAGTCTTTACTAGTTGCGAGAAACAGCACAGCACTTGCGGTCTTTTCTTACTGGCAGTTGCCTGCAATCCACAAACAACTTGTGAAGCCCATTAGGAGCATCAAGAAAGGTGAGTTGTTTTTTTTTATGACATCATGGGCGCTGACAAACCTGCAGTTCCCCAGTCTAACTCATGGCTGCTGGGAGAGGAATACACCAGTGCACAGGCAATCCAGGAAGTGCTGGGGACAACTTCCTCGTGCAAATACTGGAGAGGCCAGCTAGGGACCATGCTCCTCTTGATCTGCTGCTCAAAAGCAGGGAAGAACTGGTGCAGAATGTAGCAACTTGGGCAGCAGCGACCATGATGTAACTGAGTTCAGGATCCTGAGGAAAGGAAGGAAGGACCTTGGTCTTCAGAAAAGAAGACATTGACTCAGGGAATTCATGGGAGGCCAGTATAAAGGGGAGAGGAATCCAGGAGAGCTGGCTGTTCTTTAAAGAAAACTTGCTGGGGGTGCAGAAACAAGCCATCCCAATGTGCAGGAAGCCTAGCAAGTATGGCAGATGATCGGCTTGGCTAAGCAGGGAACCCTGCAGTAAGCTAAAACACAAAAAGGGAGGAGTACAAAAGTATTGCTTAGGCAAGGAGGGATGAAGTCAGGAAGGCCAAAGTGTAATTGGAGTTGCAGCTAGAAAGGGATGTGAAGGGTAATGGGAAGGGTTTCTACAAGTATGTCAGCAACAAGAGGAGGATCAGGGAAAGTGTGGGTCTCTTACTCACTGGGGGAGGCAACCTAGTGACAAAGGATGCAGAAAAGGCTGAAGTACTCAATGCCTCTTCACCTCAGTCTTCACAGGCACAGACTACTGTACCTGGCAGCACAGTCTGGGGAGGAGGAGGTGAGCAGCCAACAGTGGCAAAAGAACAGATTAGGGATTATTTTAAAAAGCTGGGCATGTACAAATCCATGGGGCTGGATGCCATGCATCTGAGGGAACTGGCCAATGTTATTGCAGAGCCAATGGCCATCATTGAAAACTCGGGCAATTGGGACAAGTCCTGGACAATTGGAAAAGGGCAAATCTAGAGCCCATCTTTAAGAAAGGGAAGAAGGTGACTCTGGGGAGCTACAGACCAGACAGCCTCACCTCAGTCCCTGGAAAATCGTGGAGCAGATCCTCAAGGTATCCATTTTGAAGCACTTGGAGAAGAAGAAGGTGATAAGATTGTCAGCATGGATTCACCAAGAGCAGGCCATGCCTGCCCAACCTGATTGCCTTCTATGATGAGAGGACTCGCTCTGTGGATACGGAGAGAGCAGTGGATGTGATATACTTTGAATTTGGCAAGGTTTTAGATACAATCTCCCACAGTACTCTTGCAAGGAAGCTAAGAATGTATGGGCTGGATGAATGGACTGTAAGGTGGCTAGAAAACTGACTGGATCATTGAGCTCAACAGGTAGTAGTCAATGGTACAATGTCTATTTGGCATCTGGCATCAAGTAGGGTTGGTCCTGGGGCCAGTGTTGTTCAATATCTTTATCAATGAACTGGAAGACGGGATAGAGTACATCCTTAGCAAGCTTGCAGATGACACCAAGCTGGTGGAGTAGTACATACACTGGAGGGTAGGGCTAGGATTCAGAGAGACCTTGACAAATTGGAAGATTGAACTAAAAGAAATCTCATGAGGTTCAATAAGGAGAAGTGGAAAGTTCTGCACTTGGCATGGAACAGTCCCAAGCACCAGTATAGGCTGGAGAACAATTGGCTAAGCAGCAGCTCCACAGAAAAGGATCTATGGGTTATAGTGGACAGTCAGTTGAATATAAGCCAACTTTGTGCCCTTGTTGCTAAGAAGGCTATTGGCATACTGACCTGCATTAGTAGGGGTGTTGCCAGCAGATCAAGGGAAGTGATTCTTCCCCTCTATTTGGCACTGTTGAGGCCACATTTGGCATACTATGTCCTGTTTTGGACCCCGCACTACAGAAAGGATGTGAAGTAATTCAAGAAAGTCCAGCAGAAGGCTACAAAAAGGGTTAGGGGACTGGGGAACCTGTCTTATGAGGAGAGGCTGAAGGAAATGGGCTCATTTAGTCTGAAGAAGAGAAGGCTGAAGTGGGATTTAATAATAGTCTTCGACTACGTGAAGGGTAGTTCCAAAGAGGATGGAGCTAGACTCTTCTCAGTGGTGGCAGATGACAGAACAAGGAGGAATGGTCTCAAGTTGCAGCAAGGGAAGTTTAGGTTAGGTATTAGGGAAAGAACTCTTTCAGTAGGAGGGTAGTAAAACACTGGAACAGGTTAGCCAGAGAGATTGTGTGTGACAAGGGGGCCATTACGAGACCGGTTGGGATGTTGGCACACCCACCTGTCTAGGGCAGTCTGCTCTGCCGCACCTGCTCCAACTTGCTGTTCAATAAACTTGATTTACATATGTGGGAGGCTGCTCATTTAATGTTCTGATGCCTGGAATGTTATACACAGCTCCTTCCTCCCCTACACCATGTCCCACGTGTCACAGATGGCATCATACGTTGGTTATAGCACCAGCCCAGGGCCAGGCCAAACTGCCCTTTATAGGGTCCTACTCAACACAACCCCTGTGCAGCCATTCAGGTCTCCCTTGCAACTCTCCTCTATACCCCAATGCACAGACCTTCAGGCTGCCACTGTGCACCCTACTCTGTGATGGTAACCATACATATTTCTGCTCCCATACTGGGGCCATTCCATTTCTCTGTCCCCTCACTAGGGCCTCCGGGGTCTCATATGCCACGTATCTTAGGTTTAGGTATCTGTAGACATGCCTGGCCCCCAAGCCTGTCCATGTTCTAAATTACTCACTGGGTAGCAGGAGCTGGGGTTATAAGGTACCCCTACCTGCCTTTCACTGGGGAGGCAACTGACCTGGCATTTCTGGGGAACTACCCCATCACAAGTAGTTCCACCAGGCCATCCTTCCCTAGCAGTGTGTATTTTTATGTCATGCCACAGGACAAGGAGCCTCCTGCCATCCCCACAAATCCTGCCCTGACCTCCAAAATATTCTGAGCAGCAGCTTAGACAGGTGGTGTTCTTCTGGCTGCCATTGTTGAGGGCCTGAGTTAAAATGGAGGCTGCTCAGCCTCCTGCTTCAATCACACAGCCCTCTTACAATCACATGACTGCCTCATCAGGGATGGCCTGCACCTGCCAGCTGCGCTGCTGCCGCTCTGGCCCTTAAAGTGACAGGCACCAAAAGGTGCTCTGCCACGTCTTCATCCTTGGAGGTATCTTCATCCTTGGAGGTTTTTAAGACCTAACTAGATAAAGCCTTGTCTGGGATAATCTAGTTGGGGATCATCTTGCTTTGAGCAGAGAGTTGGACTGGATGATCTCCTGGGGTCCTTTCTAACCCTAATTTTCTATGATTCTATGATTCACAGAAAACATCATGAGTTAGACTGACCCTCCTGACCCAACAAAGGTGCGCTGTTGGGTCAGGAGGGAGAGTGGGGGATCAAGTTTAGCTTTGGAGATGATCCAGCTGAGGAGCTGCATGTCTGCAGCTTGTCTCCCCTAGCCCTGCCCCACTTTGCTCCCAGATGTGGTGCTGTCTGCATGGTGGGAGGGGTGGGAGGAGAAAGTAGAGGAGTGACCTCAGGCTTTAGTTTGCTGAGCCTGTGCTGGAGTGGGAGAGGGAAGATTGAAGCCCTCCCCCAAGGTGGGGTGCTCCAATCTACCTGCTTCCCTTTCTAGTGCAGGCTGGGCAACCCCCAGCCAATGGTCCCTTCCCTGCCATCTCCCTCCTTCCTATTCTGCAGACAGCACTGGGGGCAGGCCTGGGCTGCATCATCCCAGCTGCTCAAGCAGACAGAAGTTATTGAAGGTGTTCCGCTTTGAAGTGCCTTCATTTGAACCCTCAGATAATGTGGATTAATTTGTCAAATAATCAGGAACTTTTAAAATGCCCTGAAGCCATTATTACTGCTAGGGCATGCCTGTAGAGTGATTTCAAGGGGCTGATTGTGCAATCAGTGTAACTTCTGTCTGAACCTCTAATGCTTCTGGGTGGACACAATTAGTGCTTTTTACAATAACATGTTTTTACAAAAAAATGTTTTGTCATGATCTGTGTTTGTGTACTATATAGAGACATGATTGGATTATAAATGAAAAATAAAGACTCTCGTAATTTGTGTGTGGGAGGTGTGGGATGTGGTTGGGAGTGGGTATGTGTGTATGGTGGGGTGTGGGTTGTGTGTGGGGGTGCTTGTAGGGGGCTGTGGCTGTGTGTGTGAGGGCAGTGCAATATGTTGGGGGTGTATATGTGGGGAGTTGCGGGGGCAGGGTATGGATGTATGGCATTTGTGGAATGAGAGAGAAGGTGGGGGGCTGCAGGGATCACCACACATTATCTCCTATGGTGCACAGCCCCCACCAGCCATAGCATCAGCATCAGCAGCAGGAGGCGGTGGGTGCTTAGGGTGTTCATGGCCTGCACAGGCACTGCTGCGCAGAGGCGCATGGCTCCAGCCAGCACTGCACATGGTGTCAAGGAGTGCAGCCAGGCCAGCCTGCCTCCATCACATGGGGCTCTGCAAAGCGCATGTGCAGCTTTGTGCTACCATGGGAGGCCCCAGACAATAGAGTTGGCTGCCTTTCCCGCTCTCTGCCATGCAGGCCCTGGGACTCTGCTCTACTTCCAGTGGAGTCCTGGGATCTGTATGGCAGGGAGTGGGGAAGGCAGCCAGCTCCATTGCATGGGGCTTCCCTTTGTGATGCAGAGCTGTGGTGCACCACGTGGAGCCCTGCATGATAAAGGCAAGCTGGCTTGGCTGCGCTCCTCGCCACTACATGCAATGTTGGCTGGAGCTGCGCAATACTGGGTGGTAGTGCCTGTGCAGACCACGAGTGCCCTGAACACCTGCTGCCTGCTGATGCCACTGGTGTGGACTATGCAGCATGGGGGGCAGTGTGTGGGGGCCTCACAGTCCCCCACTCTCCCTGACACCCACACCCTGCCCACCTGAGCTCCATGTTCCCACTGCCCCCCTGGGCATGGGCTCTGTACTGCTAGCAGCTCCATGCTCCTGCCCAGCTGCAGCTCCCCTCCCCCGCCCACACCCTGCCACTTCCCTACTTGGTGCCCAGAGCAAGCGGGAGGTTGTAGAAGCTGAGCAGGGCCCTTGGTGGCTACAGCAGTGGCAGTAGCACCCCTGCTGGGAAGCTACATGCTGGCTGGCCAGGCCCTTCCACCCACACAAGTGGGGGCAAGGCATGCAGGCTGGGTGGGGTACAATTAGTTGGTGGGTACCTGGGGGCCAGATGAAATTGCCTGGCAGGCCAGATTCGGCCCATGGGCCAGATTTTGCCTGCCCCTGCTTTAGACATTACCTCTTATCTTGCTTTCATGGTATTAGTTCACATGCTTGGTTATGGTCATTTCACACAATGCAATCAAAAGACTCCAAGGAAGAGTCGTGGCTCATGGGAGTTTTGCATGAGTTTTGCCTCAGAAACATTCCCCAAAAGAAAGAATAAGGTACAGATAACTCTTGTGTCTTGTGTACTATAACAAAGCTTTATTTCAAATACCTCTCCCAGGAAAAGCAGAAAGGAAGGTATTTGAAGTATATTCTTTCTATAGTACACAAGACACATGAGCTAACTAGTTTTTGTGTGTGCTTTCCTTATTCTGGATTAGATTCTCATGTACACTAAGGACCATTTACACCACTCTGGGGGTGAAATTCTGGCAGCTGGAATTTTGCCTGTAACTTTAATGGGGCCAGGATTTCACTCTGACCCTGTGAAATAGCTTTAAAGTGGGTGTAAATCATATTTAAATGTAATTTGCTCTGACATAAAAGCACCCTTTACGCTGCTAGAATGGTGTAGGGGGATTTAGAGTAAATGGGACTCAGGCCCTCTAATATTTTTATTCCTGATGTTGCTGACTTTACAAAATCTCTTGCTTCAGTCAGTGGATGTTGTCAAGGAGGGAAGTGTTCCGGGACTGTTTTGAAGCCAAATCTTCTTTGGTCAACCAAATAATCAAGAAAATATCATACTTAAAATTATGATAACAGGGAACATGTGAGGAAATTGCACCCCAAAATCCATCTTTCTTTTGTTTCCAATTGAAATCCAGAAACATGGCTCACATACCCATTCTATTTGGACCCTGTATTCTTTTTTAAGAATTGTGAAATCCAGGGGTTTTTTTTCCCTCTGATGAATCCATTTGCCTTTATCCCAAATGATAGAGTAGCTGTTTAGTCAGTATGTTGAAACTAATTTTTAGTGTCACTGCACACTTGATGTAGTTAAAAAAAATCACTACTTCTGTACCACTGTAACTTAACATTTGTCAGCAAAGTACACTGCTATAGGCTACTTGTCACAACTGTAGATGCCAATACAGTAAACCATGGTTCAGTTAGCCCACTCACCATTTGTAGCTGCAGCCTCTAAATCATGCAAATTATCTGCATAGTCTGTATTCTTAATACAAATAACTTTTCAATAATTTGTATGGTTTTATAACACACATAAAAGCATTGTAAAGTTATGAAAAATGCTAATGTTATTTTAATTGCTTTTAAGTCCCTTATGGGAATCTGTATTTTATAAAGATACCCCTTACAACTCTCACAATCAGTAGAAGACATTTGGTCCTGCAGAGGAATGTAATTTAATTTCCTTATCTCTTTCAAGTTCTTTTATTTTTTTCCCCAAATACAACATTTTCACCATTAAAATTTAAAGCTGCATTTTGGGGCCTTAAGTTCATGTTAGGCATTTTTCTTTCAGCTTGCATTACAAAAATGCTATTTTGTTTGAGGGCAGGGCAGAAAGAGGAGATATTTGAAATGACTCAGACATAAGGTGAATGGCAAGAATAAAGAACCAAAGAGGCATAGGAGTACGCAGAGAGTTTTGTATATAGGTCCTGTTAACTAAAGTGCAAACTGGGTATGTAAATCCCTAAGTGCAGGGTTGATTAGGAATCCCCAGAACATCCCTCCAATTTATTCATTCATACTTAGGAGATGGAAGAGTGACATGCTATTAAAATTTGTTATTCTAGATAGTTTACTTCTAAATGCACTGGGGATTTGATATAATTACTGGAATGCTCCCTTGCTACCGGGGCTCAGGGGCTGTTGGGGATACAATATCTTATTGTGCAACAGACAGATCCCAGCATATGGCCAATCTCTTTAAATTGTAATTGACATATCATTCTGAAACAATATTTTCTGGTAATTTTTGACCCAGCTTTCCATGACCCAAACAGACATCACGTGATAATTAGGACTGGACACATACTTTTGAAGAAAAACAGAATTCACTGATATTAATAAGGTGCAATTCAGTCCCTTTCTTTTTCCATTCAAATTCACTGGCAGGAATTTGGACAGAAACAATAAGCTTTCAGCAAATATTAATGCCTTTTAAAGAAAAAAAATTATAAATTCATTTACGTGTCTATGCTTCTTAGGAGCTAAGAGATTCAGTGAATCCAATCAGAATACAGCTGTAGAACCAGGTGCCCTATCTGGCCAGTCAAAGGAAGCAGTGCAGCTCAAATTTCACAAACTCCATAGAGCAAGATATGTATGCACTTACAAATTATTCACAGATTAATTTGCAATAAGTACATCTTTAAAAACTGAATCCTGCTTGCAGAAGAGCGACATACAAGAGGCAAAGATAATTTCCTTGAATAAATACATGGCTGTTGATTACTTGCTTTGCTGTTGAAGTGCTGCAAAACACTATAAACAGTGTATCCCATTTTATGGCATCAGTTCATGTCACCAAGATTTTTCCAAAAGTAAAAAGACACATGTTTCCATGATGGAATTTTTTTGTCTACTCCTGACAAAATGAAGTGTCAGACTAAGGCTGGCAGGAAGGAAGGACAGAGTACCTGTGCATTTCTTTACAATCACCAGTTTTCTGGTATTAACTTCTTTGGGGCTTTTTAAGGCATTGGTCACAACTAATGCCCATATATTCAGCCTGGAGATTCCTTTCTTTGTTTTCTCCCATTAAATTAGGTGGTTGCTACATTACGTGGTGCTTTCCATTCACACAAGTGACTTCCTCCAAGAAAACTAGCAATATTGCTCTACCCTGGATTTAAACAAAGCCCATTGTATTCCATGGGCATTTTTCTATTAGCCTCACATTAGGGCCTAGATAGGCCAAAAATGCAGTAAGGCATTAATCATGGGATATGTCTACATGTGCATTAATGTGCCATAATTATGGTGCATGTAGTTGGCACCTGTAAGAATTGGCACTTATGTACTGTAGTGCCAGCATGGGTTTTTTTACCTCAATAGACTAATTCTACTGTGCATTAGCACATTAGCATGGCTTTTGCCTTGATATGCTAATGTGCAGTAGATTTAGTCTACTGCACTTCTAGTATCTCATGTAGATGCACCCGGGTGTAGTGTTCTACACATGCCTAAATCCAAATCCTGGTTGGACTGGAAAGTGTAAGAGAGCAATATTGAAATGATGAACTGTGGCCACTCCTGATAAGGTACTGTAATTCCAATGAATCTAACAATAATTACATTTAAAAGAAAGGCCCTGTGGTCACTTCTATATCTACAAAACTGAAATCAATTCATCTGGACCAGGAGAGACAAAGATCTAAGGCAGTAGCATAACAAGGTGTGGACTTAGCCACTAGCTAGTTACACTTCTGATCACTAAACTTGTCCTGCTTATGGCTACTTAAAATGCAAGGGTTAACCAAAGCATAACTAGTTTCTGTAACTATTTCTGTACATGAACTGATGTACAGAAATGTACTTCACTTTTTGATCTCAATGAGATAGCCAAAAAAATGTGAAATTTGAAGAAAATTGGTTCAGGCTTCTTAAAGGTATAAACATTTGCCTTGATGACTTTTGATAAGGACTGAAACCAGAAGGCCTGTTCACAACTGTAACTCATACATACCTCTTAAACACTAACATGTTAAAGAGAGCTGCGCTTGACAGTTAAGAAAGACTCTTTTTCTCATGAAAGTCTGGGGAAAGCGGGGGGGAGGAAAGGTCACAGATGAAAATGTTACAGGAGACCAGCCTGCTGGCACCTGATAAAGAGGTCTGTGCTGTGAACCCACGAGTTGTGAGCTTGAGACAAGCCTTGTGCTTCCTGGTCTCTGGACCAGTGAAAAGGAAGATGGGCTGCTGGCACGGATAAAGGTCGCTGATGACTGTCCGCACCTATGCTTCACCCTGCCAGGAGATTGCATTGCCATCCAGTTTCAATGCAGATGAAACTAAACCCATGTAGTATTTGTGCCATACATACAATGCCATGTGACTTCTATTAGCCTGGTGAGAAAGTATCTTGTTAATATTCAGACAAACTACTGGATGTGAGACAAGGAGTGCATAGGTGCAGGTAAGTACCTTTCACAAACTGTTGCAGTCTTATTTGCAGCTAAAGCAGAAGGAACAGTGCCACCTTGTTTTATGTGGACAAATTGAGACAATTACTTAATTGCAGTAGTAATCATGGCTCTCTGTCAAAAAAGAGAGCTGCAAGGAGATAGGCCTTCTTCATCTGAGAGCATATATGCTTCTTCCTTTTCCACACCATGTTAGTAAGACTCTGACTCTGCTCAACAGATTTCTGTTTGTCTGTCTCTGTGTTTCCTCTGGGATTGACAAATCGAATCATCTTGTTCCTTGGATGGTTTGGGGTGTTTTCAGCCTAAAGCAGATTTATGTATACTGAGCTGACCATAGAGACTGAAATGCAAACGTGGAGATGAAACAGGTTTGTACAGTTAGGCAGAGTCATTAGCCCTTTTTTTCTTAGGGACCTTTACCTATTCCCCTCCCCTAGATCTGAAAGCCAAGAGTTTCAAAGGAAACTCATGGTTTTTGATTGAGCCACCTTTAAAGTGGCTTGATTTTCAGAAGAAGCTGAACACCTGCTCACTAAAAACCAGGCTGCTTTGAGTTGCCTCAGGTTGAGCACTCACAAATGAATACCCCCCAAATAACCTATCCACTCGCTTTTGAAAATGCTGCCCAGTGGCTTTTGTAACTTTAAAAAGATGTTGTGAACCTAACACTCTGGTGGCTTGATCTGGTACCAGTTTAAGTCAATGGGAAAGGCTCACATTGATTTTAATGTAGTAGGATCAAGCCCTCTCTTAAAACACAGGCTCTCTCTGAAACTCTTCTTTCCAAATATGTTTAAAACTGACACTGAGTATGACTATCTACTGGAGAAGAATTGAGGCCAACAAATATTTTTCTCTGAATCTTCTGCTCATGTCCTTCATGCAGTTTACAGAAATCACTGGGTTAGTTGTTTTCAGCCAGGGTTTGAGTGAGCTTTTCACATGCAGCAAAGGGGAGAGAAAAGCCTTTGAAAAAGGAATGATAAAGCTGTACAGATTGCAGAGACAGAGGGCCAAAAAATATCTGAAACTATTTTAATTCCACTCCCTCCCTTCTTTTTTTTTCCCAACTTACCAGATGTCAGGTTGACAGTGTCCCTTTAAAATCAATGTCCCGTTCCAGCGGGGAACAACCTTTTTGGTAGGAGTGCTACAAATTAGCCCCGAACCATCCCCAGTGACCCTCCAATCCGCTTCCTATGCCTGATTTGCTTCTCGGCTTTCTGCCCTATGCTCCCTGCCCCATCTGCTGTTCTGATTTCTGCTTCCTGCCCTATCTGCTACTGTGCTGCACATTTCTGCTTTGATCTGCTGCACGCCTGGGCCACTTGCGGCGCACATGCTGTAGGTTGGCCACCCCTGCCCCATTCTTTCCCTGTTAAAGATATTTCTTTGATTCCAGTTTAAGGAGGGCTGGCCTTATATCTAACCCCTCCACTCTCAAGGCTTGATCCTGACCGGCAAAGCCTTGCCTTAGGAAAGTATTTCTGTTCCAGAAAGAGCCATAGCAGCTTTTTCAAATTAGGCTGGAATCAACTGGATTTTAGCACGTGATCACGTTTAAACATCCTGAAGCAGGGTGGAGGATGGAAAGCTGCTTGCCATTTCACTGGATTGGGCCCCAGGAGAGGAATTAAAAAAACCCAGGCGTGATCCCCTTATCAGCTGAGAAGAAAGTGAGGGAGGAAGAAGGCTCCCTGCACTTAACTAGAGTACCCTGGGCTGCTTTTCCTTTCTTTCCTTTTTTTTTTTCTTTCCCAAATCTGCTATTAGTAAATAATTTAGAAAATACTCCTCTTATCTCCTGGAATACATGCCAAAATGAAAGCACTGGACTAGATGGGACTTTATCAGCTCTTTACCAAAGCAAAATTAAAGTGGAATGTGCCAGACTGCGTGTCCCCTGCTGCACCTGGCTGGAGGAAGGTCATGGCTGGGTCAATCTGTACTTTTCTGCAGAGCTTTGTTATTCATCCATATCACTCTGTTACAGTTATAGGGGTCAGTTCTGTGGGAAAGCTGAAGTGCCTGGAGATTGTTAAGCGCAGAATTTTGTTTACTCACTATTTTATATGGGCATATTTCATGTGGCTTCAAGATGAGATCGTTCGCTTGCAAAATTAGCCCTCATTTTAACATCCCACATTTCCATTTTAGGACTGCGCCGCTTACAAGCAATTATATTATTCAAGGGAGCCGTGATCTCCCGGAACAAAACATGGTGTGCAGGGCTGGAGACGAGCTCTTAAACATTAGGCTACAGGAGTGGTTAAAATATCACTTCACGTCCATAAGGGATTTTTCTTTCCCTTATGAAAACAGTGCGGCCTCACAATGTCAGCGCAGCCTGTCTGTCAGTTCTCAGCTGCACCATGGGATAAAACTGCTGATCCCTTTTATCCTCTTCTGGGAGTGGTATTAATAGTACACTCATTTTTGTTCCATTTATAATTCATTACTGCCCAGTTATTTGGATTTACTTAGTTGTGTTACAAGGCATAATGAGACAAAAACTTAAACCGTTAGAAGCAGGGGAGGACGGACACGGGACCTTCTTCCTTTTTTTTTTCTTTTTTGATTGTGGTGTGAGGCAAGGTGGTTGTGGGGGGTCTGCTTATTCCCTGATGCCTGCTATGGGTGCAGTGTTACGCTCAGTTCCTGAGAACAGAGCATTTCAGTGGGCATACTGCCATCTTGCCAGGATCAATTTGGAAATAAGATGCAGGGATCAATGTGCTAATCTTTGAATGGGGGAGAAATAGAGGCAGGAGAAATAAAAACTGCATAAAAAAAACAACTGCATGACAAACAATAGGGCTCTTTTATTGGAGTTAAAAACAAATGCTATATTCCCGCCATACTTTTCTCCATGTATTAATAATTATAGACTAAGTATGTTATTGGTACAGAAAACCCTCGCTATTCGTGGGTTCAGCACTTGTGGTTTCAAATATCTGCAAATGCTGAACCCACATCTTAAATACACTGAAAGGAGCTCCTTGGGATGCTGCCACCAGGCTCCCACCACAGCCAGCTCAGCCGTGCCGCCTCCCCAGCCACCAGGAGCCACAGATGGCATTCATGAACACAGTGCCTTATTCGTGGATTTCACCATTTGCGGGGGATATGAGACATTATCCCCAGTGAATGGCGGTGTCGCCTGTACTGCTTATTACCAGTTTTATTAAAAAACTGAATACAGTTTATTGACCGGACCCTGTTTCTAATATATAAAGCTCATAATTGGGCATCACAGAAATGTAGATACTCAGCATCTCTTGGGCCATATTTGATTATTGTAAATATTAAAGTGTACTTAATTACAATGACATTACATTGTTCTGTACCTACCTGTATACTCTAAACTATGCCAACCATGCCACAAAACCTTAACAAATAAGTACAACTATAATTATTTGCTGTGTGGGTTTAAAAAGTAAATTACTCCAAACACAGCTTTCCTTTTATTTAGATAGCTTGGCGTTAAAAGCACCATAATTTTGGAATTCAGTGGGCGCATCTACATGTATGCTTTAATGTGCAGTCGACTATTTTACTGCGCATTAAAGTATCACATAAAAAACCCCATGACGTTATGCTAATACACAGTAAAATAGCCTACTTTTCACTAAGCATCACTAAAAAACATGAAAATGTGCTACTGCGCATTAGCACAGTCTAATGTGCATTCATTTAATACACCACACTGTAGGTACTAATTTTAATGCACATTAGAAAAAGCACATTAATGCACGTGTAGACGTGCCCACTATGTTCTAACAGTATTTCTTACAGAGTTAGGCACTCACTCCACTTGATTTCACTTGGGAGCCTCACACCCATTTGGGCACCTGCATTTTCCCATAATACCTCTGAGTAGAAATATTTTTTTTTATGTTAATTTCCCCTCACCCATGTAAATTTAAAGTCATCTGAGGATGACTTATGCCCCCTTAGAGTGGTACATGTTTAGGGCCAGACTGTCTGCTTTCCCTACAAGATGCTCAATGAAGGATGCATTATCTCACACCCAGCTGCCCACAGTCCCGAGGGGATCTTCTGACAGAAAAGGCTTAGTGGGACAGACCAGCTTCCAAGCCACAGTCCCTTTTACCCACACATACCCTTACACCATTGTTGCAGAAGTGACTGCTCTAGCCTCACCTGGGAGGGACTTGCCTTGGACAAGTGAGTCCCCAGTTTCCCGGTTAACCTGACTTTCTGACTGGTTTGCTATAATAGTACAGCTAGAACAAAGGCCGGAACTACCCCTTACAATGTGTTTTTGCAGGAAAACTTAAGAGAAAACCTCAGAGTTTCAAACCGGTATGCTGGAGGCCAACCTGCATGTATGTGTTTTGTGAGAATTTTTCCTTTATAAATGAAGTGGTGAATTTAATTAGAATCTGTGGTTCTGTGAGACTATATCAGCACCCACATGTTAGGCTTCACTAACTTACTACTTTTTATTTGGGCTACAGCACTTGACCTTGAGGGGTTCAAAGAGCTCACTTGGGATACTCGGGTCCAAAATATACTTTCTAAGACTGGTGCATTATATTTTTGCAAATAATCCTATTTAAGGATATAATATACACCCTCAGCACTATACGTCTTCTTATGATAACCTTGGCTCTAGTCCTCGGTAAAGCCTCTGCATATAGGAGTATGTTATGTCCACATCCTTGGCTGGCAGCTTCAAGTAGCCTTCTCTACACCCAGAGACTCCCACAACGTTTTGGGCCAAAAAATACATGCTATGGAAATGTGGTTTTGGTGATTTCTTCCCCATTTTGTTCCTTCTCACACCTGTGTATGCTGGAGGGAAGCTTGTGAGTAGAATTTGGACATAAAACAGACATGTTCCAGGTGAAAACTTGTACCAGTATATCTATTTTACTTGTTTTTAACTTAATGATTCCAAAGGCAACATTATTGTCTCTAGGATATGAAAAAATGGCAATATTTGTGTAAGACATGCCCAAATGCTTTCCAGACTACTTAAACATTGCAGTCCAGATACAGAGCTTAACTTCACCATTGTCAATTTGGAATTCTTCAGTTGAGTTCAGAATAATTATTCGGACAGTAAATGAAATCAGGATTCATTGTATCTTCTTCTCATACAATAAAACAGCAACAAATATGGATGTGCATGAAAGGACAGCATCATAATGGATAAACCTAGAGTGTTTTTTTTGCCTCTGAAAATTACTGTTTATAAACAAGGGAGGAATTCTGACTAATATCTTACATGCTGATAATGCTAAATATATGTCACTCTTCAAGGAAAATCCAAAAATTCAAAACTTGAGATGAAACCTAGCCTCATCCCATCAGCTAGTGAAGCCTTTTCTCTCGCTGTTCCCCAGCCAAATGAATTCAGCCTCCACTTCAAATTTTCTGGCTTTTGTTGTAGTCACCATTTTTAACATTATTTAAATACATTGTAGGAGGGGCCACGGGGCAGGAAAGGACTAAAGATTCATATAATTATGGACGCAACAAGAATCCACATTTCCACAATGAATTGACATAGCTACTTGAAATAGTTTGTTATTAAGAGAGCCTAAGAATCTAATATATTTGTAAAAGTGGAACAAAAATATTGAAAAGGAAGGTTAGTGGGGGTGTAATGCCATGGCGGTGAGGCGGAGGGGCAGAGAAGATGCTCCCAGCTCTTCTAACAGGAGCACAGTTTGCAATCCTATTCACACTCATTGTCTGTCATTGTTGTACCAGACACGCTCCATTCATGGCTGTTCTCTTTTTCCTTTTCAAAATGTGCCCAGTGGTCTTGCTCTGTTTGTTGTCAAGAATAAGCTGCCTGGAATAGGAATGTTTCCCAGACGGGAGGTCAGGAGGTCAGTCTGGACCTCTGGACATTTGCAGTGCTAACTTGCAGACATGTCATGTGAAAGCAGTGTGATCCTTTGAGTATTTGACGGCAGTTTGTTTGTATATATGCTGCAAAGCGCAATTCAGATCATGAGATTAGCTGTCAGGTCATCTGCTGTGAAATCCATTATGAAAAACACCCGGAAACTGATGCTTGACTTGAAATCCTTAGTTTAGTAAATTGCAGAAATTATCTTTGGAAGGTTTTGTCAGCTTTATATATATATATATTTTTAAAATAATGTTTGCAGTAATGCCTCATGCAAAGTGCCAGCTGAATAAATCTGTCACTAAAACTTCAATTCCAGATTACCACACTCCAAGATCTGCTATTATAAATGAAAACACATCTTTAGAAAGTTCACAACAGCCTGAAGTAGATGAGCTATTGAAATGCAATAGAAAATCCACCTTTTACGGATTAGTCAGTGATTGTAGGCCTACATGTAAACACTGTCTAACTGTATTGTCAGGGTAAATGGTTCATGATTTCCTACCACAAGGATAGGTTAGCATTTCCTAAGACTATGAATAATGATATAAATTATCTTTAAAAATATCTTTTGCTTGTAAGCATGGTCAAGCAATTCAAAGGCCCATAGCAAATCAGTCAATTACCAAACTACTATGTATCCTCGTGTTTTTCTAATCTCTGTGAGCATCAAGATACAATTTGCCAGAAAATGCATTTGAGTAGTTCTTAAAGTACCTTTAAAAGTAGCTTTTATCAATGGAAGTTCTAAAAAGGTCATAGCCCGGAACTAATGAGATCAAACAGCAGTGAACTGGACTCATTTTGGGGGGATTTGGAAGGTCTTTATTTGTTGTTGTTGTTATCTCTTTATGTTTTCAGAATGTATATTGTTTTGTATGCGCTCTGGATTTATACAGGAATAGCCGTATTTACCTTGCCGCCATCTGAATACAGCAGCAAATCATGAACTCCGTCAGGACTGAAAGGTAAAGGAAAGAAGTGGGGAAATATACACACAGCCCTCTTTGCAGAGGAGGAACAGCTTCTATTCTGTTAACAAAATACTTCCCAGTTTTCTACTTTGTCTCTTCAAAAAGCTCTTCTAGCCCAACCTGTTTCAGTGGAGTTGAATGGCTGACATACCTGAATAAAGATCTGAGTGAAAAGAAGAGCTTAGATTTACGACAGATGTAAAGTTTGAATAATTTTAGCCAACCAGAATTTTCCTGAAAACTTACCAGCACAGGGACAAAATCTGTTCCTTTACCCTGACAAGGGTAATGCTGATATAGTGGTAAGGGGAGCACTTTTACTCAGACATCAAAGCCTGGGACACACCCCAGATATGACTGGGCATATTAGCAAAGCTGCCTTGAATTTCTTGAATAATTTAGCTAAGACACAGTTTTTGCTAAAAATTTTGCAGTCAGTATTTAGCCTATAGAAGCCTACACCAATGAAGTAGTTCAAAATATGCATTAGGGATGTGACCAAAACAACCAAACATTTTTTTTCTCCTTCAAAAACTGTAGCCAGGATATAGTTGCCTAACAAGAGCAAACCTCTATGCAGGGTGCATGATTACAAATTCTTTGCATACAGCCCAATAGGGCTCAATCAGATTGCATGGATAGTGGATGAACATGTCACCATTGTACTTTTTTATTTGCATAAAACAATTACCCCATGGACAGTGGCTTCAGAGTTGTCTAGACAACATGCTTTAGATGGTATCACTGACCTCAGACACACTAGGCTAGCTCTAAATTAGCAATGAGCAGGGCTGGAGGGATGTATTATGGTAGTTATAAACCATAAGAAGGTATTTAAATAGATAGATAAGACACATGCAAATCTTTTCATTGCCATGACAACCATCTTGATATAGGTTTTCCATATGTAGCAAGAAGGGCAGAGCAAAAGGCACTGGAAAAATAGTAAGAACCTGTAATGATAATGAACCCTGACAGTGTATTAGTCTAGATCTTGGTCACTTATTAACTCTTAATAGAATACAAACTTCTATAGTAATACACTGTTCATTGGGTCAGGGAGCAATTACTTCTAAACCTTTGCTATAAGGATCTCTGCTATATGGTTATACCTAATGTACCAATTCTTCACAAATTGATCTGACTGATTAAAAAACACTTTGCTATTAGATGTAAATTGCTTAGCTGCTCAAAAGTGCTTGTCAGGGAGGGTTTGCATAAAGCATGAAAATATGTCATTTGTGGACATGTCTATATTTCCTCCCAGCTTTATTGGCCAGGCAGTGAATCCTTGTACATCTGAATTACCAAACAGTAATTGCATAATAGCTCAGGGCAGCCAGTTTCAAAAGGAGGAGACTTTTCAAGCCTCAGACAAATGTGTGGCCCTTCAGTACCTTACATGTCTAAGGAGGCAAGAACCCATGTGTTCAGCCTTTTTTATTTTTCCTTCTTATAGTTCTTCATTTCTTCTAAGTGCAAAATAGTAGTTTCAAGGCCAGCTTAAGGCACTAATCCCTCCTGTGGCCAGTGAGGGTCCCCCTCCAGCAATGTATTTCTCAGATAGGTGTGTGGAGTGAAATAAGATACTGGAGCTAGGACCTAGAGGCATCTTATCCAGTCTGTCTGCTTCTCCTTGTGTTTGTCTCTGGTTAGTCTGTGAAATGTTTAGGAATGTGTGACAGAGGTGGGGGAGACACAGGCACACTACAACACTTCACTCTAACATTTTCCTCTGGTGATCAGATGCCTCACCAGTAACTGGGACCTTTGAAAATGAATTGTGACTGGGCTTGAGGGAATGTTTTGCTTAGGTACTGACGGGGCACTTAAAGGGAAGGAACTAAACACTTGTAGTTTTAAGTCTTTATTACAGTGTCTTAGCACGTACGTTTAATGTCTAGTTTAGTTGGATGTATTGTTGGATTTAAAGACACTGGGCCAGATTCTGCAGCTCTGCGCTTGCTGCAAAGGCATCAGGCAGAAGGGATGCACAGTGGATGTGGTTCTACTTACACTGTGATTCCTCTAAACCAGTGGTCTCCAAACTTTTTTGATCGCGCACCCCTATCAGTAAAAAATTTTTGAGCACGCACCCCCAATATATGTATATTTATTTATTTATAAATTATATACATGTACTACTGTACTAATATACTATGTACATTATAAAGCATACTCAAAAAATAGAAATTAAATTGTCATTGTATTTACCTCATAATGTGGCTGACAAAGAACTCGTACTAGAAGTAGGAAAAGTGTCAGCTCTGCCATTTCCTTGTTGTTCGCTTGTGCTCGCATTATTGGTATTATCTTCAATCTGCGGTTTCTTTGCAGGAATCTTTTTAAGCCACTTGTCCATTTTGTGAGGGTTAGTTTAGTTAAAAGTAGGTAATATAATCTGTAAATCTACTTAACCGGGCACACACAAACTGCAATACGTTGCAATATGCTGAAAGCAAACGAACACTTCTTCCGTCAGGATACTTCACATATGGTACGTGACACATGACCGTCTGACATACGGACTGAGTGAGGGCGCCAGTGTCAATCTGTATATTAAATATTAGTAAAGCTTAATTTCTTTTTTATTTTTTTTAGATAAAAGATAAATAAAAAACAAGTTCTAATATTTTCTTCACGCACCCCCTGGGATCGTCTTGCGCACCCCTTGGGGTGCATGCACCCCCCTTTGGAGACCACTGCTCTAAACCTAGAAAGAACATTCTGTCCGTGGGACTGTAGTAGTGTGCTCCTAGCTCAGGTTTAGGAATCAATGTGTACAATAGGTAGATTTTAACAAGTACATCGTCTTCTGTATCATTGCTTCAACCACACTACCTTCCCTTTCACATTCCTCCAGTGGGTGGGATTTTTACCCTTTTTTCCATCATATCAATAACAAATATGTAAAGCATACTCATCTTCTCTTTGAAGGCCTTCCATGGCTTTAGTCACACCTGCCTGAGTCTTTATGTAGGTCTGAGCCACTGACACCTGTCTCCCATCTACCAACAATCTCCTATTTACCAGCAATGCCAACCTTCATTGCCATCAGTCAACTATTCCAAACAGCATCATCAGACTTTTTCTCGTACCATCCCCTGTGAATGGAAAGAGCTCTATGTGTAAATCTACTCCATCCTCCTCATACAGTCCTCCCAGCTCATCTCTGTCATGATGCCTCAAAATACCTGACAATGACAAGGGACCTGGTGTGGTTTGACTGCCACTTACGCTAAGTGTAAACACCTAATTCTTACCTTGCACTCCTTCCATCTCTCTGTCTGCATCTATCAGCTGTCATAAACTGAGAAGTAGCAATTTGGGCTAGGACTATCATGTCCTTCTACTTCTGTACAGCACCTGGCACAATGCAGCCCCGATTCTTAACAAGAGTCTCTAGGTGTCATGGTAATACAGATACTAATGAATGATACATACACTAACTCAGAAAATACATTCTTTTGCCAAACTAATTTATTCAGTGCAATTGTATAGAGACACAACCTCAACCAGGATAGATTCATAACAACATTTTTGTTTTCTTCCAAAGATGAAAAGGATCAGGATTTTCCTTATAATATAAAGATATGTTATCTTCATGAATGAGATCCTGAAATCCTTTTACATTTAAAATAATTCCATGGATGCTCTTAGACCCCCAGTGCATGCTCATTCAGTGGGATCTGGTTCTTGATTCCAACGATCATGCCTCATGCCATGGTTCACATGCAGGGCAGGATACATAATTTTAGGACCAGGGATCAGATCTCAAAGGTGCCATTACTACTTGCAAAAGTAGGGGAAGCCTGGGCTCTTGGGTTCCTTCTGCACTAGCAAATTGAAAACTGAGTGCTGGAATCAGAGGTGCTGAGTACATGGGAGCCCAAGGGCCCTGGTCACTCTCAAAAAGAGGGCTATCATCTGAAATGCATGAAATTTTCCACATGTCCATCATCTTAGCTACTCCTTCCTCCCCTCCTGCAGCAAATATAAAAGTCGGTGCCTATTGGCTGGAACCCTGGCTGGGACTGAGAATCAGCTGGTTGTCAGGCATGGCCTTGGGAGCATGCTGAGGCTAGGTCAAGACTCAGATATGGTCTTGGGGCTGGGACCAACCAGCAGCTGATCATTGGTTCCAGACATGGGACTGCACCAAAACCAGTTCCAGATACCTGTCCCATTGCAGAGCTGGGACCAACTGTTGTACAGGCAATCCAGGAAGTTTATTATTTATTTATCCAGGACAACTTCCTGATGCAAATGTTGGAGAGGGCAACTGGGGACTGTGTTCTTCTTGACCTAATACTCCCAAACAGGGAAGAATATAGAAGTGTATAGCAACTTGGGCAGCAGCAACCGTGAGATGATTGAGTTCATAATCTGGAGGAAAGAAAGGAAGGAGAGCAGCAGAGTAGAGATCCTGGACTTCAGAAAACCAGACTTTGACTCACTCAGGTAACTGATGGGTAGGATCTCTGGGGAGTTCAGTCTGAGGGGGAAAGGAGTCTAGGATAGCTGGTTGTACTTTAAAGAAACCTTAATAAGGCACAGAAACAAATCATCCTGGTGGGCAGGAAGACTATCAAGTATGGCAGAAAATCAGCCTGGGTCAGTGGGGAACTCTTCTGTAAGCTAAAATACAAAAAGGAAGCTTACAAGAAGTGGCAACTTGGAAAAACAAAGAAGGAGGAGAATAACAGCTTTGTTTGGGCATGCAGGGATAAAATCAAGAAGGCCAAAGTGCAAATGGAGTTATACCTAGCAAGGGACTTGAAGGATAACAAGAAAGGTTTCTACAAGTATGTCAGCACAACAGGAAGGTCATGGAAAGTGTGGGTCCATTGCTGAATTGGGGAGGCAACCTAGTGACAGAGGATGCAGAAAAGGCTGTAGTACTCAATACCTTTTTCATTTCACTCTTTACAGGTAAGGTCAGCTCCAGGACTATTGCAGCTGGCAACACAGTTTGGGGAGAGGGTAAGAAGCCAACAGTGGTGAAAGAACAGGTTAGGGACTATTTATAAAAGTTGGACATGCACAAGTCCAAGAGGCCGGACGTGATGTACCCAAGGAGGCTGAAGGAGCAAAATTCCACATTTAATTTAAGGTGCAATGGAAACTAGCCACACAAATATTACATATCTTTTGCAGAATATTTTTGTGGCTGGTTCCCTGTTTGTCATGCCATTAATTTATTGAACATTTGGCAGGTTTATTATTTATGGTGCAATTATTTGTGTCTTAATTGAAACATTTGTCAGGAGTTATAGAAATTATTTGTTTAGGATTAGGCCATAACCCAAAAGGGAAAGCTTCCCTTCCCTGAAAACTTATCTATGTATGATCTTTTTCTAGTGAAGTCAACGGGAGTTTTGTCAGTGATTTTAATGAGGGCTGGACTTCACTTTCAGACTTTACCCACTGAATGCAGAGGAAACAGAGGCAGGACCAAAACAAAAATCCTAATTTGAACTGGGCATAACTGACACTAGCTAATGATGTATAACTGATTACTGACATTTATAATTTATGTGAGAAAGGTACTCCAAACTCCTAATTAGGATCAAACCTTTGCTATGATCCTAATACACAAGAAGACTCAGTCTTCTCTGACATGTGGTTAGACTAGAGTATCAGAGAGACCTCAATATAATAATGATCTTTGGTACCAAAAAGTAACCCCAGTTTTAATGAAAGAACAGACCTTAGGTGCAAAGTAGGGTAGAGTCGTCTTATTGTCAAATGGTATTTTCTGCATTGTCTAAGGTACAAAGATGATGGAGATTAAAAAAATAAAGGCAAAATAAAAAAAGTAAGCAATTACATTTTTGCACTGCAGAACTTAAATAGCCTGTGTCAGAATCCACCGGTCTTTATTTTATTTTATTTTAAATTATTTTTTGTAGATCATCTAAACTTTATTGAAGACTAACCACAGAACTGAAAATTGTTGGTATTAACACTCTAGGGCATGCTGTGTACTGAAGTCTCAATTTCCTATCCAGAATACGTGTTCTGGCTGACAAATTTTGGGGGCGTTATTTTGCCTTCTAGATATTCAGATGTTCCTTTGACATCTGGGAATTTAATTAACAGCCTTTGCATGTATTTAAAGCAAAGTAAACTTTGCCTGATCCTCCTGATGGTGAGGAGCAATCTTATTTATGAACACTGGCACCTGTCATGTTAATTTGTACAAAGTTTTTGATTTATCCTAAAAGAACACATTACACAGTGGATTTGGAGGAGTGAAAGGGAATCTGCAGGGTGACTTTAATCTTTATGTCTTTATATACTTGAGGGCATTTTACTGCACCTCTGCACTGCTTTCACTACACAATCATTTTCTGCTTTAGAAATGTAGCCATTTGGATCAATAGTTACAGTACAATATATTGTACTTCTGATGGGAGCCTCACAGGACACTTAAGAACCACCGTAGTAATTTTACAAAATGCTTTGCTACACTCTGAAATATATTTTTAAAATAAAGTTAGCAAAACATACACTGGGCAAAATTTACAAGAGCCCTAATGCCATGTTACTGACTCCCCTTACTTTATTAAAATGAAATTAGGAAAAATGGAGTAGAAAGGACTGTTCCCTCACTGAAACATAGATGTTTTAATGGGAAATAGAAATATTAAGGGCTGGACAATCTGCCTTTTCTGAATTTGTCATGGCAGCAATGTTAAACACCTTCAGCATTGTGTTGGGTTGCTTGGTTTATTTATTTATCTATTTATCTATTGCCATGTGTGTATGGTTGGGGGTGGAGGGGGAGGAGGAGGAATGGTGGGAGTGATTTCTAGCCAGTGTGATGACTATGCATTTCCCAGGCTTGGTATAAAAAGAAATCTGAAGTGGTTTGCAGATCCTTGCAGAGTGCACAGAAAACAAACAAAAAACAAGAAGATCTAAAAATATGAGTCCCTTAAAGTGTTAACAAATGTATCCGGCACATTGAGGATTTTACAGTAAATTCTTTATCTATAAACAAACTGGGTTATCACAGCTGTTTATTGTACTGCTAGCCCTGATCCTAACCTTTATGTCTTTATTGCTTACATACCATTCCCTTGTTTATATGTCTGTACCAGTCTGTGCCCTTGAACTTGGCCCCTCGGAGCCCTGACCCCTGAATGCTCGCTCAGTCACTCAGGTCACGTCTGCAATCAGTAAATCTGAGACAGGGGCTGGCTGATAGCCGAGCTGCAGCAGGGCAATTAACACAGAACCAAAGTGTCATTCATGGCATGGCTATGAGAGTGGCAGACCACAGATGACAGTCCTCAGCTCTGTAGCTGTGACATCCAGGCCAGACTGAGGATTATAGTGAAAGAGGAAGAAAGAGAGGGAAGGACTTCCAAAGGAAAGGGCTGACTAGATTCACTTTGAAGAATTGTTTATTCCTCTGCATAGGGCTCCAGCTGGATGTCTGTCTGATTGGAGACACACCAACACCTAGATCTGTGGAAAACATCCTGCACATTAAGGGAAATTGCAGCATGGGCAGGGTACTTTCTTGAATGTGTGAAACCATCTGCAGCCCCACCTTCTGCTCCCAGACAGGGGGGCCTGTACAGAGTAAAAAAGGAAACACAATGTAAACCCTGTGCTTTTCCTCTCATGTTCCTCCAACCGGTAGCCTTGTCATCATGCAGGGCTTACTGTGATGGCCCAGTTAAGTTTGGTTTGAATAGAAACTCAACTTCTCCCGTCGTGTTCTAGCTGCTAATCCAGAAGGACAAGCCATACAGCAGACCGTATGAGCCCTAGGGTTACTAGTGACAGCAATAATCAGGAAATAGGAAAAGTCTGGGAGGGCTACAGTACATTGGTGATGAGCTTAAAAAGCCCTGCTACCACTAACATACACCCTTGAAGAGATCGTGATTTCAGACACCCTGAATTCCATTATTTTTAAGATACAGCTGATTTGAAATACTGGCATTAATTGCCCAACTTCTCTGAACACACCCAGACTTCCAAGGACTTGACTCGATGAATGTAGTTTCCCACGCAAGTCCAACAGAAGGATGCTCAGAAATGCAGGGGAAAGCTGTGTGCACTAGGAAAAGCAGGATTTTGTGGCCAAACACACTGATATCTGCTTAAAAACCTTGTAAGACTTGATTGATGCTTAAGGAAGAAATCAGAGAGATGTGGATTTTAATTTAATGGGATAGTCACCAATAGTATGTCTACTTGAAATGTTGATAAGATCGTCTCCAGGTCTAAGACACAAATGTTTCATTTGCTACTAAAAATAATTTCAATGAATGGAAAGAATCCACCAATTCTCTGAGGGGGGGAAAAAGATGATCCCATTAACCTACGTTACCGCCATTGCCATTAAAAAGTTAACACTAACCCACGGTTTGCACAGAGATATATTTGAGATACTACAGCCATTTCTGTAGCTGGAAGAGATGATTTTGATAATTGTATGGTGTCCACTGGTAAATGCAGACTTTTTTAACAGTGACTCTTTCACGTGGATTACCTGTTATATAAGGTCGTTTCATGTCTTTGCAAGAGTTATGGATGTTTAAATGAGTGCCTCTTCAAAATCTCCTAAAATCAATGGAAAGACTCTCTTATACTTCAGTGGGCTTTGGATCAGAGCCCAGATGCAGGATTGGGTCCATAGCCATATGAAATTACAGGATTTTACTGCCTTACAAGGTCACAAACAGTCACAATAGATCAATACAGAGGACGATACAAGTATCAAGAGCTTTAATGACATAATATCATGTTGTAGGAGATGCTGTTTCACCCACTAACATACCACATATATTTTCAGTGACTACACTTCACAAGTCTATTGATATTCAAACACTGAACTCACTATGGCAGTGATAGTAGTGAATACCGTGTATTTGGTGAATAAGCTTAGGGGAGAGCTATTCATTGGAGAGGTGGAACATTGTTTTCTAATCGAATTTATCTGTCTAGCTATCTATCTGCAATAACATTCTACTCTTTCAGTATACTCTATTTACTTCAGACCAGGGGTGTCAAAGATATAGCCGATGGGCGGGATCCAGCCCACAGAGCTGTCTGTGGGTCTCAGACTGGCCCTACATGCCACATGCAGTACATGCCAGCTGTAGCCCTTCAAGTGGCATGCAGTGTGTGGGGTCAGTCTGGTACGCACGCTGCATGTGGTACGTGTGGCAACCCAACGCAGTGCCTGTGCCAAACTGATCTGTGTGCTGGATCTGGTGTGTAGGGCTCATCTGTAAGCCTGGTTTAGTCTGTGCATGTCATCCAGCTCATGGGGCTTGTTGAGATTGATGCCCCTGCTTTAGACATCGAACCTCGGTTACTGCCATTCAGATGCTCCAAAAATCAGATGTTCTTCAATTTCCTTCTGCTTCCAGATTGCCTTCATATTTATTATTTTTTCCTAAGAGGAATTTGTAGACAGTCAAGGAACTGTAAAGAGGGAAGGATGCTCTTGTGGATGACTGTACAGAAGGAGACCTCAGGAGATTAAGCTGTATTTCTGGCTTTACAATAAACTCACCCTGTGACCCTAGAAAATTCACTCACACTCTATACCTCAGTTTCTCATTTGTAAAAGATGATGAATAATACATGCTTCTCTAACTAGGTAAGTGTGAGGGTAAAGTTACTGTTTATGAGGTACCCAAACACATTGCTAATGAGTCCTATAAAACTACTTGTGGAGACATTTAGAGATGGATGCCCTAATGATCCTATAAGGTGCTGAGCCATTTCTGTGAGTTTCTTACATTCCTCAGGAGCCAGGGATTGCAGTGGGAATTCAAGGGGTTCAGAACCCTTCAGGAAGGGCTGATTTACTTCAATTCAAGTTAATAGCGTACAACACCTCAGGGCTGGACCTCACATGAGGTCACTGTGGTGTGGACAGATAAAGATGTTAAACCCTGCATTAACAGTGTGTGTGTCCCGTTAAAGCAGAAAGCAGTTAAAGCTCAAAAACATAAAAGGTAGCCCAGCTACATTCCCTTAGGCAGGAAAGCATTCAAAACAGATTATATATTTATTAATTAAATCAGGGGGGAATTCCACTGGAGGATAACTATTTCTGTTATGCTCTTGCAAAACAATAATGACATAACTACTTTCCCCTGGACTTACAGAAGATCAAAGTGCTGTATTCTCTCTATTCTACTCTCTGGAAGTGGCAATAAAATGCACAGGCAAACTACCTCCTGTGACCTGTATGGATGAGCAAAGTCTGTGGGGGGTAGCATCCTGGGACCTTCTTCCCTTACTTAAAGTTTCTCATTCATTTCTCATTAAGTTTCCTGTTAACTTTCCCTGTCTTGCCAAATATTTCCATGTGTCTCTTTTTTTGGGGGGGTGGGGCACTAGGCACAGACAGATGGAGTGACTTGTTTAAGGTCATACAGGAAGCAAGAGGCAGAGCCCAGACTAGAATCCTGGGGTTTCCCATTGCCTTCCCAAAGGCTACCCATCTCCCTAGTGCTGCCTCTACGCTGACAGCAGAATGGATCCTTGCTAGTGCTTCCCTGGGCATAAGGTATTTCAAAGGGGCTGGAGAGGAAGTAGAGTGGCAGCTTTTTCATGGGTCACATGCAGTAGATGGGGAGCATGGATGCATCCTTGAAGAGGGACAGTAGTGTTTGAGCTACCCCTCAGGGTCCAATGTGTGCAGCTACATGTGGCACCAGGAGCTCAAATCCCCTCATAGTAAACGGATCTGAAAGTGACTCTCTCACACCATGGGGGAGATCTTTAACTCAGAGCTCTCGAAGATATGGCCTATGGTTCAGATCTGGCCTGCAGAGCACTATGATCCAGCCCACAGTGCTGCTTGCGGGTCTCAGACTAATTACACATGTCATATTCAGCATATGCCAACCCCAGCCTTGCAAACTGCGTGTAAAACATGGGGATGAGCTGGCACACACGCTCCACATGACATGCAAAATGCAAAATGCAGGGCTGATCTGGGCTGTATACGGCACTTGTAGCAGACTGGCCCTATGTGATGGATCTGGTATGCAGGGCAGGTCTGTGAGCCCGCTCTGACCCACAGACTGGCCCAATGCCCCTCATCTCACCCACAGAGCTGGATGAGTTTGATACCCCTGCTTTAACCCCTAAGCTATTTGAACAACATGGGAACAGCAGTTATTTGTCCAAGAATCTATCCACAATTTCCTTTTTCCCCCATCCAAAATATCTGGTGCTCTTGACATGAATTTGTGAATAATTTTGGGTTGACCAAAACTGATTTTATACCCAGAATTATTCAGAAAATTGGACGGAAGAGAGGAAATGTTAGTCTGACATTTTAAGTGTTCTGGGAACAGATGCACAGATGATAATGCTTTGGCTTCCTCAACCTCCCTAACAAAATGCAAAGTATTGTACTTTTATTTCCCATTTTACAGATGAGAATATTGAGGCACTCAGAGATTAATTCTAAGCAGAGGTGTAGCTGAGCATGAGGTGCATGAGGCAGCATCAGTGGCTGGGCCACTGCCAGCAGCAACTGCTATTTTTCCACTCACCCCACTGCTCCCTGCTTAGTTGTGCTGCTAATTCTGAGGGTAGGAAGGAGATAGTGGTAGGCTCACTAACTCAAGTTTCCTGGTTCACTGGTTTACCAGACCAAATGATATTCCCATGTGCTCTGACAGACTGTGATAACTCTTAAGTAGTTATCATTTCTCTTCAGTCAGTATCTATAGGCCTGAGAACATTGATTTAAAGGAAGCTCCAGAAGTGGCTTGACAGAGACATGCTGCATATTTTTAGAATTCACAGTCACATGCTTTTTAAAAACAGTTGAATGGTGGATACCTCTGTCTTGTATATCTGCCTCCTCTCTCGTGTATCTGCCAAGAATGTTTATCGTAGTACCACTGAACCAGGGTTTGAATTACACTTTGACCCTAGGGGAGGGAAGGGTCTGGAAAAAAAATGAAACCAGTTACTTGATTAACAGGTTCACCTAGGTGAAGGATCAATCCAATTGGAGACCCTCCCAGGTTATGATGTTCAAATCTTATGGAGGGGCTGTCATCTTGGGGGGGGGAGGGGTCATTCCCCCTGAGCTCCAACTTAATTCACATCCTGCACTGAACACAAAAAAATGGTTTTTAATGCCCCATCTAAAAGTGGCCAGATGAGCTGAGGCTGAGATCAGACAACACTGCATATCTTCTAGCACCCTTTTTAGAAATGAAATGCTACTTTCAGGTAAGTATACTCCTCACAGTACACCTCTAGCTTCATAAGGCATAATTGAGCTCCAAAAATTTCATTGATACATTCTAGGGCTCCAATGAAGACATCAAAGACTACCAGGCAAACAGCATGCATTTGGAAAACGGTCAGTTGTTCTTCTCTTCCTTGAGAGATTTTAGTCTCTTTTTCCACTTTGCATTGTTCTTTTTTAAAATAACATATTGAAAATATTCTGTAAAGTATAAAATAAAGACAATATGCATGGCCGAAACAATATTGAAACAGAGTCTATGTTTCTGTCAGTTAAGACTAGGAAATAAGATGTTCACTAATTTAAAGATGAACCAGAAGTGTAAGAAATCCCATTCTGTCTAGTTATTGCAGCCAAAAGGTCTTCTCTCGGGATGAAAAACACTGAATATTAAAGCATAGAATAATATGTAAGCTAAAATATGGGAGCAAGACTCGGTTTAAGGACAGTGCTTCAAATTTCCTCTGAACTTTCTAGTTTGATACACTTACATCACAACCTTAACATCTAAATTATTTTCTGCTAGTTAGAATTAAAAAATAATGTCTAGAAATCTAATGTATAAGTTTATTTCTTGAATTAATAGGAATGGCTGTCTTAAGGCATGTCTACACATGTGCCTGCCTGTGCAGTTGTTACTGTGCAGTTATTTAGTACTTGCTTTACCAAGTACTAAATGACTGCGGAGTAACCACTATTACTGCACAGTCCTGGTAGAGCACATGGGTTGCTTCGAACCCCACTGTACAGTAGCAACAAGCTACTGTGCAGTACCTTATTGCTACTGCGCAGTAGCGTTGGTGTCATGGTTCATGCCTGCTGATGCTACATCTCTGTATTGACGAGCTATGTTGCCATAGCATCTCATGTAGACGTGGCCTTAGTCACATATGATTGCATTGTGAAATAAATGCAAGATGCTTTTGATCATGATATCTATCTATCTACCTACCTACCTACCTACCTATATAGATAGATAGATAGATAGATAGATAGATAGATAATAGATATAGATATATATAAATTCAATTCCACAAATTACATAATTTATTTAAATATTTTCTAGTGATTAGATGTTTTGTGGAGAGGAGACTGATATAATGTACTAAATAAAACACTACAAGCAGAGTTTAAGTATAAAATGAGATTCTCTGTGTGCTAGGTTTGATGGTCTTAATTTAATCCCTAGTGGATAGTAGTCTGCATTACAAAACCTTCACACATAATTTGGCACAGTTTGGATGATTTGCAATCTCTCTCACTCTCTTCAAGAGATCCCCTGAGCAGATCTTGCATGGAGACTGAATGACCTTTCATCTCTCAAGAGGGTGGTCCCTTCAGGTCAGTGTTCAGGTCATTTCTGCAGCAGGGTAAGGAAGGTTTGACTGTTTCTGCTACTGTGGATAAACAGAGGACTTCAATTTCCAGTGTTACTAGTCCTTAACCTTCAGGAGTTAAATAGTCACAAAGGGGTGGGGGAGGGAGAATAAAAGAAAATGCAGACTGAGGAATGTAAAGAATTTTACTTATCTGTGACAAGTTTCTAAGGATGCTTGATTATGGAAATAAGGCTACATCACTAAGGAAAGGACTATAAGACCTGTACTCCATTGATAATCAGCTCTGGCTGAAGTACAATGTATAATTTTAACAGTATTTCTTTTTAAAAAAAAAGGAAATGTAAGAAATATGGCAGAAATAGGCGATTGTGGAATTTAACATGATGAGATTGGGTGGGGCAAGGGTGGCTAATAAAAGAGCCAGTATCTCACAAAGACAATCGATAGTAAATTATGACTGCAAAATGTGCACCATTCCTCCTCATTAAAACTCTCCTGTAATTGCAGATCTACTTATTGCTTTAACTTATCTTTGCTGGTGCTATGCTGAATTGGTTTTTTGGAGTCCCTGAATGGGAAGACTGGAGTATTGTCATGGACAGGTATAAACTGTTCAGGAGAGACAGGAAGGACAGGCAGGGGAGAAGAGGAGGAGTTGTTCTTTATGTAAGAGCTGTATGATTGTCAGAACTCCAGTATGAAACTGGAGATGGAGAGGAGCCACACTCTTCTTGATCTCCTGCTCATAAACAGGGAATAATTGGTGGGGAATGCAAAGTGGATGGTGACTTGGGCAGCAGCAACCATAAGATGATTGAGTTCAGGCTCCTGAGGAAAAGAAAGAAGGAATGCAGTGGAGTAAGGACCTTGGATTTCAAAAATGCAGACTTTGATTCACTCATGGAACTGATGGGTAGGATCCCCTAGGAGGCCAGTCTGAGGGGGAAAGGAGTCTAGGGGCATGTGTAGATGAAATGGGGGCTTCCCTCTGCAGCAGCAGTGGCCCCCACCCAGGTGGCACCCATCCACAGGTACCCCACTGGGGCGGTCCTAGGGGGCACCACAGCCACTGAGGGAAGCACTGGGTCCCTGCACAGTTCAGGCAGGCAGGCAGGCAGGCTCCAAGGGGAAAAAAAAGAAAAAGATCAGGCTTGTTGCTTGTCTTGGGCAGAGCCTGCTTTCCCGGGCTGCTGCCAGGCTGCCTGCAGGGCTTCCTGCAGAGCCATGGAGCTTCATGGCACTCATAGGAGATTTAGTTTGCTGCGCCCCAAGTTATTTAAGTCTCATTATACTACCGAATTTCCTACAGCAGCTGGAATTAATGTGCAATGCGCTGCTGAGGCATGCAAAACGCTGATACCATTAAAGTGGTGCAAAAGCATTTAGCCCTCTTTAAAGTATCGTGCACACACACCTCTCATTCTGTCTACACACGGCTTAGGATAGCTGGTTGTAATTTAAAGAAATCTTACTAAGGGCACAGGAATGAATCGTCTTCATGTACAGGAAGGCTAGCAAATATGGTAGGAGACCAGCTTGGCCTAGCAGGGAACTCTACAGTGAGCTAAAACTCAAAAAGGAAGCTTACAAGAAGTGGAAACTTGAACAAATGACATGAGTGTAAGAGTATTGCTCAGGCACACAGAGATAAAATCAGGAAGGCCAAAGTGCAACTGGAGTTGCAGCCAGCAAGGGACATGAAGGATAACAAGAAGGGTTTCTATAAGTATGTTAGCAATTAGAGGAAGACCAGGCAAAACTGTGGGTCCCTTACTAAATGAGTGAGGCAACCTAGTGACAGATGATGTGGGAAAGGCTGAAATAGTCAATGCCTTCTTCTCCTCAGTCTTCACAGGCAAGATCAGCTCCCAAACTACTGTACCTGGCAGTACAGTTTGGGAAGGAGGTGAGCAGCCAGCAGTGGTGAAAGAACAGTTAAGGATTATGTAGAAAAGCTGGACATGTATAAGTCCCTGGGGCTGGATGTGATGAACCTGAGGATACTGAGGGAATTGGCAGATATGATTGCAGAGTCACTGGTGATTATCTTTGAAAATACTGGTGATTGGGAGAGGCCCCAGATGATTGGAAAAGGGCAAATCTAGTGCCCATCTTTAAGAAAGGAAACAAGGAAGACCTGGGAAACTACAGATTGGTGAACCTCACCTCAGCCCCTGGAAAAATCATGGATCAGGTCCTCAAAGAATCCATATCTAAGCACTAGGAGGAGAAGAAGGTGATCAGAAACAGTTGGCATGGATTCAACAAGGGCAGCTCATGCCTGACCAACATGATTGCCTTCTATAATAACTGGCTCTGTGGATGTGGGGAGAGCAGTGAATATGATATACCTTTACTGTTGCAAGGCTTCTGATACTCTCTCTCCCAACATTTTTGCAGGCAAGCTAAGGAAGTATGGGCTGGATTAATGAACTGTAAAGTGGATAGAAAGCTGCCTGGATATTCAGGCTCAAAGAGTAGTAATCAATGGCTTGATGTCTGGTTGGCAGCCAGAATCATGTGGAGTGCCCTGGAGCTGTTTTAATATCTTTATCAGTGATCTGGACAATGGGATGGTGTGCACCCTCAGAAAATTTGGAGATGATACAAAGCTGGGGGAAGTAGTATATGTACTGGAGGATAGAGCTAGGATTCAGAGAGGCCTCAAGAAATTGGGGGATTGGACCAAAAGAAATTTCATGAAGTTCAATAAGGAGAGGTGCAAACTCCTGCACTTAGGATGGAACAAACCCATACTCAGGTACATGTTGAGGAGTGAATGGCTAAGCAGCAGCTCTGCAGAAAAGGACCTGTGGGTTATAGTGGACAATAAACTGAATATTTGCCAGCAGTGCGCCCTTGTTGAGAAGGAGGCTAATAGCATACTGGGCTGCATTGGTAGGAGCACTACTAGCAGATTGATGGAAGTGATTCTTCCCCTCTATTTGGCACTGGTGAGGCCATATCTGGCATATTGCATCCAGTTTTAGCCCCACCGCTACAGAAAGGATGTGGAAAAATTTGATAGAGTCCAGTAGAGGGCAACAACAATGGTTAAAGGGCTGGGGAACAAGACTTCTGAGGAGAGTCTGAGGGAACTGAGCTTATTTAGCTTATTTAGTCTAGCAAAAAGAAGACTAAGGAGGGATTTAATAACAGCCTTCATAGATTCATAGATGTAGGGTCAGAAGGGACCTAAGTAGATCATCAAGTCCAACCCCCTGCCCTGGGCAGGAGAGAATACTGGGCTCATATGACCCCAGCTAGGTAATTATCAAGCCTCCTCTTAAAGACCCCCAGGGTAGGAGCCAGCGCCACTTCCCTTGGAAGTTGGTTTCAGATCCTAGCTGCCCTGACAGTGAAGTAGCACCTTCTAATGTCCAGCCTGAACCAACTCTCAAGCAACTTATGGCCGTTATTCCTTCTTACTCCAGGAGGTGCTCGGGGGAACAGGGTCTCTCCCATTCCCCGCTGGTCCCCTCTGGTAAGTTTATAGATGGCCACGAGGTCCCAATCTCAGCTGAACAGGTTCAGATCCCGTAGCCTGTCCTTGTATGGCCTGCCCTGCTGTCCCTGGATGATGCGCGTGACCCTCCTCTGGACCTTCTGGCATGGCCCTCACTGCCTGAAGGGTGGTTCTACACAGGATGGAGCTAGATCAGGGATGGGCAAAATGGAGGATCCGCTTGCTAGTCAGACTCCATCTCCCAGCAGCCCCTGCCCACATGGCTGGTTTCCATGGAGACCCCAGCAGCAGCGGTGCCATGACTTTATGGAGCCAGGGTTTCCACAGGGTGCACAGCTGGGCAGGAAGCTGCTCCAGGGCTTGGGCTGGGATCTTGCAGCAGTGACAGTGTGGTCCAGAGCCAGGGCAGAGCCGTGATCCACTGCCTGCATGCTGCTACCTCGGGCGAGTGGGCAGCAGGTTGCAGCTCTGCCCTGATTCTAGACCTTGCTGTCACCACCGCAAGTTCCTAGCCCCAAACTAGCTCCCCACCCATTTGCGTGCCCTGCCAGCACTGCTGGGGCTGGTCTCCATGGTACCCAGCCCTGCTCTGTCAAGGTGCTGCCATTCCTGGGGTTTCCATGGAAAATGGCCACAGTGATTCAGGTAGGGGCTACTAGGAAATGGAGTTCATTGCAAGCCCAATCTGGCCCATGAGCTTGCCCACCTGAGCAAGACTGTTCTCAGTGGTGGCAGATAACAGAACAAGGAACAATGGTATCAAGTTGCAACAAGGGAAGATATTAGCAAAATCTTTCTCACTAGAGGGGTAGTGAAGCACTGGAACAGATTACCCAGAAAGATTGTGGAATCTCCATCTTTAGAAGTTTTTAAGACCCGGGTAGAAAAAGCCTTGGCTGGGATGATCTAGCTGGGGATGGTCCTGGTTTGAACAGGAGTTTGAACTAGATGACCTCCTGAGGCCCCTCCTGACCCTAATTTTCTATCAGTCTGTGTTTCTAAAATAAAAGAAGGGAAGGGAAGGAGAGTGAATGAGGACCAGGAGAAAAGACAGAGAAGATGGGGGTGGGAGTGTCTTTAACATAATTGCCTTTTGATTTCCTGTGAAATCTTGAAAGCTTCACACTACTCTGGCTGCAGTTGCAATGAGACTACTTTCCACCTTGTCACTGCCTGTAGGGAGATCCATGTTAATCCAATTCTTTGCAACTTGCATTACTCAGAAAATGTTTCCAGTTAATTCCACCCTACTTTCCAGTTGTCTCACTTGTTCGGGCTGTAAGTGCTCCTCCCTAATTATGAATAACCTAAATAATTTGATATTGTCATCATCTTGTGCCAGCTATTGTCAACTTTCTCTTTTGGTTGAATTGTAAATATATAGAATTCTCCTAGATTCAATCATGATTGTTCCATAAGCTCTTGATATTAACTTTGCTCTGATCTAATAATTGTATATTTATTCCTACTTTTCACTTCTTATCTCCTAAGAGGTCTATAATTTATGGCAGAATGTTATCTCTCATCCTCTAGTTTTCCCAACTTTCTTTACCAGCCTCTGTGAACTACTTATGTTTTTTTCTTCATGGAACTGCTGCTGTCTTTGGTAGCCTCCCCTCCCCCCCTTTGCAAGACTCCTGATGACCTATCATGTTCTAGACATGAGAATAAATGTTAAATTGAAACAAAATCATTAACTTTTAACTCATTCGGTGCAATAGATGTGTTCTAGGTACTCTGTTTTACTACTGGCTACCTGAACTTGAACTTTGTGAAGTTAGCATTTCTCCTTATGGTGCCTTTGGGTTGAAGGAGGCATTTTAATACTCACAGACCTCTACTAAACTAAAACTTCAATGAGGTCTCTTCTATTTGTATTGCTCTTTTGTTACCGCTTATGCACATTTACCATTGATTTTTGCCAAGCTCTTCTATCCTGTAGATACGCAGAGTTATAGACTGGTGTTATCCAAGGGAACTGAGGTGGGGAGAGAGTGGATGGCCATAAAAATTACATGGTGCAAACAAACACGGCAGCACTATCTGGGTGTTTATCAGTAACACCTGGAGATTATTGCACACAGCCTACCTAATCAGTAAATCAGCCAGCCACCAGTTGTTCCCTTAGCCACATCATACAAAAAATGTAACAGATGTTTAATTTAGTTTTTTATTATAGGAAATTCATATCTTGAATCACTGATATCTTTATTTTATAATTTGCTGCTTTTGTCATATTCTTTTCCATTTTTTACTGATCTGTGGTGGTTTATTGTAAAGAAAAGGACAATCAGATGCATTGCTTTAGATCAGATCCCTGAGTCAGGTGGGTTATTTCAGGATAGCATGCAAATGAAACTGAACTTTCTTGAGCTATGCAGTCGGGTGTGGTGGATCCTTCTCTGGAACACGGCAGGGCACTTGCTAACATGAGCTTTAAGTGAAGGAAATACAAGCATAGATTTAGATTGTACAAGCTCTAGAAACTCTAAAGGAAATCGCTTGAGTTAGCTTGAGACTCTGCAACAGCCAGCTACAACCCAATGCTTTATTGCTGTCTGGAAGTGTTTATTTTCTGAACATAAATTCAAGGGACAGATTCAAGGCATGTCTAGAAATAAAGCATATCATCATGTGAGCTAAGCTGACAAGGACAATTTACTGTACCCTGCATTCGTTCTGGGCCAATCGGAAGAGAACAGGCTATTAACATTCTGAAATTCCCGCTGTTCAGTTCTTATTGTCCCTTCACTGAACTTAGGAATGGCATGCATTAACCCCTTGAGGGCCTCAGATGCACAGCACGCATCTAAAGAAGGGACACTTGTTTCGCCACTGTGGACATATGCAGAATGTCCAGATCATATTGACGGCAACAGAACAGTCTTAAAAGCCATGACACTGAATATGTTGTCAGGGGGCCCAACAGAGAGTTATAATATTTCCTACAGGCAGTTTCAGTGCTATAGATGAGCATTGACTTAGTCTGTTTAAATACTAGAGTTCACTGGTCAGCTTGACCTTGAATTCTCTTGCAAAGACCGGAACAAGTTGACATATTGTTCATGTTGCCAGTGGCTTCAGAGTTCCTGAATATGACACGACCGCTTTTCACACACAGTGAGGATCACTTTTTCTAAAGAACATTTTCTAATTTTCTAATAATTCATGCAAAGTAAAGCAAGATATTAACAGAGCATCAGAATTTAAATACAAGGTACGTGGTATCAGAAACATCAAGGAAAACTCACCACTTATACCCATTCCTGTATCTGAATGAAATCAACAACCAAAAGTCCAGAGACAATTGTTTGTATTACTGAAGCATGGCAGTGTTGCAATAGCTGCATGGGTAAATACAGGGAGTGGAATGATAGTTCAGTTGATTTTATTTGTTTTCCCTTTTCTGGCTTATGCATTTAAATCTCTTTGTTCAGGGACCGGCTTCTAGGCCTTTACCTGTACATGAGGAATTCTCATTGCCTTCAATCAGAGCTCCATGTTTGGAACAACAACAGGCTCAGACCTACTTGAGCCCTATTCTTCAGGGTAAAATAATATTCAAGGTCAGAATGTTGGCTTCCTATATGCAGCAGTGCAAAAGGGCCATGCTAAACTAGCCACAAGCTCGTTATTCTTTCCTTGGCCTCCTTGTCCAAAGCAAGTGGTATATAGTCAATACAAAACCTGTGGCTATTTCTCCCTCCTAGACCTGTAGGACAGCAGAGGTGTCCAGTGAAAAGGGTGCATGTATTTCTAGTTGTCCTGCATCCACAAAGAAAAAATGAACTACCACATCCAATCTCTTCCATGTATCACTCTATTGCACTGTTTGGACAGGGGTGAAATCATTGGCCATACTTGTATCTGTAGATTGCTAGGCATAAATAGGACATGCAACATGTCCATTTAACTTTAAAGAAAGATTATGAGTCTAGTTTTCATTTAGCTTGTAACTGTTTTTTCAGTTTTTATATACAACATTGCTCATACCATTTTATATTTCCTGGTATTTTAGAATTTAGCGATCTACCTAACAGCATAGCATAAATAACTGTAATCAGAACAATTATTCTCCTGCTTTTGAAAAACCATTCTGGATCCCTCTTTCCCAGTTAGCAGATTGTCTTATCTACTTTCTGGTTACCACTTCTGATTCATGTATTACAACCTTCAGGGTGACTCCAGAAAGAGGTAGGAACCACATAGAATCATTTATTTGAAATGACATATTTTATGTTCTTGTGCAAGTTTTCCTAAGAGACTTCAGAATGTCCTGGTGGGTGACTGACATCAAGAACTCAAAGTCATGGGTTTCATCTGTATTATGAGCCCTAAAACATTCAGCATAGAGACAAAGCGGAGTAAATTTAAGTTTTTTGGGGGTTTTTTTGAAAATCACAATACCTTATTGTCTCTATAGGGTTATTTCGAAGCTCCCTTTAGCAGTAGAGTGGTTTGAGAGCTAAAAGGATCCAAGGACTGAAATTGTTCTTAATTTTACATTATTATGGAAATGCTTCTACATGCAAAACTGAAAAATGCTTCCCTATCTCTTACTTTCAGACTAGCCTAGTCTCAAATTAGACTTCAGTGCAAAGGTCGTGGTGTGTAAGTGTGGGTCTTATTGGTTCAATTAGAGGAAATAACACAAAATCACATGGGCTATTGCAAAAGTCTTTGTCAACAACTTCCTGACTATCGAGAGGCTGCTCAGACATGAGCTGTCTATGCAGCCAGATAACGCTGTTATTAGAAACACATTAGCGCAAAAATTAAAAAATATATATAGTTAATAGATACATTCATCTGATTGCTTTCACAGTAAAAGTCATTGGACAAGTGCTTCTGATTAATAATTAATGCTCCACTTCTTCCTCTTCTTTTCAGTTTGTTTACAGTTTAGTCTTGCCTGTCTCTCCCCCCCCCCCCGCATCCCCCAAATGCTCACAACATAACACAAAGCTCAGTTACACTAGTAGATGTAGTACTGTTACTTGTCGGTATCCTTAATAATGATGAAATGTTAAGTATAATGTACCAATAAATATTTTGGAATTAGGGACCTGGCAGGTATCTGGGGAAGGCACTTTGTGCTAGCAGTTGATATATTGTTGGTATATCGATGAAAACTAAGGCTAATGCATTTGTGTAAAGCTTGCCTTTAAAAATGATTCTTTCTTACTTTCTGTCTGCCTGTCTGTCTGTCTGTCTTCCTTTCCTTCAAATCATTCATGTCCTTCTGGTTGAACATTTGACCCTGAGGGAGTAGGATGGATCAGTTGTCTCAACAGCAGAGATTTGTTTATTTCAGTTCTCCGTTTTTTCAGTCCCCATTATAGGTAAATCACTTGAGATATGGAAGAATCTCAGAAAGTTCAGCGATTCAATGCAGGAAACACACTCCCCTGCCCCTAGAAGTTTGGATGCTGAACCAAATTTATCTGAACATTGTCACTTACCGTCTTTTCCTTGTCTGTGCCTTTCTATTTCTTTCTCTTCATTCAAAGCCAGTCAGACCTTATCCTTTTCCTGACCTGCAACTCCCCCACTCTGACCTCCCACAAGCTCCTTTCTTGAAAAGTCCTAGCTCTCAGTTTAAGAGGGTAGTCTCTGGCTGCTTTTCCTGTAAAAATATTTTTTACATTAGAGGTGTCCCGAAATGCACTGCCCACAGAAGACTTGTCAAAAGAGACATCTGAGAACTCAGCAGACAAGAAGACAGTAGTAGTGCCTATCCATAGCATTCTGTGGATTTGGACAATGTCTGTCAGTTCATCAAGGGCCAAGACAGGGTTGAGGCACCCATGTATACATTTTGTTTTAGCTGAAAATATTAGTGTGGGAGTTCAACTAAATTTCAGACAGTTCTTAATTTCTATGTCCCAGTTTGTCCATTCATATCAGTTGGCACTAACATTATTAAATACAATCTGCTTTCTCTTTGTAGGGAGTAGACCAAGTTCAAGAGGGCCTTTTTAATGTTGTAGCCTTGCACTGTGGCTATCCCAGTTTTCTATCAGAAATGGCAGGCAGCCAAACACTGGAGTCATTATTTGCAAACTCTAAATATAGAGTCAAGATTTATATGAAGAAAACAGATACGTCTAGTTATAAAACCACGGCATTGGCACAAGCATAATGGTTTATTCTTTCTTGATATAGCTTATTGTAAATTATGCTATATCTTTCTAAGAGATACTCTAGATAGCTACAGAACAGAAACATTTCCTTTTAGTGAAAGTGTTGGAGAACTGCAGTGTATTTCTTATTAAGACTTGATTATTCAAAGGAAGTGATAAGGGACATAGGAGCCCCCAGGAATTTTGTATATTATAAGAGCGGGCAGTTTGTTGTAAAAAAATATACACTACTCTTGTCCTGCAGGTCATTGGCCCATGGTACTTATTATAAGCCAGGAATACTGGATTCCAGGTATACAAATGACAGTGATTTCTTTTACACTTTTCCCATCCTCAATGTCTTTGCCTGGATGCCAACAAAGGACAGAAAAGAAAAGAAAGAGACTTTCAGAAAGAGTTAAAAAAGACTGATGAAATCTTTACAATGTACACCATATGGCTTGACATTTACCAGATTAGTTAAACATTTCTACTGGGGATAAATATTCCTGCAGATTGATGTAAAGAAATTGTTTGAGACAAGGGCACATACAGCATATTTTATGCCATGGAGTAATCTTTTTTTCTTGCTAGTACCATTCAGGGTACTGAATGTATAAGGTCCAAGCAGCTTGAACCCAAAGTAACCCTCACTGATGGGCTATATTTTGAAGGAAGCTGCAAAAAAAAAAGGAGCACAATGAAAAAAGGTGTGGAGGGGTATAACATTGGCCCTAAAAGTTTAGAATGAGCAATTTGTCTATAAAAATAACTCTTTGGAGAAGCTAAAGCATTAAAGTTTGTCAAAATCTATTTCAAGATTCCCATTGCCTGTGGAGAGATGACTGTGATGGCTGCCAAATTGATTCTAGGCGGGTTGATGCAGAGGAGGTGACTGCTGGTGCCCGTGTCTGGTGTAGACTACTCTGCTCCTTGGTGAACAGCCCTAAAGCCATAGATTTCATTTGATCTTTGCAAAGGCTAACATCTGTCTGCTGTCATTTTAGTAAGATTGATGACAGACTGGGAAAGGGAAGGAGGGGGGGAGTGCAGCAGGAGGAAGGCAACTCTCAGCAGCCCCAGTGGCAGTGGCCAAGCCTGCCAGGGGTCACTGGCATGGGCCCTCTGGTCGTCTGAGGCAGAGGCAGGAAGCAGTTCATGCACCATGCTGGCAGTAATTGCACTTGGTTGTTACAGCTGATTGCAGGAACTCCAAGACATAAAGGCAGCATTTTGCACCTTATATATCTTAATAGATTATTCACATTGCAGGCAGCACAGAGCTAAATGTTATGACAACCATAAGAATGTAGTTTACTGTTATCTTAATGTAGCTGGGCAGTGCAGGGGAAAGCTATCAAAAAATATTATGATTTTTTTTAAGTTTCTAAGAGAAACTAACTGATGTGGACATGCAGCTATTTTTACATAAAACCCTAAATTTTGGCAAATTCTTTCTAGGCTGTAATTTTAAATGCTTGTTCTTGTTGGGGTGTTTATTGTTTGCTTGTTTCTGTTTTTATTTTATTTTTTTCATTTTATTTTATTTTACTTCTCAGAATACCAAATTGAGAAGCATATGTTTTCCCCCTGTGATACTTCCCTTTAGTTCTTGTTTGAGCTGTATATAGAGCTCATATAATTTAGGTATCTGTGAATGGGGGCTTGTCCCAAACTGGAAGGCTGGATGCTGGCTCCAGCAGAGAGGGTTCTGTACAAAACCATCAGCGTTTATACCTGTGCATGATGAAGCACTGGGATCTGTTTCTCATGAATGAATGAATGAATGAATGACTACCAACATGGAAATTTGATCTTATTCTACTTACTGATTCTGATTTCAGTGTGTGTCTGTGAGTATGAGATTGTCAGCATTGCTGAGAAAGTACTACAATATGCTCTGCAGGAAATGGATAATGATAGGGTTAATTACCTCTTGGAATGGGAAGCAAAAAATATATCTGCAATCCTTAAGTCTGATATTAGATCAGAAACTACTGAGGCAAGGACTGGAAACAGAAGATTACTCTCCAGGTTTAGTCCTTCCAGCACTGGATAAATTCCATTACGGGGTTTGTGGGAGCTAATTAGATAATCTGAACATTTTTCACATGGAAATCAAAACAAGCTTTCACTAAATTCCACATAAACTTTGTGAGTTGAGCTCAGATCTGAATTTCATGACTTAGGCCCTGTGGGCTAGAAAGCATGGTATTATATCATGCATGATGATATGACATAGCTCATGATGGTGACAAAATTTTATGTGTGGTAGGCTAAAATATGGTTTAGAATAGAAAAAATAGCTAGTCCTCCCACCTAACATGCATGTGCACATGCACACATATGTATACCACACCCACTATATATTTTATCACAACCTCCACACCAAGAAAAAATTACAAACAAAGCAAATGGTGTGGACAGTTCATGAGCTGTGTGCTTAGGTGAAAGCTGGTGGCTGGATTGATGACGGGTGAGACAGAGAAATAAATACACATACAGAGAAAAATAACAGATAATGGATCGGTGTAACTTGCAGTATATTTCCTCCCAATGATGAAATACTAAGAGTGAGTTATAGATCTTTCTTCACGATAAAAATAGATATTTCTTTTCAAATAATTTATCTGTAAGATACTGAGATACTTTTTAGGTCTGTGTATGTTTTCAATGATACATAATGGAGGGGTCACAATACTATTACAGCAATACAGATGAGAAAAGGGGCCACAATACTATTACAGTAATACAGAAGAGAAAAGGGCCCGTTGTCGAGCGGTCCCCACGAGGCTACTACTGAGACAACAGGACCACCAGGCCAGTAAACACAGAAGTGAAAAATGTTCATTAAGATTCCTTAAAGCAAGGGTAGAAAGACAACTGGGCAAGACTGGAGAGTCTAGTAGTACTGTCTTAACAAAAATACTGTTTTGCTTATGTCATTAACTGTTTTTTCGTATCTTCTATCTTCCTTTCTGGCTGCATATACGTGAGATGCTGACTGTGCAGGACCCTGACTCTACATTTTGTACTGCACAGTCATTTAGTACTTGTATAAGCAAGTACTAAATGATTGTGCAGTAACTCGAGTTACTGTGCAGTAGCATTGCCAAACATGTTTTTCGTGATGCTGACTGTACAGTAGCATTTTACTACTGCACAGTAGAGTTGCATCACATTTCCTGCCATGCAACACTACTGCACAGTAGTAATGAGCTACTGTACAGTCAGCGTCTCATGTAGATGCACCTCTGACTCTGGTATATCTGCTCTCTCCTCTCAGCGTGCTTTTTGCTGATAGGACACTTTTTTCTTCTCCCCTCTCTACTTTTGCTTTCACTGGTGGACAAAAATGGGGAAAAATTATGAGTACTGGTCTAGGAGTTACTGAAGTTACCATGACAGATGAGCCCTGTGGCGGAATGCCGGGCTAGCGGTTCCGGCACCGCTTAGGGGAGCCGCGGGCTTTGCGAAGCTGTGTGAGTGCGTGGCTTGTGGGGAGGGATTGGAGGTAGCATTATAGCCGCCCTCGAGGTTCGCCGAGTTGGCACAAGTAGACGGCTTAGAGTAAGTTGTTAGTTTTCTTTGTAATAAGTCTATAGGATGTCCGTTGGTTCACGAGGTTCCAGAGCTAGCCCTTGCGTGGCAACACTGGAACCAGTCCAATGCTAGGTGCGGCTGCCGGCTCCTAAAGTCTCAGAACTGGTCAACGGCTCATTGAGATGGGATGTTAGTAGTAGAAGTTATTACACAGTAGATATAAGGTAAAGTAAAAAGGTTTTTTTTATTCACTCACCTGGCCTCACCCTCTTACGAGTAAGAGGGGAGGCCGGTTGGAACGAAGCTGCAGTAAATACAAGTATAGTGAGCGTAGATATGCTGTCTAAGCTACGATGAGAGACAGTCGAGAAGTGGAGTCTCCGATGTTTCTTCAGTTACAGTATGCCGGATACAAAGGGGGTCTGTTGGTTCACGGGGTGCCAGAGCCAGCCCTTGCATTCCAACACTGGAGCTAGTCCAATGCTAGGTGCGGCTGCCGGCTCCTTAAATCCCAGAACTGGTCAACAGCTCATGAATGGGATGTAGAGTACAAAACTGTAACACGGTGAGTCATTGTCAATTGTCAGGTTTTCGAGGCCTTTGTCTTCGCTGGGGTACGCCCAGACGGGGAGGCTGAGAACCGGTCTGTAGGATGATCAGGCCTACAGAGTTTTCCAGTTGTCGTCTCTGCCGCTTCCTGCTTCTTTGCCTCTTTTATAGAAGTTGGTTGGACTGCCTCTATGACACTAACTATG
>NW_017728943.1:41772291-41788980 GCF_001723895.1 Crocodylus porosus
ATAAGAAGTAAAAGTTACAGAATACAGGTGTGTGGCTTACTGCCAATAGAGAATAGTACCAGGCACTTGCTTTGGTTAACAGTGAAGGCTTCAAGGTTACATAAATGTGATAGTGCCGCACGGCAGTTATACAGAAAAGAGAAAAGAAAATAATATAAAAAGAAAATAATATAAAAAGAAAATAACATAAAACAGTTACAAGCCCAACTACCAAAAAGATGGCATTGTGGAAAGAAGTCTAGACAGATGTCACTTGGTGCTGATGCGGCCCCTGTTTTGGTGGAGTTATGTCAATTTCCATAGTAGAAAACAAATGTTCTCAAGTTTCTGGGAGCTTGTTCACACTGGCTGAATCCACCATTAAAATACAATGGGTGTAAATATGTATGGTAGCATGTACCTCAGAGTCAACAACAAATAACATCTAAAGAAAAATACTTGTCTTTGTCCCCCCATCACACGAGTTCCTGCTGCATTCTCACTCCCTGGCAAGCATACTTCTCCAAACAAATTTTCCATCGTATACCTGATGATAGAGAACCACGTGCAAGGCATTTGTATTAATCTGAATACATTTTGCTGTTTACATTTCTGACACAGTCATTTAATGATTGAAAATGCTGTGGAAGAAACCCTAAAACACACCATTAGGGTTTTCATCTGAAGACGCTGTGAATAACAAATTAATTTTTATTATGAGGAGTTCAGAAGGAAGAGGACTTATTTATTCTGGTGTCATGGATAAATATGATATGGCTATTTATACATTACCAGAGTTTAAATCTTAGTTTGCTCAGGCCTGTAATGCATGAGCAGCAAGTGCTATAAGTGTTACAAGAGATGCTGGCTACTCAGAGATATAATTAACTTTAAAAAAGATGCCTTTATGAAGAAAACAACCTTACCTGACAACTTTGATATCATCAGAATCTTCTACCTTTGACTGTTTAGGAGAAGCTGGAATTTCTGTTCTGGTGTATTATGTAGCTCTGTTTAATCTCATGTTCAATGCTGTGCCATTTACATGTCTCAAAGATATACCATAGGTACAGAGTGTGTGCATGAGGCCTAAATCTTTCTATTCCAGACTTAAAAGATTATTCAGAAAAGGTAGGGTGATTTTTTTCAACCTAAAAAGAAACATTTGCTTGTTTTTTCAACCATAGGATAGAAATGTTTCTTGTAAAATATAGACAAAGTCCTTTATGTTTTTGATCCACCGACATATCAGGTCATGACTGAGCCAAATTTTCTTTTAGATATTTAGGATCTGATTAGAATGCTGTAACAAATTCAGTTCTTCACTTTTGTCTCTGCAATGTACATAATGGCCAGTTGAAAACATATGTTTACTGAGGATATAACACAGATCCTCCTGTTTTGATCATTTTACCTATAGGAGAGTCACCTTTGGCTGTGCAAGGTATGAGTCTGAAACATAGTAGAGCTGTTCTGGATGTATCCAAAACAGGACAGAAGTACATACACAGTTCAGCCAGTTCATTACAATATCTTTTTTGTTCTCTTTTTCACATCTCCCAGAGGATGCATCTCATTTTTATACCATATGTTCTAAAGCAGATTAAAGAAAAAAAGAATGAAAGAAACCCAAACCTAATAATATGTAGGGCAATGGTTTTCAGCTACTGGAACCTTAACCAGTAATGGCATGTTAACTTTTCTTTCCACAGGTTACCGCAGTCAAAGCATGGAATGAACAGAAAGAGTAGGAGAGATCTCAAGAACATTATGGAAAAAGCATCAACAGGATAGAGTCTGGATGTGTGGGACAGAGAGAGAGAGAGAGAGGAGTTAAAGATGATATCCAGGTTAACCTGTGATTGAGGAAAGGTTGGGGTGTTGACAGTGACAGAGGATCATAAGGAAAGGCCAGGATTTCAGTGCTTACCATATATCAACTGAGAAGATGGTAAGGCATGCTGATGGAGATCTCAGAGAGACATATAAAAATATGGGTTGAGTAGAAGGGGGGAGGTAGGGATAGAAAGGCAGCTATGCGAGTCAGCAGCATAAGGATGGTAGTTACATCTGTGAGAGTGGATGAGGTTACTCAGGGTGTAACAGGGCGGGCCTGGTGAACTCAGACTGGTGGGATGGGTGAAGCAGCACACAGGAGTGGGAGGGGTGGTTTGCAGCCCCTCTTCCCTCACTTCTGGCTGCCTGCAAACCCACCCCCTGCTCCCATGTGACGCTCACCCACCCCACCAGTCTGAGTTCACAGCCTGGGATGTAAAGTAAGAAAAAGAGATGACCAGTGATGAAGACATTTGGAACTCTTGCCCACCAAAGAATTAGAGAGGGGAGGAGGTTGTCCTGCTTGAAGAAATACTGAAGAAAGGATCTAAAAGGTGCCATATAAGAATGAGGTGAAGCCTCACTAAAGCCAAGAGGGACAACAGAACAAAGAGGTCAAGAATTTAGTCCTTGGGCTCTGACCTGGAAAAAAGATATTAGAAATTTTGGTTATGCACATTGCTGGTAGAGTGCAGATGGGTGGAAGACAGAGTGGAGATGACCCAGGATAGAGCCAAAGGACAGAATCTTAATAAGGTGGTTACAGGGAGTGCATTCAGTTGGTTAAGAGATGAGAGAAGAAGCTGAGAAGGAACTAGGGTAGTCTATGGTAAGGTGTCTTCTGAGGACTGAGTAAAGATGGCTACATTTGGTTGGAGCTAACCAGAGGAATGATAAGGGATAAGGTGGATTAGGTGAGAGTAAGGGCTAGCAATACTACTCAGTGGGTGCATCTACACATTAATTAAGGTGCTTTTTCTAAGGCAGATTAAATTTAGTACCTTCAATGTGAGGGTGCATTTACATGTGCTTCAACAGTGGAGGAGGGAGCAGTGCTTTAATTAGAGTGGCTCCAAGAGCTGCTCTGATTAAAGCATCACAGCATCTTGTGTGTCAGCATCCCCATGTTTCAAAATGGCAGCGGGGGCACTTGAACTAAAGCTCTCAAATGAGCTTTAGTTCAAATGCCCCTGCTGCCATTTTGAAGTGCAGGGTTGCCAATACACAAGACATGTGAGGCTGCTGGAGTGCGGTAATTACCACACTCTGGCAGACTTGATTAATTAAGGTAATGAAACACATCAGGGTATGCTCCACAGTCATGTACAGGCACCCTGAGGCACTAAGACAATGTGCCTTAGGCTGCCTTAATGCGCAGTAATGAGCGTGAGGGTTTTTAAGTGAGGTGATTCAAGCACCTACTTTGAACTCCTTCAAGAGAAAATTTAATGCTTATCTTGCTAGGATCCTATGACCCCAGCTGACTTCCTGCCCCTGGGGCAGGGGGCTGGACTCGATGATCTTCCAAGGTCCCTTCCAGCCCTAACATCTATGAATCTATGAAATTTAAAAGCACAGTAGCCTATTTTACTGCGCATTAGCATAAATGCACTTTTTTTTACATGATGCTTTAATGAGCAGTAAAATAGCGCACAAGTGGATGTACCCAGCTAGTAACCAGGAGGGTCTGGGCAAATGTCAGCACATGTATTACAGACAGAGATCAAATGATGTACTTGAGAGACAGAGACTATGCAGAATGAATTTTGGATGAAGGAATGAGAAGAAAGAGGAAGCGAGGAGGTTATAGTAGTTATAGTAGTTCCTGTCAACTTTTTCTTTGAAAAGAGTCAGTGGGATCTTGAGTGGAGAAGCAGGGAAGAGAGGGAATAAAGAGGTGGATGGGTTTATGGGAATCAGTGATGTATGGGATATTGTGCTAATTTGGCCCAGATTATTGTTCCTTAACATGAACATGTTTCTTAAAAAAAGAATAAGGGGAATTGAGCACTCTGTTCCTTTACTGGGATTGAGGGACAGGGCAGAATGGCTTATCATGCAGGTTCTATACAATGCCTATGAATAACAGTTATCTACATTATAAAAAAATTTGCAGGTCAACGGGATTTGCATTTCTGCTAGAAAGTTCAGTATATCTTCTCCTTCTGTAATCCTGGTTTGAGGCTTTACTGTCATGCCTTTGTCTTGTAAAAACCTTGCTTTTGAATCTTAAGAAAAATCTTTACAGTGGTCAGTAAACCCTAATGTTCTACTTGTTCTATTTTATGAGATTTCAGGTAACACATAGATTTGTAACAAGCTCTAAAGACACAGCACTTTTGGAAAGGAGGAAGGAAAAGTCAACTGTCCCTACCTTATTTAAATGAGGTTTGGTATATGAATATGCTAATAAGGAAATCTTGTGTTCCCATTCTATTCCTAAAGTCGAATACTATTGACCTGGCCTCTTTGGGCATTTATACACATGCTCTGGGAGGTGAAGGGGGGTGGGCACTTTAAATACAGTGGCTCCAAGAGCTACTTATTTAAAAAGTGCCCAAGTGTCATGTGTATCAGCGTCCCTGAGCTAAAAAATGGTGGTGGGAGTGCTTAAATTAAAGCTCATTTGACAAGCTTTAGTTAAAGTGCCCTCATCACCATTTTTCAGCATGGGGACACTGATACATATGACGCTGAAGTCTACTGGAGTGTGATAATTTTCATCTGTTTTAATTACAGTGCGTTGGAACAGCTTCAATGTACATGTACAGGCATGCTTTAATCCTGGCTTTCCTGAAGAAAAAGAGGACCCATTAGGTCTACTGCCTCTAAAATGCAATGAATGGAGGACTTATTTCCATGCTAGGATTTCTCAACTTCCTAGAAAAGTCTCATACTGGATTTTAAATTAATTCCTTTGGGGGAAGGGAGATGGGAAACCTACATATAAGTTTAAAGTGCTAATGATGAGTAACACTATAAAGAAGTAAAGAACCACTTGCTGGTTTAGGTCATTCTTTCCCCCCAAAATAATTATTTTATTTTTAATTATTTAAGCCTATTGTTATTTTTAAAGGCCTCACTTTTCAGCCAGTTTAGGTCAGTTTGAATATCCATCAATGTGGGAAAATCATTTCTTACAGCAGGGTAAATATGGCTCAACTCTCTTGACTTCACAAGCATTAGCAATGAAAGACTTAAGACCCTTGTCTTCAAAGTCAATATAGAATAGTAGGATTATCATCCAAACTGGTATATTTTAACAAACAGAATAAAGCAAACAGTACTTGATGTCAAAAGCCACAAAGTCTCTAGCACAAAACAGTATGGGCCAGAGTGTAAAATTCCCACAACCCCCAAGTAAAGGGAAGCACATAGATAGCACATTGTCCCAGGAACAGACCAGAGAAAGAACTGTGTCTTAGAATTACCTTTTGTGCAAGGAAGGGTATGCTGCATGATACATCTTCTTCCCCGACTGTGTTTTCTTATTTCAGCTGGCTGGTATATTGAGTGGGAAGGTCCCAAAATTTTACTTTCTCCCTGCTTCTACTTGTGGTGGCTGTTCTATCCCCCAGTTAAAGCCTATTAATTTGGCTAATCCATGTAGGGGCATATGTGGGGGTCCTGTGCCTGTAGAGCTGGTACAATTGTCTCTTCAAAATCAGAATATGAAGCCTTTTCCAAAGCTCATTGGAATCAATGCAACACGAGGCCCGAATTGGTGAGGTCAACCGGCACTTATACAGTTAGTGCCGCCAGGCAGGCCTTGGGTTCCTAGATAATGACCCATGCTTTTGGGTGGGGCACTTGCTGGGGTGGGATGGGCTTCACTTCTCTCCTAAAGGCAAGTGTTTCTTCTCTTTCAGGTTGACTGATCTTGTACAGTGAGCTTTACACTAGCCTTGCCGGGGGAGGGGGCCGCAGGAAGATGAGGAGATACCACCTGAGCAAGACAGGTGACAAATGCAAAGACTGCCCAGGTAAGAAACAGGGGCCCAGACAGCTCCCAAATCAGGGGGTGGCACATGCAGCTATGCAAGACCTTAAATGCCTATATACCAATTCTAGTAGTATGGGGAACAAACAGGAGGAACTCACCCTCAGAATAGCCAGTTCAAACCCAGACATAATAGGACTTACAGAAACGTGGTGGGATTCATCCTACAACTGGGCAGTTAGCCTTAGAGGCTATAGGCTTTACAGGTGGGATAGAGAAGGAAGGAAAGTTGGGGGTGTGGCACTCTATGTCAAGGAGCACTACACATCCTCTGCCAGCAGAATGGGGTCAGAGGAGGGGCAAGCTGAAGTGCTCTAGGTCAAGATACAAGGGGGCCGTGGGGAGAGGGATTTAACAGTGAGGGTCTACCACAGACCCCCCAGCCAAGGGGAGGAGCTGGACCGGGAATTTTCAGGCCAGCTTGCAGAGGCACTTAAGGCAAGGGATGTAGTTGTCATGGGTGATTTAAATTACCCTGGCATCTGCTGAAAGGAACAGTCAGCCAGGTCGGGCTGTTCCAGGAGGTTCCTGGCTGAGATACAGGACCTCCACTTAATTCAGGAGGTGCACAGTCTCACCAGAGGAAATGCCCTGTTGAACCTGGTCCTGGCCACAGGCGATGACCTGGTAAGGGACCTCCAGGTTCTTGACCTCCTGGGTGATAGCGATCATTGCTTGCTGGAATTCACCATCCAGCGCAGGGTGTCAAGGGCCAGCAGCAAGGCAGTAGCCCTAGACTTCAAGAGGGCCAACTTCAATGAGTTGAAGTTAGTGGGAGAGGCGCTGGGGTTCTCGAGAGCAGGAAAACTCAGTGCCCAAGATGAGTGGTCTTTCCTTAAGGAGACGATGGGGAAACGTGGGGCCCCTGCAAGATTCTCTGGGCAATCTGGTGGTTGCGCCGGAGGAGAAAGCAGACCTCTTTAACCAATTCTTCACCTCCGTTTTCTTGTGCAGGGACCGGGACTTCCCCACCGTAGTGCAAGACAGACTGGAGGGGAATGCCTCCAGACCTCAGGTTGGGGAGGACCGGGTTAGAGAGCTTCTGGAGGGGCTAGATGTGTTCAAATCAGCAGGTCCAGATGCTCTCCACCCCAGGGTGTTGAGGGAACTAGCAGGGATTATTGCAGGGCCCTTGGCATGGTTTTATGAGCACTTAAATTTGCTGATGATACCAAAATTTGGGGTGAGGTGAGCACGCTAGTAGGGAGAGAAAGACTGGATAGGTTGCAGGGGTGGGCTAACAAAAAGAGGATGCATTTCAATACTGACAAGTTCAGGGTGCTGCACTTGGGCAGTAGTAACCAGCAGCACACTTATAAGATGGGAGACTGCCTTCCTGAGAGCAGGGAGGCAGGAAGGGATCTTGGAGTCATTATTGACTCCAAGATGAACATGGGCTGACAATGCGAGGTCACAGTTGGCAGGACTAACCGGACCTTGTTGTGCATCCACAGGTGCATCTCCAGTAAGGCCAAAGAGGTGATCCCCCTCTACATGACACTGGTCAGGCCACAGCTGGAGTACTGTGTCCAGTTCTGTGTGCCCCACTTCAGGAGGGATGTAGACAACATTGAGAGGGTCCAGAGGAGGGCCACCCGCATGATCCGGGGACCACAGGGCAGACCCTACAATGAGAGACTGCGGGACCTGAACCTGTTCAGCCTTCACAAGAGAAGGCTGAGGGGGGACCTGGTGACCATTTATAAACTCAGTAGGGGGGAACCGGAAGGGTTTGGGAGAGACCTTGTTTCCCCTAGCACACCCCTGGCATAATGGCCACAAGTTGTTGGAGAGTAGGTTTAAATTAGACATCTGTAAGAACTACTTCACAGTCAGGGCGGCTAGGATCTGGAACCAACTTCCAAGGGAAGTGGGTCTGGCTCCTACCCTGGGGATCTTTAAGAAGAGGCTTGACATCTACCTGGCTGGTGTCATTTGAGCCCAGTTTTCTCTCCTGCCCAGTCTCCTGGACTTGAAGATCTACAAGGTCCCTTCTGACCCCACTTCTATGAATCTATGAATGGACAGAACCAGGATTGGGTCCATGCTGTTTAATAATATCAATGAGGTGGGGGCAGAAATAGATAGCTGACTGACCAGGCGTGCAGATGGCACAAAACAAGGTGCAAACTAGGTGCAAACACTGGGTGCATCCAGATGAGACACTGTGTCGTCATATTGATGAGCTATAGCTATGTAGTTCTTTACTACAGCCATGTAGCTTTGGCAGACACAAACTGTGACACCAACACTATGTCACCATAGTGTCTAAAAGTAACGGTGTGCTGTTGGGATTGTGCAGTACCAGCAGGTACTGTACAGTCATTTAGTGCTTGCTTTAGCTTTAGCAAGTACTAAATGACTGTGCAATACAAAATGTAGAGTCAGGGGCATGTGTGGGTGTGCCCACTTGGATTAAAATTCAAAAGGCTCTTGGGCTATAATCAACAAAATGAAATTCAGGCAGGACAAATGAAAGATGTTAATTTTAGGGAAAAGAAACCAAACACACACATACAGAGTAAGGGATAATTGGCTGGACAGTAGCTCTTCTGAAAAGACAACAGGGGTTATGGCAGATCACAAACTCAACATGAGTTAGCAGTATGATGCTGGGCCAACCCCGCTCCCCACCTCCCATTACTGCAGATTTGGGCTGCAGTAACAGAAGTTTTGTAGAGGCAACATGAGAGGTATGGCTCTAGTAGTATCACTGCACTTAGCATAGGTTAGGCCTCAGCTGGAATACTGTGTTCAGTTCTTGTCACTGCACTTTCAGAAAGATGTAGAGAAACTGGAAAGGATCCAAAGGTAAGTGACAAAGGAGTGCAATGCAAGCTGTGCAAGGGAAGACTGAGAGGACTAGGTATGTTTAGTCTGGGAAAAAGGAGGTTGAGGGGGGACAGGGTAGCAGTTTTCAAATATTTGAAAGGCTGCCAAAAGTGGGAGAACAACTGTTCTTTTTTTCCACAGAGTGTGGGGCACAAGGTTATGGGTTTTTATGCCAATAAAAGCAGCTATAGATTAAATCTCAGGAAAAGCTACCCACCTCTAGGAACAATTATGACACTGGAAGAAGTTCCCTTCACTAGAACTTTCCAAGAAGAAGTTGGATAGGTATCTGTCAGGAAAGATTTAGAAGTTAGCATAGCCTGCAGCTGTGTACGGTGTTGAAACAGATGACCCTTGATGTTTCTTCTAGTCCTATGTTTTTAACACCATTGATTTAGTGGATTTGCACCAGACCAATGGACCCAGAAATTGTGATTTATATTTGTACCTGTTCTACTGAAAAATTCAAACCATGGGAAACAGAAATTAGAAATTATACCTGTAAATGGAATTTCTACAGCTCCTGTATGCTGTCATGGATTTGAGTCTTTGCAGTCAGCATACAGGCTCTTCCCAAGTACTAAGTGGTCGTATTGGGATTCTCAGTCTGCTATTTTCTCTCTGTAATTCTTGAAATGAAGTATCCCTAGTGTTCAGAAACAAAAGAAGAACAGTAAATGGAGAATCCATAGATAAACATGGTAATTGGATTGTGAGAGAACAAATGAAACCCACAGCCATAGAAGAAAGTCTAGATTACATTAGAGCCCTTGTAATAAAACCCCAAATCCGAAGCAGACTACATTTCTGATTTCATTCAAAATCCGAAATGCAGGCCAGAATCACTTGACATTTCACCCAATTTTGCAACCTTTCTAAACTCAGTTTTGGAAGTTGTTCACATAGTCTGGGGAGAATTTTTACATTATTTGTTGTCAGTTTCCTAGACAGCCTACTTTTTCAAGTGTTCTTGACTGCCTTCTACTTTTTCCTTATCTTTGGCTTCCACCAAACAATGAACCATGCGTAGCCTTTGTAGTGGATATGGACTCCCTAATAGGTAACATATTGAAACCCCTCCAAGGGAATACATGGAAGTAAAAGATGCTTATATGTATGTTCCAGATATTCAGCTACATGCATTTTCTTCCAGCCCCCTGTGATGTAGTTGTTTGCCACCTTCCTTTTTCTTACCGCACAAAGGGATTGGGGTAAAAACTGAGCATAATAATACTAAAGCAGAAATAGTTCCAAACATTGTAATAATCCATGGCAGAAACCTGCAGTTCCTAAGGCATAAATATCAGTGCTAGGGTGGCTGGTGGAAGAAGGCCAGGAAAACCAAAAAGTAACTTCTTATATCTCTCTTTCACTGAGGCTGATCTTCCCTTGGTCCAGTGTCTGACTGCAGCTTGACTGGAGTAGGCTTCAAAACAGGAGCTTTTCAGTTAAATAGGATTCCCAATGTATAATTTAGTTCTGTAGACCTAGGTGCTTTCCTTGATATTAGTCACAGAATAAATGACTGCTTGGATCTGTCACTCAAGTGTTGACAACAAATGATTCAACACTTCCAGGCTGGTGTTTCAGAGTTGTGGGATAACTCCTATTAAATATGAGATGTGTGAACCAACTCCATTCACTTATGTTAACCAAATGCAGATCCTCAGATGGAAACTCATGGTCAGCTCTTTCCAATACTATTTTCAGAACTTCCACAAAAGATTGTGCTGTGATTATCTGTATTCATGATATGCATATCATGTATTCAGCTCAAAGGATATTTGAATGATGCATTTAGAATTATTCCTAAAAAAGGACCAAGCATCTGTAAACTGCATCATATTTGAGAAAGGAAAAAATCTAGCTTGATTTTCTTCCCCACCACTTTTTTTTAAATATACCAACCCATAAAGCCATGAGAGTTAGCGTTAATGCTACATTACACACAGACACACTTCTACATAATCATATGCATTTGTATGCAAGCTATCACAAATACATAAACAACCCTATGGGATCCCTGCTCTCCGTTATTATTTTTGTTTCCACATTCACTTTTGAAATCAAGGAAGCCCCAGGCAACAAATCAGTAGCTTTCTCTTCTTTTCCTTCACTGGACTATGCAGAAAGTCAGTCTAGGAAAGCAGATGGGCTTTTTTTTTGCCTACCTGGCCAACCCTGGCTATCTGCTTTTCCTATCTAGTCCTTTGATTTTTTTTACTGAGAAAGCAATGCTCCTTTGTCTCTCTTATTAAGTACCCTTAGTGCTGCACAAATTGATTTCTAGCCCTTTGAGCCTAAGAGTGTCACCTCCATGATTCTCCCTGCATTTCCTGACCTGGAAAACAGGAAAACTGAGTTTGCTACTGCCAGACACTGGTCTCTCATGTGGTAGCAAAGAAGACAGGTAGCCTTAAGTCACTGGAATGTCCAATTCATTTATTTCTGTGTTGTCATTCACTTCATGTTACACCATAATTTTATGGTCAACCTGTTAGGCCAAGATACCCAATGGGCCTTGTCTTAGTAATGAAACTACAGAGGGTAAAGAAGATTTACTATTCAGAATCACTTAGCCTTGGCCTTCGTTTCTAAATGTATTCCCAACTTTGTGTGCTTTGTGCTTCTGGGGCCTTTAAAATTCAGATTCCATAGTTGCAAGAAACACCCCTCAAGTTGCAACGCGTGTCAGATTGTGCCCTGATTTACACACTGCACAAACCAACTGAAGTCAATAGGACTTCACAGGGTGTGTCTTGGACCGAATTCGATTCTTTAAGACCAACAAAAGCAATACAAGATGTCCTCTTCCCCCACCCTCCATGCATATCTCCAGAATGTTTGGCAACTACTAAAATACTGGCCACCTTTGAGTGGTGCCAACTAGCTTAGCTTCATTGGTGTGAATAAAACATTCCCAGTCAACACTACTAGTTGAGAATCTGGCCCTACGAATCTCAGTTCTGTCTGTGTGGTTCTGATCCTACAGCTTCTCTTACTAGCTAGACTCTTCATGCAAGAGAGTGATGACAGCTTTAGGAAATGACATCTATCTACAAGACCCAGGCTTGATGAAATCACCTTACCAAGCAGCACTTAGACACACAGAGCACTGCTAAATAAAGGTAGACTTGCCAGCACTCCAGACATTGGCAGTTGATCATAGACCATTCATTCATCTCAAAAGAACTTTATGAATGTCAAGTCCCTTGGCATCCCTGTAATGCATGTAAGGGAATATTGTTATCCCCATGTGCCAGATGGGGAAAAGAGATTATGAGACCACAGCCTGAGTTATTGTCAGAGGTTAGATTTGAACTCAGGATTTCCTGGCCAGATCAGCAGACCTCACCTTCCTCTCATTGTAGATGAAGTTTGTAGTATCTTGAATGCACATTAGTTCTGTGAGAGACCACATTCATTTGAAGTTATTTTCTTGGGGTTGCTTCTGAAATGTTTTGGTATCTTAATGAGCTGTTGTCAAAAAGCAAAAGCTACCTCATATGCCAGAAGACATCTACTTGATGCACATCTGCATTTCTATTACCTCATTCTGACATCTCAGAAATTCAGACACAGGCTACTAATAAAAATTGAGTAGTCATGTCTTTAAAAATTGGCCCTGTGATGTTCACTTCCCCTACCCCTTTCTTAGTTCCTGGCTTGTAGCCACTCTGATAGATGGCTTACATCCTTAAGATGAACTTGGTGCAGTCCTCATTGACCTAGCAAGCCAGTTTTTTTCCCTGATGACAAGCTGGGATCACATCTTGTAATGACTGGTGCGAGATTGTCTTGTTAGGCAAAGGGCTAAGGTGGGATCGTCTTTAATGGCAATGAAAGCACCTCATAAAATCTGATTCTTCAGTTTTACAAGCATGGCTCTAGAATTTTAGCCGATGTAGACTTAATAAATCAGTCAGTCAAAAATTATATCAGTTGAAGTGTAATGTTCTTGGCAGTCCAAAAACCTGAACATGTAGGTGATTTGGAGGGCATTTTGTTAACTCTTTAATTGGCCGTTTGAGTGCTGGAGGCAGTAGCTAATTGCCTGTAGGTCAGAGTAGTTCTAGAGCTTAGGTAAATGTATATTGTCATATGTCACATTTTCATGTGGCTCCTTTGCACAGGTTGGTAAAAATGATTGCCGCATAATTAAAATTAAGACAAGGTGGGAAAAGTGATTCAATTAAACCCCTGCAGCCATTGTACAAATTATCTGAAGTACCAAAAACTAATGAATAGTTATAACTAGTTTTAGCTTTGTGCTCTTCATTCTTCAGTCCTGAGGGTATTAAAAAGGATAGATTCTCTTACAAAGTTTTGAGCGGTAAGTTTTTGGGTGGGCAACATGAGCTTGAATCAGCACTGAGGAATTCAGGCCTTTTAAAATACACACATACGGAAACTTTGTTGTCTAGTTGTTTTGAATTGAAAATAACCAGACCTTAAGCACAAGAGACCTTTTGGTTTCTCTGTAGCCCAATATTATTTTGAAAACATCTGTAATATTTCACTTTGCATGCAGCAGGTATTATATACCAGTGAGGGTGATGACAGCAAAAATAAATGAGATATGCTGTAACCAAAACATCCCAAGTTTTATATCATGCATTTTACAAGGCTAGCAAGCATCTTATGCTTCAGCTGGAAGGCTGAGGGCATGTGGTAGTTTTATAAATGTCTATTAGTATTTTAAAAAGTTACACTATTAGACAACCTGCCACTGCCGCAACCCTCTCATGGAAGGGGTGAATTAATATTGCTTACAAAATATAGCAGTGCCACAGGCAAAAGCTTAGTAAATCAAGGATCCAGCTAAGCAGGTGGTCTCATTACATTTGGTGGGGTGCATTACTGGCAGCCTGAACGTAAGTTTTACCAGTAAGACTTTTTTTTATTACTCTTATTCTTTTCCTGAGAGGCACAATGGGTGTGGGTGAGCAAGGTCTGCAGCACTTAGATACAGGTGACATACTAATTCTGATTTGAGCTGGGTTTAAAACAAAAGTAAACACAGGAGTTAAAATTCCTGCACTTACGTTGTGTCTCCGTTTTAAAAGAGGTTGTTTTTCCCACAGACATAGCAAGTCCAGGTTAGCAGGGTGCTTACTGCACTGACTTCTATAAAAGCAGAGATGTTTTCCTGTCAATAAAGCTCTAAGGAGTTCAAAGAGAGGTGCATTCTGAGTGTCATCTCTCACTGCCAGTGGCCTAGACATACCAGGATTGGATATGAAATGTTACATTTCTGGGATGCTGAAAGCATTTCTAAACTAAAATACCAAGTGTCAAGCATGTAGAGAGGACCTGATGGTCTGAAGCCTCACAAACGAGTTGTAAGACGACCTCAATCAGAGAGTCCTTTGGTAATGTTGGGTAGAGCGGAGGTTATCCTGAGGGTTGTCCAGAGCATGCCCTATGACAGCGTGGCTGTGCAGCCATCTCAACAGGGGGTCTTTGGGGCTTGGTATTTTCAGCTACAACTGAGCAAAATCAAACTGGAGAACTGGGCAGTGTCTTTTTATACCGTCACCAGGAGCAGACGCTCACCTCCCCTGCGCAACTGAAAGGAATGACGGACCAATTGCAAGCTCCATTGGAACAATTTATGTAAACAGTACGTGAAACTTTGGCTTGGATCCAAGTTACCACTATAAACAATAGGTTCAGTTAAATAATATTGAGCTAAAATCAACCCTCACATGGGGCCATGTTATTCATCTAAGGTACAGTGCGTTATTAAAACGTGATGACATCAACTCACCAGATGAGTCCCTCATCCATGGGTAAAGCTACTGTAGGTAGAAAAAATAAACCTCCATAAAAATGCTATGGAGAGAAATCCCAAAAGATGTGGAAGGCAAAGGGAAGAAAGAGAAAACTGAAGCACAGGAGGTGTTCAAATTACGGGAGGTCTCCACATGCCCCCAGCTTCTGAATGAGACAGCAAGCAGCCAAACTTTGACAGTTTTGTGAGAGTGCAACATTGTTAATGCACCCTGTCCGAAGGTCTGCTTCACTATACTGATGCATAGTTTCATAGTTTCTAGCATTGGAAGGGACGTGAACAGATCATCAAGTCTGATCCCTTGCCCTTAGCTGGGATCATAATACCCAGCCAGATATCTATCCAACCTCCTTTTGATGACTCCCACTTTCAGTCCAGCCCATCAGCAAACTGGAAAGACAGCATTTCCGCTGTTTCATACCCAAATTGTATATACATTCTAAACACAGCACATGCAGACTTCTTATATGGTCTGCACGCTTCTTGTATGGTACTAAAGATGTGTTTGTGAATAGGGTGTGAATCTACCACCCAAACTTCAGGGGAAGAATTCCTAGCATTAATTTGCCATATGAATAAGAGATCCCATGCACAGGATACAAGCTGTGTAGGTCTGCTTTTACGTATTCAGATTAGTTTGTGTAAAACTAACAGAAAAGATCAGCTTTTATTACAGGCTATTGTAGATTGTACTATAAGAGTTCCCTGAGATTCCTGCATGGTGTATAGGAATGAGAAAATTACTCCTCAATGTTTTGGCTGTCTTTGTGTTTTGCAAATGTATACATTAAGTAATAAATGTAATACAATATAATGTACAAGTCATTACAAGATGTTGTTCAGCATCTATTCTGTGGTGGCTACACTGTCTCTGCTCTGGATATAGACTGAGTGCAATTCAGGGTCATTGTCTCAGCCACAGCTTTTGCAAACACAAATAGCATTTTTTCACTGACTTTGGTGGAGTTTGGGTCAGGCCCTACATTTATTTAAAAATACTGAACTTTTGGTCCAATGATTTGGTCCATATACTCAGGCATGTACTGGGAAAAGCAGTGGTTATTGCTGGTTGTCAGCTCTAATATGCCTGACCCTGCAAAAAATTCAGTTGTACGCAATGAGATTATGTTTGAGTATGTTGGGAATTAAAGGGCAAGGCACTTGCAATTCCACTGTACTGGTTGCTTGTATTTGGGAAAGCAACAGTAGGTCTGTGGAAAGCAGCATCCCTGGAACTGCTACTCCCTTTCCTGTGCAGGTGGGTAAAGGGTGGAGGAATCGGGAGAGGCAGAACCATGCACACAAAAGGAAGCACTGTGCTCTAGATATAGGCCTAGTTCAGACTACTTCCTCTCTGGAGCAAGGGTAGAAAGGGGAAGTATTACTAGAGAGCTCAGAATCTGGGTTCTGGTCAAGGCCAGAAGAACTCCATGCATGAGTCAAGATTTGTTAAGGTCAGGCTTATCTGGTGAAGTTAAGAGGGGGTGAGTTGTGAAAAAAGGAGATAAATAATCTGGAAGAGAAACAGTTATAGTTCACACATAGCACTCTAGGGCTCAGGAAGTAGTATATTTTCTCCTTCGCTACTCAGAGATAATCCAGAGTTGTAATGGGACCTGATTACTATTGGCCAGATTATAGCTGGCCCCTAGAGGCATGTGCAAGGGGATGGGGAGGGAAGAAGACTCTTTTTGTTCTCCTTTGTGGGTCTACCCTATGCAGACTCTGCATGGAGAGCCAATTTCTCCTGGGCCTTTTGGGAAAATTTTTATAGAATTTAACGGTGATGAAGACCACAGAGCAGCAGAGAAATGGATTGGGATGAGGGTATATAGTTATTATTTTTAAAACCTGGAGAATTTACTAAAGAATGAACTATTTTCCATAGGTTTATGGGCAATTCCTTTCTGTAGCAGGGCTATGATGCACCATTAGATTCTACTGGATTTCATAGATTTCATTGATTTCATAGACATTAGGGCTGGAAGGGACTTCAGAAGATTATCGAGTCCAGCCCCCTGCCCAAAGGGCAGGAAGTCAGCTGGGATCATAGGATCCTAGCAAGATAAGCATCCAATTTACTCTTGAAGGTGTTCTATGTAGGTGTTTGAACCACCTCTGATGGCAGGCTGTTCCAGACCTTGGGGGCTCGGACAGTAAAGAAATTCTTCCTCGAGTCCAGCCCCCTGCCCAAAGGCCAGGAAGTCAGCTGGGGTCATAGGATCCCAGCAAGATAAGCATCCAATTT
>NW_017728943.1:41789080-41790510 GCF_001723895.1 Crocodylus porosus
GTTTGAACCACCTCTGATGGCAGGCTGTTCCAGACCTTGGGGGCTCGGACAGTAAAGAAATTCTTCCTTATGTCCAGCCTGAAACGGCCTTGCAGTAGTTTATGATAGTTCGACCTCGGCATCCCTTGGGGTGCTCTGGTGAACAGACATTCCCCCAGATACTGGTAGTCACCCCGATAAACTTTGGTTGGTTGAAAGACCCTGTAGAAAGATTTGTTTTTTGCCCATTAAACTTTGTAGAATTTTCTGTGAAGGAAGTTGCTAAGACAATGTCCTTTCCATATGTTTTGCCAGGCAGCAAAGCTAGCGTTTACTTGCCAATCGGTATGGTCGTACTTCCCCAGAGTTCTTGGACGCATTAACCTAGATTTATTAACTCCAGATCTGCACTACTCCCAATATGGCCATGTGCCTTAATGGCATCATCTGGCACAAGTTTTTTTTAAAGATGCTTTAAATACGTTATTATCCCAGGGCTCCACTGCCTTATGAGCAGGGATCCAGGTTTTCCATTTCCCATGGGAAAATGGAGAAAAACTCTGGATTTTACCTTTTACTGGAGGCAAATGTGGATTTTAGCAGAGAAAGCCATGGATTTTGAAGTTTTGCAAAGAGCTTCTCTGCAGGCCGGCAGAGCTCCAGCCTGCAGGGAGCTGGGAGGGAGTGGGAGGAGGGTGGTCCGGCAGGGGGTGCCATATGCATGTACATGCACATGGCCCCAGGTAGCCTGGAGAGCAGTTCCCACAGGTAAGTGGGGAGTGGGGATTGAGGCCCCGTGGAGCTTGTAGTGGCAAGCAGCTTTCCTGTATGGCCCTACTGTTCCCTGCAGTGCTGGGAGGGCAGAAGCCTGGAAGTCCAACCCTGCAGCACACAGGCCCTGCCTTGCACACAGATCTGGTTGGCACAGGTTCCCCCCTACCTGTCAGGAGTAGGGAGCTGTGCACCCAGGTCCCTGGCCTCATAGCCCTGGCAGCTGGGGTCCCCCTCCAGCAAGGCTGGGGGAGCAGGAGCTGTGGCTGGGAGACAAGGGGCACCAGCACAACTGGGGAGACTGTGGTGGGGAGTGAGGGGCATGAGCAGGGCTAGGGGATTTTTCAGGGGTGAGTGTGTGGGGGTTATGAGGGGCATTAACAGGGCTGGAGAGGGTGGGCTGTGAAGGGGGGAGTGAGGGGTACCAGCAGGGCCAGAGGTATAGTTTCATAGTTTCAGAGTTGGTAGGGTCAGAAGGGACCTGAGCAGATCATCAAGTCCGACCCCCTGCCATGGCAGGAAAGAGTACTGGGGTCAAAAGACGCCGGCAAGGTGTTCATCTAGCCATCTTTTAAAGACCCCCAGGGTAGGAGTCTGCACCACTTCTCTTGGAAGTTGGTTCCAGATCCTAGCCGCCCTGACAGTGAAGTAGCGCCTCCTGATATCTAGCCTAAATCTAC
>NW_017728943.1:41790610-41827486 GCF_001723895.1 Crocodylus porosus
TCCTAGCCGCCCTGACAGTGAAGTAGCGCCTCCTGATATCTAGCCTAAATCTACCCTCTGCCAGCTTGTGACCTTTATTTCTTGTCATTCCTTGTAGTGCTCGGGGGAACAAGGACTCTCCCAGTGCCTGCTGGTCCCCTCTTGTCTAGTTTGTAAATGGCCACTAGATCCTCCCTCAGCCTGCTCTTGGGGAGGCTGAACAGGTTCAGGTCCCATAGGCTCTCTTCATAGGGCCTTCCATGATGACCCCTGATCATGCAGGTGGCCCTCCTCTGGACCCTCTCCATGTGTCCCACATCCCTCCTGAAGTGCGGTGCCCAGAACTGGACGCAGTACTCCAACTATAACCTGACCAGTGTCACATAGAGGGAGAGGATCACCTCCTTAGACCTGCTCGTGATGCATCTGTGGATGCATGACAAGGTGCAGTTGGCCTTCCTGACTGCATCCCCACGCTGTCGGCCCATGTTCATTTTAGCATCAATAATGACTTCAAGATCCTTTTTCTGCCTCTGCGCTGACAAGAAGGGAGTTCCCCAGCCTGTAGGTATGGTGCTGGTTCTTCCTCCCCAGGTGCAGTACCCATCCTAGACTCATCTGCTCACCCCTGTAACCTGTCCAGGTCCGATTGCAGCCTATTCTAGCGTACTCACTTCTCCCTGCATCTTAGTGTCATCTTTGAATTTGAACAGAGTGCTTTTTACCCCCTCATGCAAGTTGCTGGTGAAGATGTTGAACAGGGCGGGCCCAAGGACTGAGCCCTGGGTGACCCCACTGCCCATATCCCTCCAGGTGGAATAAGACCCGTCCACTACCACTCTCTGGGTGCGGCCCCTCCAGCCAATTAGTGACCCATCTGACTATGGAGGTATTGATGCCATGGTCTCCTAGTTTTTTAATAAGAATGGGGTGAGAGACAGTGGTGAAGGCCTTTCTAAAGTCCAGAAAGACTATGTCTACCATGACACCTGCATCCAAGGATTTTGTGACCTGGTCATAGAAGGCCACCAGGTTGATCTGACAGGACCTGCCTCTAATGAACCCATGTTGGTTGCCCCTAAGAATAATCTCCCCTGCTGGCCCCTTGTGGACATGAGCTAAGATAATTCTCTTAAAAACCTTACACAGGACCAAGGCAAGACTAACAGGCCTTTAGTTTCCTGGGTCCTCCTTCCTCCTTTTTTTGCAAATGGGAACCACATTGGCCCACTTCCGGTCCTCTGGCATCACACCAGAGCACCATGAGTGCTAGTAAAGCTGTGCCAGGGGTCCTGCAATGACCTCTGCTAATTCCCTCAGCACTCGGGTGGAGATTGTCAGGACCTGCTGATTTAAATACGTCCAGTCCCTCAAGAAGTTACCTGACTAGGTCATCTCTGACCCTAGGCCTGGTGCGCCTCCCTTGGGGCCTATGAGGGTCCCAATGGGGGGGATGACCCAGTCCCTGCTCAGAAAAATGGAGGCAAAGAAATTGTTAAATAGGTTAGCTTTGCTGTCTGGTGCGACAACCAGATTTCCTAGTGTGTCCTGAAGACGCCCCATGTTATCCGGTAACTTCTTTTTACCCCCTATGTATTTAAAAAAGGACTTCTTGTTGTCCTTGATCCAGGTAGCTAGTCCCATTTCCATCTCCACCTTGGCCTTCCTTACTGCCCCCTGCAGTCTTGAGCAACAAAGGAACAGTCCTCCCTGGTGATGGCCTGTCCCTTCCATTGGGTGTATGCCTCCTTTTTAGCTAGGAGACATTCCCAGATACTTTTGGTGAGGCATGGGGGCTTTTGTGCCCTCTTGCCCCCTTTGATACATGTTGGGTTTACCTCCCTTTGGGCTTGGAGGATCGTCTCCTTAAGGAATGACCACTCTTCTTGGACACCCAACTCCCCTCCCTTCCGGGGCCTCAGTGTCCCCCAACTATTCTCCTTACCTCCTTGAAATCTGCCCTCCTGAAGTCCAGGGCCCTGTATGTGGGGGGCCTTTCATTTTAATAATGGATTTGGGGGGGGTTATCAGAGAATTTGTGATTTTTTTATCAGGGAAAACCAGGATCCCTGCTTATGAGGATCTCAGGGAGGCACGGTCCCTGCTTGAGCAGCTACATGCCAGGGAGACCTCCTTTAGTGTGTTGTAGCTTGCTCATTGCTTAGTACATTATCAGAGCCTGGGCAGGAGTAGAAGTCATGGGCTCAGCTCAGCTCCTTTAGGAAGCATCTCCATGTATGCAAAGAAGACTATTGTTACTTGAGTTTATACATTCCACTTATATTATAGGGTATACTAGAGGGAGGGGTTCTTTACAGGTTCTCTCTTCCCTGTGGTGCCACCTGAGATGATGGCTATGCAGGAAAAAAAACACCTTAAAAAGTTGGCAACTGGGAAGCCCCTTCTAGATGAGAAGTTGTGCTTACTCAGGTATCACTTCACCTGTGGCCCTACATGTAGGGTATATGCTAGACAAAGTAAAGAGAACAGCTTGAGTGCAATATGCTCCTTCAGTCCCTAGATAGTGCTTCTGCACCAGGAGACCAAAGCCAGCCAGATACTTTTGAGTTTTCAATGATATTGAAAAAAGCCCATGATAGAGAAGCCAAAAATAGTTGCTTTGCATCTTATGACCTTCCTTACAGAAGCATCAATGGCTTTCTGGTCTGAGATCCCAACCTTCAGCAAAACCCTTCTGTTTAATAACCTCACCATCTGTCTGTAGGAGGCTGAATTCTGCAGGGTGCACAAGTTTTCAGGGATTGTGTTGAACAAACTTCAGATGTGCAGGTAGCTGAACTTCAGCCATTCTACTTGCCTCTTTGTTTTTTTCACATCACATACCAATTTTTTAACATTTCATTCTTGCTTTGACCTAGATTCATATGGAAATAGTTATGCTGATGTCTGGACAAGACATGGACAGTTTGTGATTCCATGGCTTAATGCCTATAAAATATGACCCTGGTTGCTGAAAGAAGAAAACTGCTGATGAATCAAGTCTTTTCCAACATGAAGCTGGTTAGAATAAATGCACCTAAGCACTATACAATTTTCTCTTGGGCAGCAGACAAGTAGACCAACCTCCCCACCCCAAGCCCTCCATCCACCATGCAAGGAAATATTAGGTGTAAGTAATAAGGTTAGCTGGATTTTTGCCATGCCAGCTTCATGGGACTGCACCAGATTTATGACCTTGTTTTCATTCCTAAAGCTTTTTTATTAAAACAAATCATATCCTAATTGTTTATAAGGAAAAGCTATGCTATGACATAAAGGATGAGAAGAAAGAAAATGGGTTTGCATGAAATTTCTGCAAGCATGAGCCTGCTTCTTTTAGCAGACAATGGTCATTCATTGTCTGAAAACTGAATCATTCACTGGCAATAGTTTTATATGTCAAGTGCTCTAAGAGTGGGCAAGCTTAAGGGTCTAAAAACAGAGAACAGTGGTGGATTATTTTTGCTTTAAGGTGGGAAGTTGGTACAGACCAGTGGTGCTTAACCTCTGACCCATGGACCAAATGTGGCACACAGAGCTATTGCATCTGGCCTCCAGGGCTCCCTAAGAGTCAGGAAATGTGGCAGCCACCCAATTTGGCGGTCGTTAATATGGCCACCCTTCCCCCTGTCAAATCACCAAACCTCAATTCCTGCATATGGCTGAGCAGAAACAAGCCACACCCCTTCCTCCATCGGATTGGACTGTGCGCACCCCCACCTTTTCCTTGCAGGGCTGGGCCATGCCCCCTTCCCTCCTGTTGAGGCCTAACAATGCCCACTCCTTCCCCTTACCAAGCCGGGCCACAACATGCCCCCTTCTGCCGTTTTGGGGCCAGGTCATGACCCCTTCCTTCACCATGGGCCTGGATTGAGCCTAGCCATGTCCCTTTCTGTCTCCATGGGCTTGTATCAAACTCCTTTCCCCTGTGGGGCTGCATTGAGGCTAGCCTTTTCCTTGCTTCCCCTTTGCATGGCCAGATGGTGCCTGCCCAGGCACTGGATCAGGAACACCATCTGGATCTAGCCCATGGAGGGACCAGGCTCTGATAATCTGGCCCACTGGGAAACAAGGCTGGGCACCACTGGTAAAGTCACTGGGGCAGGACTCAGAATACCTAGGTTCTATTTCTGTACAGCCACAGATCCTCAGCAAATCGTTCTTCCTATACTCTCAATTTGCAACCTATAAAATGAGAGTAATTCTGCCCTGCACAGAGGAGTGTTTTGCATAAATCTAATAGTGACGGCGGGCATTCAGATACTAAAGGGATGAAGGCTACTGTGTAAATGCCTAGGTAAATAACAATTAGCTTTGAAAGATGTTAAGTCATAGACAAACTAGACCAAAAACCGTATCCCTTGTATCAGCTTTTGAATTTTGGGAAACTCTAAATCCAGATCTTAGCTGCCTGGCAAAGACCAGCATCTCTTTTGGCAATGTAAAAGGTCAGTTGTCCTTGAAGAAGAAATATTTCAGTCACGGCCATCTTTTGTCCTTATGGAATATTTTTCAGAATTACATATTTATTTATTTCAATGCGTTTGCTCCCCTCCTTAACAAAGGCTCAAGGTGGCTTCCAATAAGAGAACAGAATAACTTATAAAACAAAAGAAACAGCCAGAGAAGAAAACTACCTGCAAGGGAACTAGAAAATCAACATAAAACAAAGACCAATATTCCAGCCTAAATTTGTTTGTTAAAGCTATGTACACATTTGCTGCACCCAGTTTAGGTTAGATGTTTTACTCTAAGCTGGCTAAACCTAGTTTGGGAACAGCATGTGTAGGCATTTACCACTGCCAGAAGTGGCATAAGCAGCCTGAGAAAAATAACTCAAGGTGAGGGGAAAGGCTGGAGGGATCAGGGGGCCTGGTGGGTCTGCAGTGGAGAGCTGGCAGGTCTGGGGAGAGTTTGACAGATACAGGGGTGGCTGGAAAGTCTGTGGAGGAGTCGTTGGATTCCCCACGGGGAGGCGGGGGAGGGGAGGGGTCGGTTTGAAAAATAGTCCAGTCAGGGTCGAGAAGGTAGGAACAGCACAGCCCCATGGCTTGTGTGACTGTACTGTGAACAGCCCTGGGACTGTACTGTGAACACATGTAGGTGTTCCCTAGATCAGAGTAACCTCTTTGTAGATTGGTTAACCCTTTCTTGATCTAAGTTAGTGCATTTCCTTACTATTTTTTGCCTGGTTTAACCTGCAAATGCCTGCATGAGTGAGGATTTAGATCAACCTAACCCTGGTTAGGTTGATATAAATGTAGCCTTTGTACATACCCTAAGAGCCTGTATAAACAGGAAGGTCTTACAGTACTTCTAAAAGATGTTCAGACTTAGGATCTGTTGAACCTCAAGAAGGAGGGAGTTCCAGAGCTGAAAAGCAACTGCTGAGAAGAACTTCCATGCATTTTTACTAAGTGGACTTGGCATATTGATGGTACTTGCAGGAGTTTACTCCCAGCTGACCTTAGGAATCATGGAGGGGCATAAGGGGGAATGTGGAGCCATATGTACATAGGTCCAAGACCATTTAGGTCATGTCCAGCCACTTGAATTGCAGCCAGAAAACTATCAGGAGCCCCTACAGACTCTGGAACACTGGAGTTATGAGATGTTGGCACCTCCTCTCTCTCAGAAGGCAGGCTGCTGTGTTCTACACCAGATGCAGCTTCTAGATGGTCTTCAAGGACAGGCCTACATAGAGTGCATTGCAAAAGTATAGCCTTGAGGTTATGAAAGAATGGATAATGGTGGCCAGGTCTAAATCTCAAAGAGAAGGTCATAGGCAGACGAGGTTCTTTGGGTGAATCTGATATCTTTTATTAGACCAATTTAAAGAGTTGGAAAACAATTTAAAGCAAGCTTTTGTGTTCAAAAACCCTTCGTCAGGCTAAGAAAATTTCAGCATTTGGTGTGTGCTCTTCTTGGATGGAATGAAAAGTCAAGAAGCCAGAGGCTGGGCTGGTGTGCATACAAGATAGGCAGGCAGTGAAGATGTAGATTGAGGAGTCAGTGGGTGAAAGGCAGGCTGGGTGAGGGGAGAGAAGGGGGATGAATTGTGGAGAAGTACCTGGGGAGTCAGATGTTAGGCAGGTTATAATATGTCATAAATCCAATGTCTAGATTTAGTCCATGATTTTTAGTATCCAGGAGGTTGATAAAGTGGAGTTCATAGGCTCATCTCTGGGAAGTGTTTTTTAAGTTTCCTTTGAGGATCAGGACTGAAAGATTGGAGAGAGAGTGGTTTTCTTGTGAGAAATGTACCCCCACAGGTAATTGGGTATTCCTGTCTTTGATAGATTTCCAGTGTGTGTTCATTCTGGTGCGCAGTTGTTGTTTGGTCTCTCCTACATATTTTTCATCAGTGCAGTTGGTGCATTGAATAAGATATATTACATTTCTGGAGGTGCAGCTGAAAGATCCAGGAATGCTGATGGCTCTGTTGTGGGGTGTAGTAATTGTGGGGGTGATGGAGATGTGTTGGCAGGTTTTGGTCACATACTTTTCACTAGATGGAGCTGGTGCTATCACCTGAAGATCTGGGTACAGCGGAGAATCCAGGAGTACCCCAAAGCTGCAAACTTGAGTGACAAGTAGAGGCTGAACCTCATCCATTGTAGGTTTCCTAGTTCCCCTCAGGTCACATGGTCTGCATACCACCATCACCTCTGCTTCTCTGGATTCAGCTTCAGTTGGTTCAGTACAATCCCCAGTTACAGCCATGGCCTGGGAAAGGACTGAAATTGCAGGGCCAAGGGCATGTGAGAAAGAGAGGCAGAGCTGAGTGTTATTAGCATACGGATGGCACCTCATTTTAATTTTCTGCCTCGTCTTGCCTCATGTACACATTGAACAGGACAGATGACAAGATGGAGCCCCTCTCCACAGGAAAGGTCCTGAGGGCATAATGAGTTTTCAGCACCACCCTCTGGGACCTCCCTGCTAGAGTGGAACCATTTAGAGGGGCCTCATAAATACCCACTAGATCATATAAACACTTTATTAAAACCTCATGGTCAACTGTATCAATGACTGCTGAAAGATCTAGTAAAATCAGCAGGATACAATTTCTTCTGTCAATCTTCAAGTGAAGATCATCAAGTAGGCCCTGAGCACGATCTCCATGCAATATCCAGAATGAAAGCCAGACCAGCAAGGGTCTAAGAAATTGATGGCATTTAGATGCATCTAAAGCTGACAGGAGACCACCTGTTCAATAGCCTTCTACTGGAAACAGGGTGGTGAACCTGGTTTCTTGAGTAGAGACCAGGCAATTGAAAACTTAAGAATGCCAATACTTGGAGGTGTGTTACAAGAAGTACCCACAGTTACTCTCTCCTGAAAGATACCCATCATTATGTAGTCACTCCATTCTGGCAGAGAAGTCTGATCATATGTAATTCCAAAAGGCAGGAGATTTTTCTAAGAAACAGTCCTCTTCCCTATGAGAGTTACAATAAACATCTTCTTCACTGTCATCCCCAAAGCTCACATATATATATTTTTTCCAATATTTGGCTACCTATTCTGCAACAAGAACTTTCTTATAGTCTCTCCAGGAGATATTCTTGTGTCTCCATGGGAAAAGAGACACACACCAAGGAAGCCACTTAAAGGAAGGGAATTCATCTTTCCATGTGATTCCTCTCTTGGGTAGGATAAGAAAAGCCATTGGCAGGATAAAAAAAACCATGAAAGAAACATGCTCTCAGCAGTCTTTGGAACCCAGCATCGCTTGTCAGTGAGAAACTCTGCACTCATCATATAAACTACAGATTTCACTGCATGCTTGCAAGGCAAATGTTAAGCATAAAATATACCTATATCTTAGCTAATAAAATCAACCAAGTTGAACGCAGAGAAGAAATATTAGGCACTTTCTTGTTTGTTTTGCAGAAGAGAGCAAAGGCTTTTATTGGTGCCCTGAGAAACCAATATTTTTGGCTTTCACAGTTGTTTTTTTCTATTGAAAATGGAGGGAGATGTCATTTTTAGTTTTGCTTCCATTATTAGCAGGAACACAGTTTTCACTGGCACATGACGCTGAGGTCCAATGACCAAATGAATTTCCTATGATAGCTACTGAATCTTGCCATGTAAACAGCTTCTCTTATACTTACAAGGGCTGCAAGGTGGAAGAGTCGCATAACTGTCTAGAATAAAACCTTTAGGAAATGTTTGCAAAATGTTGCCAACAAATGACTTCAGTGACCTTTTTCATAAGAGTTCTGTTAAAATATAGATCAGGCCACTCTTGTAAAATCAAAGAATTTCAAAATAATGAGGAGGGGTTAATTTGGGACCTGTTCGTATTTGTTACATTATTCAAGTTCATTAGCCTGCAATGTACTACAGGCAGTCCTTGAACTTACGACACAACTTGTTCCTGAAAACAGTGTCTTAAGTTGAAACGTAACTCGGAACTGATTTTCCCATAGGAAACAATGTTATAAATGGGGGATTGGCTCCTGAACCAAGGCCCGATACCCTTTTTTCACCAAAAGTAACCCAGAATTTTGTACTCAGTCAATTATAGATGATTAAGATAGCTACATTAATGTATTTATATTGTAAATAGCAATCACATTGATTTGGAAGGACTTCTTTGAGGTGACTTTGCTGGACTTTTTGAAGGGTTCTTGACTGGAGTCTTTTCAGGAGTCTTGGCTGCAGGTTTTTCTGGAGTCTTGTCTGCTTTCTTAAAGAAAGTGTCCAAGGAAGTTTGGACAGATGTTCTCCAGGGATGTGGGTGACACAGTGAACTTGTTCGCTGGTGTGGCATTGCATCGGATCAAGTGTAAAGTTGAAAATGACATCAGAAAGTTGAAACTGGTGTCAATTTATAAATGTTGCAGATGTGAAACATTGTAACTTGAAACACTGTAAGTCGAGGACTGCCTGTATTTACCCTTTAAACATTTCAGAAGCAGCAATTACAGTAGCACTTTGGATACTGATTTACCAAAGCTACATTTTGATCGGTTGTTAGAACTTTTTTGGTGATGTCATATCTTTATATCAACTCCCCCAAGTGATGCAGTGCTGGGAAACAGCTGACTGGGCCAAATTCATCCTCAGTGTGACTTCATTGGCTTCAGTGGAGTGACAACATAGTGCAGCAGAGTGGTTGATACACAATGACAAGTGTACTGGGGGGTTAAACTGTAGCCCTTCCAATTCCTTTCTCTTCATATGCTCATGCTTCCCTCCCTCCCTGCCTTCTCCCTTCTTTTCCCCAGAAAGCTTTTGACTTCTCCTTCTTTCTCCTCTTCATCTGCCACTTGCCTCTCATTTCCTTTCCCCCAGCCTGTAAACTTTAACTGCTACATGAGACACAGTCCTGGGACCCCTGAAAGTGTTCATACTTCAGGTTTGCAAATAGCAGTTAATCTCAAGGGAGCACGTCTGTTTGTCTCGCACTAATGAGCACTGCTGCCAGGCTGAGAAGGGAAGTCAGTGGTTTCCCCCTCAAACATTGTGGCTAGCTTTCCTCCAGCAGCACTCTGAAGGAAACCACTACTTCCCTTCCCAGCTGCACCCTGACAGGCAGCAGTCTCAGAGAAGTGGCTAAGCACCTCTGGAGCCAACTTGCTCTGGAGAATCTGAAGTGAACAGCTGCTTTCAGGGTCCCAATTCAGCTTTCCTACTAATAAATGAAAGGATCGGAGGAAAGCAAAGGAAGAGGAGGACAGAGATGAGAGGAACTTCAAGGCAAACAGACAGATCCTTTTCAGCTGCCCTACCCCAATTAGCCAGCTGCCTTTCCAGTAGCAGTTTGTGGTCTAACAGCCACTCTTAACTCACTTGGGACCTGATCCTGCCATTTTTACTTACTGAAAACACATACGGCAGTTTAAATAGTGCCCCCAAAGTGAACGGGGGGGAGCTTTACAAACAGAGCTTACTTCAACAGGGGTCTTAAAGAGTACTGAGTGGTTAAGGAATACTGGGTCTGGCCCTTAAGATTAGATGCCTTCCAGACCTTAAGGAAACCAGGAATAAGCATGAAACACAAGCTCAACAATTTTATGCAGAGTACAAGAAGCAATCAGAATAAGCCATTGGGGAAAAAAAAGAATATAAATGAGTTCAAGAGATAACTAATGTAGATGTCTCCGTATGGTAAAATTGATGGAGATATTTGATGGGAGGGGAAAAGGCTGCTGAAATTAAAATATATATAAAAATGGCAGCATTACAGGACTAGGTTAGAGAGGAACAAATCATTTATTAGATTAATTTATTCCATATTTTCTGCGCAGAGAATATTTAATTATTTAAATTTATCTGACAATTTTTTGGCTCATGGTAAATATGCAAGAGGTACATTTGAGCTGTGCCGCTTTGTTGCATTTAGTCAATGAAACCATATAGTATTGTCTAGTTCCTGGACTGGAAGACTGTACAAACTCTTCAGGTACAAATATGGTACCCCCTGCCACCTCCCAAATGAAATTTTCCTGCAAGGAATATTTGTCTCATTAAACTGGGTCACTGAAATGTATGCAGGAATTCCATGAACATACTAAAGTGAATTCAGATTAAAATCTATAGGGATTATCACAGTAAATGTTTACGATATTTGCACATCTCCAGATTTCATATCCTCTGCCTGTTCTTGAAATGCTTATTTTCCCTATATAGCTTAGCCTGATGTTACTTTTCTTACTTGAGCTCTCTCTAGAATGGTACTTTCAGTGCTGACACTGTTCTGTCAGGCAATCCTTACTAGAGAAGACAGTATATAATTCTTGAAAATGCCCATCCCCAAAGGCAATATTTTCAGAAATTATAGGAGGAAAAGGCCTTCTCTAGTAAGTAGCAACTGTTTAAACTACTTCTATTTATAGCTGTGCAAGTAATTGATTTTTTTACTATACTGGCAGTTCTAGAAAACAATAAAAAGAATCATAAGTGAAAAATTGGTTTAAAACTTTTTATTGTAAAATCCAAAGTTGAAAATAATTATCACTTGGTCAGTGTATTTCATTTTTATTGCAAGCATTTTTTAAAATCTTTATTTACAAAATCAAAGGGAATTTCAAAACAAGACATCATTTCAAATAAAAAAGTCAAAATATTTCCATTTAAAACTATCAAAACAAAAGATTCCAGTTTTTCAAAAATAACATTTGAAAGGAAATTAAATGAAAATAAAGTGAAGCTAAAAAGAACTTGCAAAATGTTCCACTATCACCCAAACCTAATTTATTATTACAATAACAAATTTGTCCAGAAATGTTCTCTGTTTCCTAGTTCTATTAAATATTTGAGGTTATGAAAATTGAGACACTTAATAACTACTTAATATATATTACAAGTTATTAGAAACATTATCTGATGTTTAACTTTTATGTAAATTGAATATTAGTTTTTTTTCTCTGTGGATTTAAAAAAAAACATACATTTTTTCCCATTTATTTAGGTGAACATGAAATACTACAATACTTTAAATCTTGTGGTGAATTATAATAATGCATTGTTTAAAATACTTATTGACACTAGAACTGGACACAAAAAGGTTTTCTAACTATTCAAACTTTCTGAGTTTTCACAAGATTTCCCTTTGTGCATCAGATGAAACAAAGCCCTTTTGAGGTTTTCCATGAAAAATCAAAAAGAGAGAAACCCTGACCCACATCCCGCTCTAAGGTACTCATCAAAGATATGGGAAACCTACTGTCAAGTCACTGATTTATCTGATTGACCACCAAGATACCATCAAATCTGTGGTGCAAGAAAGGGCCAATCTCTCTTGGGGGTTTTCTGCCCATTTTGAAAGGCTTTAGTTTATTTCTTTCTGGAAGAGAAAAAGTTTTGAAATCACAAAACTTTCACAGGACAGGAAAACCATATCCCACTCATCTGTATTCATCAGTGTCCCCTATACCAATCACCTTTTACTTTAGTTAGCACTAGAAATATACAGATCTAGATCAACACATTTTCCTGTCATTAACTGGCCATTTTGGAATGTTTTGGGGGCTTTGATGAGAGATCTCTGATGTGTCCAGGAGCTCCTGCCCATGGCTTCTCCTCAAAATCCTATAGCCATATTCTTGCAGCCAGCTTTCCGCTCTTTCTGCTCTTTTCTCATAAAAAGAGACCATTTAGCTTTTAAGCTCCAGTGGCCTTTATGCATCCGCATCAGGTGACTACAGACTCCTGACTAGGTGATCTACAACTAAGTTACCAGCACACTTGACAGAACGGGTTTTCTTGGTTTAGCTGCTAGGTAGACTTATTCACATACCAGTGTGTATGCTAGTCCACTCCCAAATAAGGTACAGTTAGTGATATATAAGCACTAGTCCACTGATTGCCTGTTCCCCTGTCCCAGCAAGTGCCTCTGAAGAGACGTTAAGTAAGGTGTAAAACCAGACTAAATTAAATACATGACCTGGGACCCTCAAAACTTTTTTGGAAAAAAAAAAGAAGAAAATTGTAGAAATCTCCCATGTTCTCCAAAGTATTCAAGGGTACCAGTTGTAGAATAGTTGTATTTAGACAGTTGCCATAGATCATAAGGCTTCAGTACTAGAGTAGGTTTCATACAAATGGGCCCTAGTGCTTACTGTAGCTAGCATGATGTGGGCTCAGCCTTGGACAGAATCAACTGTGTAGTCACTGTATGGTTTAAAATATTATTAAAGTTGGCTTAGTGAATGCTATAGTTCAAATAAACAAGTAGGACTCATGTTTTTTTAATGAAAAGTTAATCTGTAAACAAGACATGTTTCAAAGCATACCTGTATTAAAGAAAGTCTAATGTTGATTTTATTTTATGCAGACGGTATGCACATGGACCCCAACCAGCAATAATCAATTCACACGGATGTGAAAGAGAATGTATGGATTAGCAGGGTGTAAAAGAAGACTCCTCAAGTGACCAGGGAGCCAGTGACCAGGGGCTGCAGGGGCTCCTAGGTCAGTTCATGGCATACCCCCCCTGCTTTTTGAGGGGCAAATCTTTCAGCTTGGTGTGAGAAAGCAGGAAAAAAGGAATTCTTTGCAGCCAACAGGCCAGTTTCAGGCAAGTTTGCAAGGGCAGGTCTGCATGGAAGAAATGCAGTAAGAGAGAGAGAGACCGGAGCAGTGTCCCCGAGCTGGCACTTGGGGCAGGCAGCGGCTCCTCCCCAAGATGTGGCAAGGCAGGAATGGAGGCTGGGGTGGGGAGCTGGTGCAGGCCCTGTGGAGCGGTGGAGCACTTTCCTGAAGCTGGCAGAGCCTGCATCAGCCCTCGGCCCCAGCCTCCAGCCCCTGGCCCCTGGCTCCACCCCCCAGTTCCCGCCTCCAGCCTCCGGCCCCCAGCCTCTTGGCTCCAGCCTTCCGCCCCAGCTCCCAGCCACTCAGCTCCAGCCCCCAGCTCTAGCCTCTGGCCCCAGGCCCCAGCCCTTATCCCCCTTCAGTAAGTGTCCCATGCTGGACCGAGGTGGCGCGCTCACGGACTAAGGCAGTGCGCTCACAATGCTCCTTAGAGGGAACATTGATTAACATGACTGCTGCCAAGAACAAGTGACAGGTGGTGCTGGTTGGAGACTGTCTTCTGCAGGGAATGGAGGGCTCCATCTGCCAGTTTGACCTGTTGTCTCTGGAGGTCTGCTGCTTGCCTGGATCCAAGATGTCATAGAGGGATTACCAAAGCTCATCTGTCCCTCTGACTACTACCCCATACTGCTCATCCATGTGGGAATCAATGATACTTCCAGGAGAGACCCTGAGCATATCAGAAGTGACTACAGGGCTCTGGGTGCAAGGGTGATGGGGTCTGGGGCTCAGGTTGTGCTCTTGTCAATCCTTTTGGTCAGGGGAAAGAGGCCGGGCAGGAGCAGGTGCATCCTGTAGATCAACACCTGGCTGTGCAGGTGATGGTGCCAGCAGCAATTTGGCTCCTTTGACCATGGGATATTCTTTTAAGGAGAAGGATTGCTGGGAAGAGATGCGAGCCATCTGACAAAGAGAGGGAAGAGCATCTTTGCAGACAGGCTTGCTAGTCTAGTGAGGAGAGCTTTAAATTAGGTTCACTGAGGGATGGAGATCAAAGCCTTGAGGTAAATGAGCAAGAAGAAGGGGGCAACAGGGGAGGTGCTCATACTTCCTGAGAAATCAGGGCAATCAACTAGTTACCTCAGGTGCCTGTACACAAATGCATGGGGCCTGGGAAACAAGCAAGAAGAATGGAAGTCCTTGCACAATCATGGAACTATGATGTGATTGGAATAACAAAGACTCAGTGGGATAGCGCGCATGACTGGAGCACTGTCATGGATGGGTACAAACTGTTCAGGAAGGACAGGCAGGGGAGAAGAGGAGGGGGCACTTTATGTAAAAGTGGCACTTTATGTAAAAGAGCCATATGATTGCTTGGAGCTCCAGTTTGAAACAAGATAGGCCTGTTGAGAGTCTCTGGGTTAGGGTCAGAGGCATGAATGACTTGTGCCCCGGCAGCTGGTGGGGGCATGGCAGCAGTGGGAATGTGGTGGTGGTAACCTGGGGAGCCCCCACAGATACCACTGGCACTGTCGGTGGCTGGGGGCAGGGGATGAGTGCCGACCAAGGGTCAGTGACCACCTGCAGCTGCCACTGGCAGCAGTGGCCAGCGGGGATCGCGGACCACCCCCAGATGCCACTGGTGGTGTCAGTAGTGGGATGGCACTGCCAATAGTGTTGGCATCACCTTTTTGTAGGGGATGCACTGCCAGGCTCAGGGGGTGCACCCCCTACGTATTGCTCCTGGTCAGAGGGCACAGAAAAAAGGATGATGTCATGGTGGGGGTATGCTATAGACCACCAAACCAGGAGGAAATGGTGGATGAGGCTTCAAACAAGTAGTGGAAGTTTCCTGATCACAGGAAACTCATGGGGGACTTCAATCACCCTGACATCTGCTGGGAGTGCAATACAGAAGCATGCCTGCAATCCAGGAAGTTTTTGAAGAGTATTGGGGGCAACTTCCTATTGCAAGTGCTGGAGCCTCCAACTAGGGACCATGCTTTTCTTAACCTGTTGCTCACAAACAGGGAGGAATTTGTGGGGAAGGTAGTAGTGGATGGCAACTTGGGCAGCAGTAACCACAAGATGATTGAGTTCAGGATCCTGAGGAAAGAATGGATGGAGAGCAGCAGAGTACAGACCCTTCAGAAAAGCAGACTTCAACTCACTCGGGGAACTCATGGCCAGGATTCCCTGGGAAGCCAGATTGAGGGGAAGAGGAGTCCAGGAGAGCTGGGTGTACTTCAAAGAAGCCTTACTCAGAGCGCAGGAACAAACCATCCCAATGTACAAGAAGACTAGCAAGTATGGCAGAAGACCAGCTTGGCTTAGCAGGGAACTCTTCAGTAAACTAAATCACAAAAAGGAAGTTTATAAGTGTGACGGGCTGGCTGGCAGTGACCTGGCCCAGGGGTTTTGAAAGGGCAAAAGATGACTGGAGGACTTGGGATTCCCTTTCCGCACCAATCTGGTAATGATTTGGCCGAGGAGTTTTGAAGGGGCAAAAGATGATTGAAGGACTTGGGATTCCCTTTCCGCACTAATCAGGCCCCAGAGACTCACCCCCCTGTGTCCCGATTGGCCCCTTGGGTCACCTGGAGGGGGATAAAAGGGGCAGCGTGGGCTGACTCAGGGGAGAGACTAGTGAGGGACAACAGGGAAGGAGCTTCACAGAGCTGGTTAGAGCTAAGCCAGCGGAGCAGGAGCAGTGCCCCGGAAGAGCCTGAAAGAGTAGGACCTGCAGGCAGCAGTGGGACCCTCTGCAACGCGGAGTGTGGCCGGCAGGAGAGGCTCCCCACTGGGCTCCAGGATCCCTGAGGAGAGGCTGCAGCCAGCAGGAGAGGCTCCCCAGCTCCAGCAAGGATCTGAGCAGTGACCTGAGGGGTTCCCAGCTCTGCTTCCAGCTCCTGCAATCAGACGCCAGGCAGTGCAACATGAGGCAGGGGCTCTGGGACGGTCAAGACCCCTAGCAGGCTCAAGCAGTGCTACCAGTGGTGGCTGTGGCAGCATTCCTGCCTACCATGTGGGAGAGCTGGGTTCAAGCCTCAGGTGGGGTGAGTGAGATAACAAGAAGCAAATCTTCTTGCAGCGGAAAGGGGCCATTGTGTTTTCTCCCCCTCCAGGTACCAAGGCCCTATATTTCTTTGTCATTTGACATTTTGCATTTTGTGCCCTCTGTATATTTCACCAACCCGTACTGTTTGTTCTGCTGTTTGAGTTTTATATTTTGTTAACCCTGTTTTGTCAATGATTGTAAGTGTCTAACCTTTGTTGAATCCTGCCCCCTTGGGGCATTGTAGTGTCCACTATACCCTCTGATTTATGCCTGTTATGTTCCCAGTATTAAAAGGTATATGGTTAAGTCCCCATTGGTGGTCTGGCTCTGCTGTATAGGGGAGGAGAGTCCCTACACCTCCCACAACGCTTGTGCACCTGCTTTGATCCCTTCAATTGGAGAGGGGGTACCTCTTGGAGTACTGCCCGGGTTACATAAGAAGTGGAAGCTTGGACAAATAACTAGGGAAGAATTACTCAGGCATGCAGGCATGAAGTCAGGATGGCCAAAGTACAATTGGACCTGCAGCCAGCAAGGGCTATGAAGGGTTTCTACAAGTATGTCAGTAGCAAGATGAGGATCAGGGAAAGTGTGGGTCCCTTACTGAATAGGGGAGGCAAAACTGTGGATGCAGAAAAGGCTGAAGTGCTCAATGCCTTTTTTGCCTCAGTCTTCAAAGGCAAGGTACTGCACTGGACAGCACAGTTTGGGGAGGACAAGAGCAGCCCTCAGCAGTGAAAGAACAGGTTAGGGACTACTTAGAAAAGCTGGACATGTACAAGTCCATGGGGTCACATGAGATGCACCTGAGTGTGCTGAGGGAGTTGGCTGATGTGATTGCAGAGTCATTGGCCATCGTGTTTGAAAACTCATGGCAATCAAGTGAGGTCCTGGATGATTGGAAAACAGCAAACATAGTGCCCATATTTAAGAAAGGGGAAAAAGAGGATCCAGGGAAGTTTACAGACCAGTTAGCCTCAGCTCAGTCCCTGGAAAAATCATGGAGCAGATCCTCAAGGAATCCATTTCTAAGCACCTGGAGGAGGCAAAGGTTATTAGGAAAAGTCAGCATGGATTCACCAGGGACAAGTCATGCCTGACAAACCTGATTGCCTTCTGTGATAAGGTGACTGGCTCTGTGGATGTGGGGAGACCAGTGGATGTGGTATAGCTTGATTTTTAGCAATGCTTCTGATACAGTCTCCCACAGCATTCTTGCAGGCAAGCTAAGGCAGTATGGGCTGGATGAATGGGCTGTGAGGTGGATAGAAAGCTGGCTGGAGCACCTGGCTCAGAGACTAGTGATCAATGGCTCAATGTCTAGTTGGCAGCCAGTATCAAGTGGAGTGCCCCAGGGTCAGTCCTGGGCAGGTGCGGGCATCATGGAGTCATCCCTCATGGCCAGTTCAGCTGCCAAGTTGCCTGCCTGTAGCTGCAGTAACATCACCTCTGCACTGCTGCCTGGCTAGCTGCCACCTGTGTGTGCCAGGCTGGGCTGTCATGGAGCTGTAGCTGGCTGGGAAGGGCCCTGCTCCTGCAGCCTGGCCTGTGCCGACATCGCTATCTGCCCACCTCTCCCAAGGCTGAGCAGGGCTGGCTGCATCATGAGTGACAGATTCCTTGCAGGTAGTGTGGCTCCATGAGAGCCCGGCCCATCCTGGGCATGGGGAGCTAGGAGCAATCCAGGCGCATAGCTCCCACAGCCCCAGCCTGAACTGCAGCCAGCTGGGAAGGGCCCTGCCCCTGAAGCCCAGCCCAGGCTGGCCCTTCAATGACCACCCTCAGCAGTGCCCACAGGCCAGCTGGTCTCAGCCCCTCAGCTCCAGCCTCAGGCAAGGGCAAGGCAGATGGATGGCAGGGCCATGCCAACCAGCACTCCATGCCAACCAGCACTGGCCATGCCTCTCACCATGTGAGCAGCCAGCAGGGGGAAAAGCCAGGTAGACTCCAGCTGGGGTCTCCATACCCATGGGAAAGAGGGGAGACAGGGGAGTTTAATCTCCCTCCCTGCTGCTCCTTTGCCAAAGGTGTTGCCATGGCCAGTGTCTGGCCATGCCTCCCACCTTGGGGACAAGCCTGGAAAGGGCTGCTTCCCTCTTCTCCCTCCAGGCACACCCTGGCTGGGGTCACTGCAGGCCAGAGTGGGGAGTTTAAATTACTCCCCAATTATACTTAGGTCTGCCAGGGCCTGGCCACACCTCTTCCTCCCCCTGCTGCAGGTCAGCTTCCCTCCAGCCTTGTGGCTGCTGCAGAAGGGAAGGGAGAGCACACTCTAGTGCCCCCCGACTTCTGGCCTGGGTCACTGCATTTCCAGAGTCAAAAGTGAATGTCTATTCATTTGCAAATAGTTTCAATCTGTGCAGGTTAGACTATCCTGCAAAGATTGAATCAGTTCAGGCTCAGGCTTTTTGAATGTCTGTACTTAGTCAGTGAGAAAGTAGGGGAGGATATAGAAGACTTTTCAAAGAGGGTGTGGGAGGATCATGACAACTCTTTAGAGAGGTGTGTGGTGTGAAGACAGGCAGGAAGGACTGAGGAAATCTCTGAGATCTTGTCCTCTCTTCAATGTTAGCTTAAGATATCACTAGAGTTCTCTCCCTCACCCAACTGCTATCCACACAGAGAAGTCTGTAGCTCAAGACAAGTAGCGCTTCAAAATTGAAGTGGCTGACTGGTCCAGGGTGGGCGGGATGAATTTGATGTTCAAGTGTTGCTGATGTTAAAGCTAGTAACAGAAAAGGAAAACTGCAGCTCAGGTTAACAATAGCTCATCAGTTGCTATTCAAATCAACTCTCCAATCACCCTGTGTAGCTCCACTATTGTTTCGCAATGGGATCACTCTCACTCCAGCTAGGCTAGCTGGAAGGATGAACTTGCATGGACTGTCTCAGGCAACCTACTTCAGCGAAAACAAGACCTTAGCAACTGAAGTGACTTAAATGGAAGTGAGGAAATGATAAACTTGGTGTGTGTAAGAAATGATCAACTGAGATTTTCACAAGAGTGAGAGGTCCTTTGTTGAGAGAGATCAGGAGAGGATGTTGGTGAGGGAATACAGCCTCCAAAGAAAGAATCAGGGAACCCTTTAGGAAGGCCTCTGTTGAAATGAAGATGTTGCTATTAGGATGACTTCATACAAGTGGCCTTTTCAAAGAGAAGATGTGCTGGGAATCTCAGGAGGAGGGAACTACTAGTGTGAGTAGATGAAATATGGAGGTATCATGTGACAGGAAACTACTTCGGTGTGACTGGTTGAAAATCAACACCCCTCTTTTCAAAAAGTGGTCTCAGAGATTAGTTGCAATTGCAGACTGCCCTCTTCAGAGTACCTGCTGTTCTGACGTGTCCTCTAATTTAGGAAATGCTTTCCTAGGTATCTTTCTTCTTACCAAAACAAATACTGCTTATATTTCCTTTTTGACAGCAGAGAAAAAAAATCAGAAAGAAAGGCTTTACACAGAGCTCCTACTTACAAAACTTTTTTTCTTACATGAGTTAGCCTGTAATTTTAGAGTTTTTGTTTAATTAGGTTTTAAACTTCCCTCTCTTAATTACTTTTATTTTTTTTATTAACACCTAAATATGCTGCTATTTGGAGCACAAACAGACAGGGATAACAATTAGCAGAATAATTACACTCTTTCTGTCAGTGTAACCTCATGGCACAGAAAGTATTACAAATCCATTTTAAAACATATTAAATGTTCATATTAATGAGGATAATAGAGAACAAGGACCAGCAAACTAAATATTGTTAATGATTTTGAGCTATTAAATTCATTACCATTTCCTTTCATAATAAAGTGGTTACTTGCTAATTAGACCTTTTTTAGCTCATCATTATTGAATTCATTACATTGTGTGCAGTTAACCCTTAAAGGTCTGGCTGGTTGTACATACACAATTTAAAATCATTTCAATAACATATTAAGAAGATACGTGGTATGGAATTCTTCTTGTATTTTTGACAGGAGCTCTATGTACTTTTCTTCTGGTACATTTTCTTGACACATCATGCCTAGCAGCTTCTTATCTGTCATAGCAGCTTCAGTAACACATATTATGGAAACGTGGTGTATTCATTTCAGTTAACAGCATTTAATGTTAAAATTAAAGTGTAGCCCACTTGTTTGGCTGGAGAAAATATACTCCAGCAATTAGTGCAGCAAATGGTTTAAGTCAGTTAGCTACTCTCTTCCAGAATGAAATATGTAGTTTAGTGTTTTCTTACCATTTTCACCTATCTACATATGTGTGCATGTCTATGTCAGTCTTTGTATTTGCCTTTCTCTTGAGTCTTGAACTGAATTCCCATCTCCACAGTACAACTTCCATTCACTGGAGTCTTACAATCCCACCTGTGCTGCAGGGTTTTCCCAGCCTTGTAAAGATTTCACTGAATAATGTTGAAAATGGTATTCATTTCCACTAGGATGGCATCTGTAAGAAGGTGTATTCTCTCATTTTACTTACTTGAGTGTATGGAGAAATGATTCCCTATAGTATTACAAACTCTCCTCTGATTCTTCTTGTTCTTCTTGTGTAAGAAACACACACCGATCAACAATTTTCATAGGGTCTCTTATTTCCTGTTAGTCATGTCTGTTAGTACTCATAAATGGTGCTTAACTTGGAAACTACCTTGGTCTTTTCATCCTGCTATTATTACCTTTCTTTCTTCTTCACTACCAACAGTTCTAGTAGGGAGTCTCAAATGATTTTTCCATGCTGCTTTCAGACACAGTATAATGAACAAGGACAGATACCTTTGCATGTGTAACAGTTGTTACACAGAAAATAGGGATCACAACTTCTAGCAACACCGATAACTGTACAGTCATTATGCAAATCACAGGGTTATGATGGCTCACTGGTAGCTCTCCACCTATTGGAGAAAGCACAGAAATTTTGAAGCAGAGTCCTACAAGCTTTTGTTTGAAAAGCCACTTCTAAAATAAAACAATAAAACCAGAGAGCATGGCTGCCATACTGGGAAGGAATGAGTGGCACTGACAGAGCCCTTTGTGGACAATCCTACAGCCTTTGGTACACTGGCAATATTATCCATAGCTAACAATGGGTGTCACCAATGAATAATTTTACAAGTGTTGGCACAGCTTGCGTGACACATAATATTACTGTACTTGATGGCTAGAAACTAGGCTGATGGATATCCTGGAAATACAATAGATAATAGATTAGATATGTGCATACTGTATGGCTCTTGAGAAACAACAGTGAGTCATTATTCAAATCAGGCCTTCCCTCTCCTGCCAATCAGAAGGCTGGGATTTGCGTACATGAGAAACAACCATACAGTTGTGGGCCAGCCAGTAACTGAGCAGCATCCCTGCTCTCTGTCTGGCTGAGAAAATTCCATTTCAGTGTAATATATAATAACAATAAAACCATGTATTTGTAACCTCTGTTTTATTTAAAACTAGGTCCCTTTCACCTGTAAATAGCTAGGGTATAAATGTGCCTCACCAATCACATTGGACTATTGTATTATACAGTCTATTGAATGTTTTTGGCAGACATGAGCCCCTATGCTACTGTGTCCTTATTTTATTATTGTTTTGAGGGTAGAGCTGTGTGATTATCCATTCTTGCTTCAGGCATAGCAAGCCATCTGGAATGCTTATTAAACCCACAGGCAGATCAGAAGGATATAACTCTGATGATGTACATGTATATGGGCTGTACTACATCATCAGTGCATTGCTCCTCTGATGATGTAGTGCACATTAGTGGGCCTAGATAATGGATTAGGACGTAGCGAGTGAAAGTTAGACTTTTTGAAGGATAGATTTCTTTTGCCTCTGGGTGACTGCTGGCTTAAGATGTGGAAAGGAAAATTTTTAAGTAAGCTGGGGAGGATTCATAACTTGTAAATACTCAGTATGTTCATGGAGAGAGGCTGGTGATGAGCTAGAGGTTTGCTAAGAAGCCCAAATCCTTGAGAAGGGGGTCACATATATGTTCCCAAAGCTATACTGTAATACAGGGCTGTCCAGCTTCTAAGCAGCTGGGGGGGGAGGGGGCACACACTGGTATGGGCTACCAATCAGAATGCTGGGATTTGCATACATCTGAAACACCGGCACAGACAGCATGAGTTAGGGCCACACATCAAAGCAAGCTGCAGGCCCCTGGGCCGCATGCTATGTAGGCACCCCCTCCCACTGCAGCACCCTCTTCTGCTGCAATGCTGCCTCCTCCTCTACTGCACAATACACATGGGCACCCTGCCCCCCACTCTCAGCTCCCCAGCCATGCACCAACCACCCCACAAACACCACACCAATCTTGATCCTGAGCTTTCTGGCACTGTGCTGCACCACCCACTGGGCAGAGCCCAGAAGTGAAGCCAGAGGAGAGAAAGGATCTCGGCAATCCTATCTGCTGCTACAGCCAGAGTGATGGGGAGGAGCAGCAGCTGGGTGAGTGCCCAGGACACCACAAATTAACCCTGAGGGGCCACATGTGGCCTGCAGGCAGTATTTGAACAGCCCAGTTGTAATGTAAAAAAAGGGACATGGAACCTATCCAGAAATAAAATGCCACCATTTGAATTCTTAATTTCAGAAATGTCTCCACTTACATAAGAAATATATTGCCTTCCATTTCCATAACCTAAGAGCACTATAAGAAACAAAAAACATTAACCTGGTGCCGGTAACTATAGCTGGCACCTGCTGAACAGGTTTGGAGAATTTTTTTGCCATATTTTCAGTACATTTAAAAAGAATAATTTTACACTATGCGAAAAGGCAATGTTCATTGGTACTGCACACAGAGTCTGCTTTTTAAGGATTTCCAAAATTACCATAGCACTTATTTATAAGTACCTTTCAAAAATCCATTTGCCAGATTAATACAGAGACTGATCATTGTCCAAACTACCCATATGTCATTCTTTCATACCAAACGTATGATGAAAGAAACAACAGTTAAAAAAATTATCATAGCGGAGATAGCAAATTAGAGGTAGGTGAATAGCGAGAAAAATTATTTGCATATGTTGCCAAGTTCTACATAGGATTTCTTATTCTCTTTTCTCACACACCACTTTTAAATAGCATTTTGCAAATTAATCTGGTATTTGTTGAATAGCAGCAAATGTGCTTCATGTCTAAACAAAAAACATTTGTTATACAGAAACTGATAAGCCTTATAAAAGGTAAGACATTCAGTTAGGAAATTCACCAATTGACTTGGTTGACCAATCACACATGTTCAACATACTGGAAATAGCAAGTACTCAAAAGGCTATTAAAAAATGAACATTTTTCAAACAACTCATAGGGCAAAATTTGTTTGTACAAGATATTCATAAAAGAACTTTTATATAACAAGCACATGCTCCAAAACGACAATTTTAAAGTACTGCAATATTTTCTGTAATACCTGTAACATATACAGACTACATGATGGAGCGGATCACATTTTGTTATTCCTCACAGCTGTTGACTAATTGTTTTGGTCAACATCCTGAAACTTGCAACGCACATTTTTGAATGTCTGTGTAAAGTGTACAGTAGGAATGGTACACATTTAGTGAGACCCTCTCTCTCTTTCTGTTGTGTGTGTTGATAGTTTCCTAGAAGCACCATAGTCAATCCTGGGTCTGAATTTTTCTTTTGATGGGGCTCTATAACCTTCTGGTTCTAATGTGACTTGAACATTTTTCAGGAAAAAAGAAAAGAAATTCTAATCCTAACCATGTCTGCATTTGCTTTAGCACATCTAGATTCCTAACTTATGTAGCAGGAAAGTTACAGAGTTTCACTGACTCCTTTCTATAGATATTTAGATAAGCAGCTTATTTGTACTTTTGTGGGTAAATCACAAATACTGAACATTTTCACATGGCCACAACATGGTCTTCATTGTTATAGGGTTTCACTGGGCAACTGCAAATCAGGCTTAATGGGAATGAGGTTGTGAACATATAAAACAGAAGAGTATCATTGGTCATTTACCTCAGTGCCCAACTCAAGGCAGAATTGCCCCTGACTAAAACCAGCCCAGTCAAGTGTCTGTCTAACCTGCTTTTAAAGCCTTCCAAGGATAGAGATTGCACTGCCTCTCTGGGAAGCCTGTTTCAATGTGTAATAACCCTGCTACTAGGAGGTTTTCTTTTTAGTCTCCAACCTACATTTCTGTTGCAGTTTGAAGCCATTGCTGTTAGTCCGTCCCCTACAGCTGCAGAAATAACCTGCCTCCACCCCTTTTATAACCATCCTTTAACTATTTGAAAACTTTTCAAATACTCCTCCTGTCATCTCTCTTCTAGACTAAACAGTCCTAGTTCTTTCAGCCTTTCCTCATAAGTTACGCTTCCAACCAATTTTGTCACTCCCCACTGAACCCTTTCTACTTTGTCAACATCCTTCTTGAAATGTGGGGCCCAAAGGTGGACATAGATGATGCCTCACTTGTGCCAAATAAAGTGTGAGAATCACTTCCTAGATTCAGTTGATGTTTTATTAATACAGCCAAGTATGCTATTGGCCCTTTTTCTTTTTTTGCAACAAGAGCACACTTTTGAGTACTTGACTTAATAACCTTTTAATACCTTTTTGTTGCTGTTGATTTGTTTGCTTAATTATTTATTATAGTATCTAAATCAGGTAAAGTAAGAGCTTAAATCCAGATCTCCAAAATCTTAGTTAAATGCTCTCCCTATTGGGCTATGGGCTGCTGAAAGTGGGTCTTGCACACACAAAAAGGTTGAACACTCTCGGGTTCCACTGCTGCCCAATGAAAGCAAGTATCATTGTTTGCAAAGTTGAATTCTAGTTTTTTTCACCCAATCTTAGTTAGTACAGAGCACGGCTAGAAGCTTCTTTTACAGGGCAAAAGAAAAGAAAATGTAAAGCACTCCAGATGATGCTTCCCAGACCCTCATGAGAATTATTTTAGTGCTAATGTCTTTTTTCTTTCTCTCTCTAGGTCTTACTCTCTTTTTTCCACCCTAATTCTCCCTCCTTCCCTTCTCTAGTGCTTGCCCTCTGTCCTCCAGGCCTCTCTCTGCTACAACCCAAGACAGCACTGCTTTCTTCCATCAAACCATGGTACTGAGAACACTTCTCACGTCTGTCACTGCTGCTAACCTGAATTTCCTGTTTGTTTCTTTCCCAGGTTACCACTTGATCACCAGCCCCAGTTTGCTTGGAGATGAAGATGACACACTGTCACTTTCTCAAACACCCTCTCCTTAACCCAGCCATTCTTAAAGAGACAGTGGGATAAATGAAATTCAAGATTCAAGAGGTGCCGCTTCCCTTGAAAATATTCCACCCACCAGAGAGGAGTTTCAGAATCCATTCCTAGCAGTTAATGCTCCATCCTAAATGACATCGCTTTTCAGTAGTGACATGTGCATTGATCTGCATTACAAAAATAAAAGGAATAGCACTTCTTTCCAGCAGCAGATAATTACCAGCAGACATCAGGTTCTCTCCCGCTGATACCCACAGGGTGGAGGGGCTGGGAGTGGGCATTAGGTGGAGGGGACATGGCTATCTTACACACGCAGTCAGATAAATAATATTGATCAGGATGTGTGTGAAGAAATAGTGCCACCCCTTTTCCAGGCTTGATTAGCTTCAGGGGGACATTTGCTACATTTACCAGATTTAACCCAAATCATGTCTCCTACACAAAGGTGCTAGTTAGGCTGTGAATAAGAGCTCTCTTGGATTTGATAGCTTCCCCAGCCTTCATCAGAAAAAGATTTTCCTCAGGTTTCAATGGCATTTGTGGGAAAATTGGGGGAATTGTTCCGGAAGCATTCATAAGGAAATTTCCCAAATCTCCCATTCACAACATGCCTGAACCTCTCCGTGCCAGAAATCTGCATTTTCAGATGCTTGCTGGAGTGCAAATCCTCCTTCCCCTCCCCCTGCACTCCTTTAGGAGGTTTAATGAGAGATTATGCTGCAATGGAGTAGCCCAGGGAAAGGGCAGTAGACACCAACATGCATGCTGGAAAGCGATGGTGAACAAATTGTCTGAATGGTGTGTGCAGCAGGTTAGACATACCGCCTATTACACAAATGACAGAGGGTTCTTCTGGTGCTTCCTTAGACATACATGTGCAAACCTGTGCGCCAGCCAGGTGAAACTGGTTCTTGGACCATTAGCTATTTCAAGTCACAGGGGCAGCAGATGTGAGGAAGGAAGGTGGTGCTAGAAGACCAGCAAGCTGTTTGTGGGTAGTGTTGTGTGCCTGGGTATAAAAGAACAAATGGTAATGTATTCACTAGCCCTGAGATGGATGAAGGAGAAGAAACAGGAGATTCAGAGGAATAAAAATTGTTTGAGGACACAATTGGGATCAGAAATGCAACTACATCTATACGTCTTTGTCCAGGCATGATTATAAGTATACATCCAGCTTAAGCATATGCCAATAAACTGGTAGCATATGCTAATGAATATTTATCATATGTTAAAGTGATACTTTAGGTGCAGTGGTGTGACTCTGGATTCAGCCTTAGTAACACACAGGGCATAATTATATAACTGTGCTAAGGTGTATACGCAACTTGCATGTTTTGCCCCAAAGCTTGCAAAGAACAATTTTCCCAACTTTTTAGTGGGTCTAATAAAAGATATCCCATCTACCCAAAGAACCTTGACTGCCTAAGTCACTCAGTGCTTCTACAGGCATTGGAAACCTTCACTCACAGCATGGAGGGAAGCCTTCTTTGCACGGTACTCCTGAAACTCTAAGTCACCCAACACCATTCTTCATTGCCTTACGTAAGGCATTTACACACACATGTGTCTTGGAGCATAAAGGGAGTTGGACACTTTTAGGGCAGTATTTTTGTACATGTGCAGTAGGGACAAACCTAGTTACTTAGGGCCTTGTTTCATGTTAATTTTAGTTGGATCCTGAAGCTCTTAATCCTTGGATTGTCCACACATGAACGCATGAAGCTATTTTTGAGTGCTCTTTATGTGGCTTAAGATCTTGGCACTCTGGGCTCGGTTTCTCTTTGATGCGTGTTACTCAGCTTGTGTTACACTAATGTGTAGCCACTCTAGGCTACACTTTAGTATAAACAGCCTACCTGGCTCCCACCCCTCGGTGCAGATCAGACCCACTGCCCCCTGAACAGGAGGAACCCCAAGGGGCAGTGGGGGAGTAGGCAGGAAAGAGGAACCTGCCTATCCAGCTACTGTTGCCCCTGCTGCCACTTTCTGGGCTGGGCGAGTGGCCACAAGTAAGCCAGGAGACATAGGGGGTGTGGGTAAACTGTGAGGGCTGGCCAGGGGGAGGACAGGGGGAGATCCTGAGGGGCAGATGGAGAGCTGGGGGGACAGGGAGGGAAGCCCAAGGGGTGGGGGGAGGCCTGGGGGCAGGGGGAATCCCAGAATGGGAAAGGAGGGAGTAGATGGGGCATTCTTTCCTTTTAGTCCTCAAGGCCCCTGCTGGCTTGAACATGGGACAGCTCCAAACTCAAGCTTGTGCTAACACTGATAAACATTTGAGCAGCTCAACTTACAAAGTGTAACGTGGCCCTCAGCGTGTAAATGGATAAGGCATTTAGGTATGTAAGTATGTTTCAGGCTGTTATGTGAGACAATGTACAGCATCGTTGGGTGACTTGGACACCTAAAAACTGCATGTCACTTGCACATCTTAGCAGTGAAATAAAATGTTGCCTATAGTTGGCCTCTCAGGAGTCACAGGGTATGTCCCCACTAGACACTACAGCATGGTTTAGTATAGAAAGACAATTCAGCTTCTTTTAAACAAGTTGCCTCTGATATGGAGGGAGTCTAACTGAGGCAGAAAATGGAGCTCCACTGATTTTTTCAGCAGGTTACTTCAGAGCGCAGAGCTTCGTGTAGCTGTGACCTGACTGCTATCAGTGCTTGAGCTAGTTTGGGCATCTCTACACTCTGGTCCCATCTGGTTGAAGTACAAGATCACAGTATCACATGTTCACATGGTCATAATGCAAAAGGGTGATGGGAGAGCATGCACAGTGTGACAAGGCATGTACTGGATGATCCATTCTTCTTCGTAGACTGTGGATCTATGCCTCAGTGCTGAGACAATGCACAACTGTAGCTGCAGACAATGCGAAGGCCTGATGGTGGCTGGGAGGCTTCCCCTTTCCACGTGTCCCATGTACTATTTATGGGTATGGTGTCTTGACTGTTCCTCGGCTGACTTGGACCAGAGGATGAGGCTAAGAGAGCAGGAGAGCTAGAGTGGTGCTGAAACATCAGGCAGCAAGCAATCTGGCATTATGAAACAAAATCCCTGAGCTGTGCTTCCATGAAAGATTCACCTTGGGTAGACTCTTATCGGGCCTGTCATTACTCTGCATGCTCATGCATGGGCTGTAGTAGGCCCTTGCTACAGGGACCACAACATGTTTAATGGATCCTTTGATGATTTGGCTGAGACACTTTGAAAGCACTGTTGAAAGGTACCCATTCACCACATGTTGCAGGACAGTGCAACAACCTACATTGCAATAGCAGCACTGCATTGCCCTACTAAAGAGATTTACCTTTGTCTAGAAAAAATGTTCAGTGCTTTCCTGCTGTCCATCCAGGCCATATCAGTGCCACACAGGAGAGCTGTCCTGAAACCATGTCCTAGCCAATTGCTTCCATTCCATACAGTCTGTATGTTCAAAATAGTTATACAGTTAGTTTCTGGGTTTAGCTAGTGCCACTCACAGGCTCCCTGTCTCAGGCATGCTCGAAAGAATGGTGCTGATTGTCCCCAACTTCACTCTAATGGTGACTACAAGACTTTTTTTTCAGCCTGCAGAGTGGGAGTGAGTGGGTAGGGTTTGTTTTCATGGCAGTGCTACCTAGCACTGTTCAGTGTGGTATATACATGACCTCAGTGTACTGTCTTAGTGTATAGGAAAGTGCATTGGAAAGTTTTGTTTCTGGGAGTCATTCTGCTGGATCTTACACATCACAGTTCTTAATCTCTGTGAAATCTTGGAACTCTATGACCATCATTGTGTTAAGGATGAAAGGTGTACAGTTATACAAGCTGCATGACCTTTTTACAGGACTAGATTCCCAGTCAACTCAATGTCTACCATTCCAGATAAACAGTTATCTCCCTACTAAGGGCAGTTGCTTTGCACATATTTCTAAGATCCATAGCAAGTAAGTCCCTTGGGCTAAAAACACTTCAAAGTTGCTGAGAAAAGGCATACCATTCACAGGCAATATAACTTCTGCCGATGAATTCCAGGAAAAGAAGGGAGCACATTCATTTCACCTTCCTTAGGCCAAATGACTACAAAATCAACTTTGTACTATCAGTTTCTGGGTGAGCAATCAATACACAAAGAATGTTATTTCCAGTGGAACACTAGAAAATGCACTGTAGGGAACAATTCATTACCAGTAAGTAAACGGGCAGAGTGACCTATACAGAACTTTCCCATTTCTAATTTTTGATTCTCTGATCCTTTTGAGGCAAATAAAGCCCACTAATAATGGGACTTAAAGCTCTTGTGGCTCTAAACATGCTTCAGTGTGTTAGATCAACTGTATTTCCTCTCATCAGTGACTCCAATCTACTGTGAGACAGTTTTACTGTCTTATAGTCCTTATGAAAACATCCTTAGCTAATTGAGACATTCCCAAACAATTAAGATAACCAGATGTGTCTGTTATTTGTAATTACCTGAACGTGAATTCCTTTTTTTGAGACCAGTTCCATTTTTTGAGTTTTTTGAACTACTCCGGATAATGGACAGGAAGATTACTCCTCTGAGAAGTAATATGTTGTATGTGTCTACTGTGCCTCATTCTGATATGAAATCATCTACTCACAAAATTAAGTATGAAGTTTAAAACGTATGTGGAAAGAACTTACTATTTTGCTGTATTTATGATTTGTCATGTCCAGTGCCCTTTTAGACGGCACCACAGGCAAATTCCAAGGTTTTAATTATAAGTAGCTCATTAAGGAAAAAGATGCTGAAATAATTTCTCCAAAAAGGGAAAATTGGTGGAAGATGTAAAATTAATTCCACTAATGAGCACTCACTATTGGTTAGCAAAAAGGGGGCTTTCTGATGTCCTCTGGTGTCCTCTGCTTTTGCAACAAACCCATTTTATGAACCATTTGGCTTTCATCGTAATGGCTATCCTAAGAGGCAATGAAGATAACAACTAGAGGGACAAAAAGGAATCAAAAGGCACTACAACAAATAGCATGAAAAAAGAGCCTCCCTCTTTGGCTATTTTTTTCGAGTGGTATTTTGTATATGGTCCAGTACCTTGAGAGTGGAAGCCTATTAGGACTAAAAAGCCTATTTCTGTCCTAGCTTTTTAATGTTGGTACTGATGTTTAGTACTTGCTTTAGCAAGTACTAAATGACCGTGCGATCCCAGTCGCTCACAGATTGTTGCTCATTGATACTGTGCAGTAGTGGCTGTTGTCATGGTTAGTGCCAACCAATGCTATGTTGCCATAGCAATGAGCTATGTTGCTGTAGTTTGTTGCTACAGTGAAATAGCATGCCATGTAGACACTATGTCTTGTGTGTAGCGTCTTGTATATACTTCAGGGTGTCTGAGGAGTACACGATTATTAACTTGGGAATTTTTAACTTGGCCTAGCAGAGCCTGAATTAGAGTTGATCTTTCAGGCACAATGCAAGGTCTTTTCACTCCACCCTTTTTCTGAGGTGGTAAATAGTGAGGGCTTTAGCTCATATGAATGGTGTCTGGGAGGTTCTCCTCACTACCTGCTATCATTTGTGGGGTTTGATCATTGCATAAGAATTTGTTAATTGGGGTAGCTCCTGAACAGTAAGAAAGAGAAATAGAAAAAGAAAGATGAGAGCTAATGTGGCCTTTTCATTTTATACCATATTTTATAGTGTATCATTTCAGTCAGGACCTCAGATGTGGTGAGGCCACATGGCAGAATAGACTGCTCAATCTGACTCTCAAACTCGTGTACTTGGCTAGGGGAAATCATAGTGGCAGAAAGCACGGAAACTGGGAGAAAACATATTTCATGATGTCTAGTTCATCCCTTCTCCTTGCTGCCCATGTGTAGGTCTTGACTGGAGGAAACAAGAAATCATTTCTTATGAGGATAACTCCTACCAGTACTTTAGTAGAAGCATGACATTGAGGTAAAGGACGTGCACAGGTATTCTAAGGGGCTTGTGTTCATTTCCTATTTCTGGAAATGACTAAATACATGAGCTTGAGCAAGTCTGCTCTACCCAGTGCCTCCTTTCTTTATCCTTAAAAGGTCCTTAATACTTGTGGACTCTTTTTACTACCCTTGTAGAAGAGGATCCATTAATGATTATGAATAATTCTGCAACCCTGGTGATGAAAGCCACATTGCTAAGGCTTCCCTCCCCTCACTTGTTAATTCAGCTGCCTGGGACCATCAATAGACAAGTACTTGGGGCTCAGAGCAATGCTGAACAGGTTCAGAATTAGGGGAGATAGTGGGAGCATCTATGTGAGATGGTTACTGCAGAACTAATTAGCTCCACAGAAAAGTCTCAGTGTCTACTCTTACACCCCTATTAGGGTGCAGTCAACTAATACATGCCACTGTAGGATAGTACTTGTAAACACGAGTATGATCCTATGGCAGCATTATTTAGTGTTCTCAAGGCATGTATAGAGGCTGATGGGGCTCACTGGGGCAGTGTAGGGTGCTTCAGTGTAGGGGCTGCCTGCTGGCTAACCCTGCAGTGGAGTACCCTTGTGCCTCAGCCAGCTCCTCCATAGCATGTTGAACCAGGTAGGAGCTCCTCTATTGCTTAAAACCTGTATCTAGCAAGAAGTTCTTTTTCTGATGCTAGTTAGCCCTGTTCATACTGTCTGCTAGTGCTATCTTCAATATCATTTACTGAGCTAGGTCTTTGTCTTAGCAGAGAAATAATGATTTCATTGTGTCTTTCAGTAGCAGGAAATATATTGATCTCATCCCAGCAAGATAAAAAAGTAGCTGAGATCAGTCCCCTTTTCCCCATAAGTCTGCAGATGCAGCTTTCTTAAGTAAACAATATCTTCACAGAGCCTTTTAAAGATATTTACCTAAAGGCTATCTACAAAAATGTTTCTAAGAGAAGTTAACTAGGGGGAAATCTCTGCATATTGCCCTTGCATGTTGTTGGATCAAAGTTTGTGAAAATATAACACAATATGGAATTCCTATATTCATTATTAATTCTTATTATTATTATCCCTACTATCAATATTGTGTTCCATGCCTTGATCATCCATCACCTTGTGTACTGTAAACATCCATTATTTGGCTATCTTCCTCCTAGTCTGTCCAAAATACTACTGCTGAAGTAATTTTCTCTTCTGAGTATATACATACATTTCCTCTTCCCTTTCACAGATCTGTCCATTGCTGTCCTATTTTTACTCCATTAGATTCAGTCTCCTCATCTTTGAATTCAAAGTCTGGAAAATTCTCTCTTACTGTAGGGTCTTGCTTTTTTCATTATTATTATGGTGGCTGCTAATGTGGTCGCTTTCATTTTTTTGGAAGAACTTGTTTGCAAAAAAAAGGTAAATCTTGCATTGTGCTTTACAAATGCTGCTTGAAGGATTCAGTGCATTTTTTTTCAGTACAGCACTAGGCTAGATGTATTTTCTCTAGCTCTTGAGAGTTTTTGCCCTGGGCTCTGTTAGCTGTGTTGTCCCAGAGGAGCACCATTGTCTTAGTGAGTCATGAATGCAAGTAGCAGAGACTTCTCTTACCATTTCCCAGCCTGCTGCAGGCATTAAAGATCACAGCCTTGACTTGGAACTGGAGATGAATGGAGCAGAAGACCAGTGTGAAGTGCTCTCAGTATTTTATTCCTGCTAAACAGGTTGCTACACTCAATGTAAAATGGCCTTCACGTGTAACCTTAGACACAACAAGTTACAACAGCGTAGCCTGGAAGTGAAGAGTACTGTATATCAATTATAGTAGCTAGATCATCATCCACAGAAGTAGAAGGAGTAATGTCTATTGTTACCTGGGGAGCAGTTTTGTATTCAGTAGCACCCAAAGACTTCTTATCTTTGAGGAATGGAACGCAGATGTTGCTGATGGAAGCCAGGCTTTTCACTGTCTTCAGTGAATGCTTGCCATTTGTCATCAGCATCTTTCAGTCTTGACCTCATTCAATATGAAACATTGGGCTTTTTATTCTGCTTGTGCTGATTTCATGGTGATCTTTTGACATCTTTGTGATGAAGCTGATGTGTGTCTGGAGAAGACAAAAGCTGAATGCCTTGAGCATGTTGTTAATGGAGACCAGGGCACCATACCACCTTTCTAGAAGGTATCTACTCTTGTTTCCCCTGCCTCTCCCTTCTTACTTGTGATGCCCATCCCTCCTAACCTTCTCTGTTTCTGATTGGACTGGTCTCTATCCTCAACTTCTTTCTTAAATCCCACCCTTTCCATGACTTTTATGCTGGTATCCACATTAGGCCAGTTCTTATCCCTTGCACTGTCTTATTCATGTCACATTATAAAGACCTCAATTCCTCCTATAAATATCAAGTATTAGTTTAATTCCCATGGACCTTATTCTCTGAGATACTGTTCGAAGTGAGAGAATGTATCACACGGTGTTTCTAAATTCATCAAGTCAGGAACCATGTCATTTTCTGTTACAGTGACCATTACATTACTTTCTTTTAGGTTTGGCAGGGTCATTTACTTTATAACTTAGTCCTTGCTCCTGTTCTTTATCTGGGGAATATTGGCATCTGTTTTATCAGGTGGGTGTAATGCAGAATTTTAGAAGACTATCCAGTAACATCTGAGTTCTGTTGAACAATTCTTTCCAAGCTTTTGACCATTAACTTGCATTCAGGAGTTGCTAGAGTCAGTAAAGTAAAATAGAAAATAAATAACAGTATTTCACTCCAAATTGGAAGGCAGCTGGTGTTTGTGTGTGTGTGAAGTCCAAAGGAAGCTTGAGGTCCTTGCTTCATTGGTGCCTAGAACGTAAGAAATTAGATGTGGGGGACTAGAAAGAGGAGCTGGGCATATTATAGACTTACAGTCTTAGCTGATAGACAGCATTTAATAGCAAGTTTAATGTCTCTAAAAGATTGAAGAAAGCAAGGAAAATGTGTAAACATACACAAAGCCTCTAGAAAGCCAAGTGCTTTGTTTCTCGGTGATCAGTTTGCTTTGATATTAATTTTACTATACCTGGCACCAGTAAGAGAAGGAAGATTGGAAGATCAATACTGTGAGCCTAAAACCATTGTACCTACTGTAAACTGCTGTTATTAAAGGTTTGTTTTTCTTTCCTTTTCTTAGAGGTTTCATTAAAATCATGTACTGGCTTCTTTTCCCAAGCTTTCCTAAGTGGGCTACAGTATTAACAATATGGAAGGGAACACAGAGCAGTTGTTACAGAAAACAAGTAGAAGTCACGACTAGTTTCATGGACAGATTCCACCACTGTCTGCCTGGCCATCAAAATCAAATGTTTCATGGAGAGAGTCGTTATGAAGATGACAAAATTCCAGCATCCACACAAGACTGGTGGGGAACCAAGGTTAACAAGGTTCATGGTACCGAGACATGTAGCCTGCCTCAGAGGTAGGATTCCAGGGATTCCCAAACTTCCCTGCTATTGCTTACCCAGACTGGTTATATGCCAGGATATCAGTGGATTGCATTTAGATTCCTGTTACCAGAAGCTTCAGCTTATTCCATTCTTCTGTCCTTTCCTCACGTTTTTCTCAGGGAGGTGTTGCCTGGAGGCTAACACACTGGACAGGGACTCAGAGGATCTCAGTTTTATTCCAAGTTCCTTGTGTGGCTGCTGGTGACCTTTGGCAACTTACTTCACCTCCCAGGCTGTGTCCACACAAGCAGACACGCAGTTTGTCACATGCCACAACTGCTACAAACTCTTCCAGATGCCACAAACTGCACACCTGACATGTTAAGCCACATACTGCACTGCCTTATTTGCAGCACAATGACAACACTTGCTACTTGGATTCCCAGGTAGCAATATTAAAACTGCTACTATTTGTGCTGCTGCAAGTGCATGCCCCTTGCTTGTTTGGATGTAGCCCCAGTGTCTCGATTTCCCCTTGGGAATAATTTTACAGACATCCTTTGCAAAGCACTTTGACATTTACAGATGAAAAGTGCAAGCACTAGGAATGATCATTAGTCAGTTTCCGTTTGGCCCTTTCCCCCTTTTTTAATGATCATGCCTTAAAGAAATAGTTAAACTCTCCCTCTGCCTGAAGAAGGGTGTTTGTTTGTGAAAGCTTGCAAAGAACAATTTTTCTTACTATTTGGTTGGTATAATAAAAGATATTGCATTTACCCAAAGAACCTTGTCTGCTTATGTCCTTAGACCAACACAGCTACAACCAACACCCCCTTAAAGAAACAGCATGATTTTGACAAGATGTAGCTAATTTGGACTAGAGTTAGATAGGAAAAGTGGTTCACTCTTTCATGTCATTGATGTATTTTAAAATTTCTTGCCACAGTGGGAATGGAATCCTTTCCCAGTCCTCCCCCAAAGGACTCTAGGAGCACATCTAGACTACCTCCATGCCACAGTCAGGAGTGCTACCATGAAGCAAGGCCACCCATTCACTCCAGCCCTGTGCTGACAGAATGAAGAAATGGATGGAAATGTTCCCTAGTATTATTCTAAGGCGCTTTGTCTCAGCACCACTGTAAGGCAGCAATTTGTCTTATTTCTGGGATTTTGTTGGTGCCAAGGGACAGTGAGTGGGAGTGGCATGCTTCATGACAGCCATGCCAATCATGACACAGAGGCAGTGTAGCCATGCCCTAAGATTTGTCCTGAAAATTCCTATGACTTTCTCTAGTCCCAGTGGAGTCTTAATTATAGCTCTTCTACCTGCCTCAGAGGTAGGACTGAGTGGTGCAGGGCTGATCAGACCAGACCCCCAGACTGGCAGTAAATTTGGGTCCTGCTCCAGCCACCCCAGGGCTGTGCTGCACAACCCTGGAGTCCCTGTTGAACATGGTGGCTGCTCAGTGGGTATCAAATGGATCTTCTTTGTATCTTCTCCAGCATATAAGTATAGCACTAATACCTCCCATATTGTGGTAGTTCTTCCATGCCTCAGTATCCCAGCATCTTCTCTTGGGGAACTTAGACATCCTGCTTCTGCATTTCCTTAATCAAACCATTTGGGGTTTTTTTCTGTTTGTTCAACTGAGTAGATTTTTTTACATGTCTGAAAGGAACAAAGAGTCCAGTGGAACAAGTGCACAGCGTGAGGAACAGTTTCTGCAAGGGAGAGGGAAGCCAAACCTATGCAGACACTTCACAGTACTCAAACTGAAGGTTAACAACATTGGGTCAGAATTTATAAACTCATTCAGAAATCGTGGTACTGCAAAACGTCCTCCAATCTGAGAAATGCATGTGTACCGTTGACTTGGAAAGCAACAGTAATGACACAAGTCCATCTTGTTCCCTTTTTTTTTAAAGTGCTCTTTTGTGCTTTGAGTGACTATTTCATAGCCCTAAAATGTTGCCACAAGCATGTCCCTTTTGTTAGTTTTGAAAACCGGGACATCTGGTGCAGAGGTTCTGCTAGGGACATATTCTGAGAGCACAGCAGCCAAAGCAAAGAATCATTTGAGAGCAGAGTGTTAGCTAACAGAATATAAACTGATGTTTTACTTGTGGATCAGAGAGAGAGAGAGAGAGAGAGAGAGAGAGAGAGAGAGAGAGAGAGACTGTCGTCTGAATTTCCTATCACGTCTTTTTAAAAAGATTTTGTTTAATGTTTGGGATGCAGCTGGGCTCAGGGCGAGATTTTTTTCTGAATAAATATA
>NW_017728943.1:41827586-41861340 GCF_001723895.1 Crocodylus porosus
ACTCTGTTTTGCCTATGAATGCACCGAGATACAGACTCCGGATATTCATTGCTGTTTCATTAATAAATTGGTAGCCTAGGGCTGAAAGTGGTGTTAGCTAAAGTTCTCATGCTATAAGAGATAGGACTGGGATGGAATGTGGAGAGGATATAGTCCCCTGAGAGCAACATCTAAATCTAGCTGTGGTTTACAATAGGGGACCATAATGAATATGAGTGGTAAATCAATTAAAATGCAGATAATTCACCTGCTCACCAAAAAGCAGAAACACTACTGGGATGCAGCTGCTGTGAGTCTTTGAAGAAGTAGATGCCACTGCAGCACCATGTTGTGCTGGCATGTGGGAGCACCAGAATATGATGATCGATCTAAGATAATCATCCTCCATTATTATCAGTGGCCAGGTACATTGCAGCGATGTCTTTTACAATCCTGCACAAAGAATTGGTGACCAGGTATAAAATGTGCTAGATGCCAGTTACAGAAAAAAAATGCGGGAGAGAGGAGAGGAGCGATATGAATAAAAATATATTGAAGACACATCTGATCAAAATGGAAAATCTGACATTTCTCTATTTGTGATGCTGCAAAGCGTAGTCTCTGAAAAACTGGCAGGGCTGCAAAATGGTTGTTTTTCTATTAAGGGTAAATAAAATGAGGGTAAAATTTTAAGTTGAAGAATTTTCTGTTGCTAGAAGGCAAATTACTACATGCAGTACTACAAAAGAACAGGGGTAAACAATACAATATGCTGCGAATTGCGAATGCATGTGCAGTAATGTCATGAATACATTAACTTCGTTCATTGTCAAGGCAAGTGACAGTGGCTGACTGAAATCCAGAAAGGATCTACTGTCACTATGGAGCTCATGCAGTCACACTCACATCTCTCCTAATAACAAAGTCTATTCAGTTTACATTTGACATGATGAGCAAGGGGACTTACATATATGTGTGTGTGTGAATATATATTTACTTAGAGAAGTCCAGCAAGTTACCTGCTCAGATCTAATCTCTCACCCAAACAAGAGCACAATTAGACAAATCATCTGCCCATTTGCTGCTAAGGTTGCTTTTTGTTTCTAATTGTCCAAAGGCTGGACTGATCTTACTCTTGTGCTGCATTGCAGGAGCCAGGGCTAAAACTTTTTCTGTGGCAGCAAACTTTGGTTTTCAACAGCAAAACAAAACAAAACAAAACAAAAAAAAAGAAGTGCATGGGAAGAAATAATAAAGACATTTGCACTTCTATGCCAGGCCTTTTGTCCTCTGATCATTAGTGAAGCTGCTTTTTACTCCCTCAAGATACAGAAATAACAGAGGAAAAGTGAGGCACAGGAAACTTTAGTGATATGTCTAAAGTCACACAGTTCTGGAGGAGAGGAAGGATTATGGAAGCTACAGTTCTTGTTTCTTTGATATATACTTGTGCCACTAGAAAAATCCCTTGAAAGAGTAAAATAGGGGCAGATTAGTCCACATTCCACTTTGATGATCACAGGCCTTACATGTGACTTATTCGACTCTGAATGTATCCGCTGCAGGAAGGTAAACATTCCGTTGTGTTGGTCTTGATAAAATAAAACCCATGGAAAATGTTGCACTTGTCTAAGGAAAAAGCCAGAGGCAGATTATTAGGTCTAAATTAACATGCAGACAAGATTCATTAAATTGTTGACCCTGCCCCTTCCAAAAAAAAGTCAGGTTGCCATCTTAAATTGACAGCATTAGAGACAAATTATGTGCGCTGATTAATAAGTATGGGCTAAATTATGGCTCTGAGAGCCCATGGAGCACTGTGGGAATGGGAGTGAGGCAAGGCTGTAGCATTTGAGCAAAGGTAGAGTGTCATCATGACTGCTTAAGGCATAATGACTCCAGGGATGCAGGGGGACAGCATGACCCTTCAAACAGGCACAGCTTTTGCTTGGACTAGCAGGGCAAAAGGTCTCCTTGTCTGCAGAGGGTGGCAGAGAAGACTAGGAAGGGTGGAAATCATTGTCTGGGTGGGTGGGCAAGCCAGCAGGGTTCAGGTGAGCTGTTGGTCTGTGTGTACTCAGGAGTGGCTAAATTAATCAAATCTTTCCAACATGAGACCCACCTTGTGCCCAGCTAAGCTATTTGCCGGTACCTCCTGGTAGCAGGTTTCCAGTGAAAGTATTCATTCCATAAGTTGAAAGTGGACTTTGGGGAAGTCTTGTAATAAACCAGGAGAACAGGGTTGGGAGATTCTTATGTTTGGTATAATAAGAAGACAGTACTTTTCCCAGCTACTTATTAGCCTTCAGAAAAGAGGAAAGCCATAGTCTCCTAGCAATGGGCTAGGGACCAGCTGTGGGGGGACAGGGACTGACAACAGCCCTCCACCAGGTGAAAACAATTAAGGAAAGAATGATGACCTGCACTGTATGAGTTATTGCAGGATAGCTCCCAGATGAGTTAAGTTAATAAAATTGTGGCCTAATTAAACCACATCCGCTGAATCCTGTCGTTCTTCCACCACGTCCAGGCTAATATTCAAGTACTAAGAGCATCTGTGCAAAATGTGTAGCATGCACTCATCTACCTTGGTATTCTGCCTTGTGCTAGCTGGCCCCAAATTGATAGGATACTGGTATCAGACCCATTAAACCCAATATGCTGTGAAACATCCAGACATGTTAATGGTTCTCTTTCTACATGGATACACATGCGCACCCACGTGCACATGAACACACACACACACTCCCATAGCTGGTCTATTTTGACTGCCTGAAATATGGGGCATTATATTTATCTCCTTTCCTCCCTAGGACCCGATTAGCTGTAATTTGGTCCTAAACATTTATTTTCCCTTGTAACAGAGTCTGAGACACTCTTGTTCAGATCCCAGTTGTCTCAACAGTTCTGTAGCTGGCATTTAGTTTGGAACTATAAACCTAGATCCTAAGAAGCAAATCAAATTTGCCTGGAGAGTCATCAACCTAAAAACATATTACATGCCTAAATCCAGTATGTGCCTTCATTAGGGACTGCAGAGGTACCTAGGTGGATAATCATAGATGTCTGGGGCTATGCACAAGTGACGCTGCCTAACCTTTGGATTCAGATTGGTCCTTAAAACCAACAACCTCTCCCTAAGTCTCCAGAAAAGATGATGACATTAAGTGGCCTCAGAGCATGACCAGTACCTTTTCCAGACCTGGCCAGGACCTTGTTGCCTTGCACGCAGCTTACTGACTGATGGAAGAGATGTGCATCACCGCCATATTAACAAAGAGGGACAAGGGTGAGAGTGCTCCATGAAGACTAATTAGCTGTATGGTGGATAGGCTGCTTGGATAAGGAAGAGGAGTGGGTTATAGTGGGGGGGGGGGCATAAGGACAGAATTAGGGACAGGTGTAGTGAGCCAGGCAGGGAAAGGTACCACAGCTATACAGGCCTGGGAAGGAGGTGTCTTGGAACCTGTACATGGGTTTGGATTCATGGAGGGGCTGCTGAAGTGGAGAAAGTGGGGATAAGATGGAGAGCAAGGTTCCCCCTCTATAAAAATCTGAAAGAATGCATACATGTTTCATCTACTGCAACAGGCCAAGGAAGATAAGGATGAGTACCCTGGGGTTCATGTTGCATGCCCACATGTGCTATATGCCTCAGGGGCCTGGACCCATGAGCCCATTCCCAGTCATACTGTCTCATCCTGGATCCTTCGTAATGACCTTGCATCCAGCTGCTACTCTATCTGCTCTGCCTCTGTGGCTCTATGTGTCAGTACTGCTGTGCCACCTAATAGGATGGATTTGAATAGCCTTGTCGCCCAAGTATGCAACAGCTAGTCAGGTAACTCAAGGTGTGTGGTGTGTACTAGGACAGGTTGAATCTGGGCCCAGGTATTGTTGTTATAATCTGGACCCAGGTACGTGTACATGGCACAATACTGTACACCCTCCTGTGTTGCCCTCCCCTCCACCCAAGGAACTGGTCTATTTTAGCAGTCTAAAATATGGGACCAAGTTGAGTTAGAAGTAGCAGAGCAACACAACTGGAAGCAGCAGAGTTGCATTACTGTATTTCCATACCCAGGCTAATTAGTGTTGCAGACACAGAGCCATTTTAGTACAGCTATCCTGCTTCCAGTTCCAGAGCTAGCATGTACAGAGCTAGCTCAGGTACTATCACACAGCCCTGCCTTGCGCCATATAGACACATCCTGGGCTTTCCCAGATTAAGTAAATCACAAATTTCAAGCTGCCAGAACACTAATCTATAGCTCCCTATTCTCTGGAGGGGAAAAAAAAAACTGATTGGGTAAAATCTTCAAAATACCAAATATATTAAAATCAGGAGCAAGGTATATAAATGACTAAAGAGCCTATTGACTTTCAAAAAAAAATCGGAAGTCTTTAATTTTAACACTGAGAACAACCATCTCTGTGACAAAGAAAAACAAGCACTGGGGCTATTCACAAGGTAGAATGCTTTGAAAATACCATGAACTGCAGATAAATATCAAAATTAGTGTTATTAGCATGTTAATTTTAATAACCCTTTAACCTATTGATTAGCCAAACAGAAGGAAACAGCATCTTTTCATGCTTTTTGCTTTTAAAGTAATTGGATTCAAATTCACATCTGTAGCTACTAAACCAATGTTTTCAACCTTTTTACAAAATCCCCCCAACCCCAATTGTTTAACCTCCCATCTCCAGCTTTGGCATAAATGTAAGCCTTTATTTGTGAATATTCTGATAAGCACTTTGCCTCCAACTATATCGTTCAAGTACCGGCATCATTGTTACAGCTGTAATTGTTACTATCAAGACACAGTTCTTTGTAATTAGAAAGTCAAGATGGTATTCAGCAGTATGGCAGCACAGATTCTCATTTGTTAGGCTATTAGAAAAAAATGTTTACAGAGAAAACAGTGTCATTGTTTAGTGCTCTTAATTGACCATCTGCCTGGTAAAGAAATGTCCAAAGAAGGATAAATAAGACTATAGTACACTTATTTATTTATTTTCTTTGTGCAACGAGTAAATTAGGAAAAGCAACAGCAGAGACAAACTAGACAAGACATTGCTAAATCAGGCTGCATGTGAAATCATGTCATGCATACATTAACTTTTAGTTCTCTCAGTGTCAAGACTAGTATCTGTATCCTCCTCAAAGTTTTTTTTGGGGGAAGAAAAAGAAGGCCAGATCTTGGTGGGCACTGTGGAGTTGACAGCATTCATCTTTTAACAAAGTCAAGCATATGCTGCTTTGAGTGCAGCATCTTTGCATGCTCAATGACGTGTTTAATGTCACCTTTCCCACTGTAAATCATCCCTGAGTAAATCCACAAGGGACAGTGGAACTCGGAATTCAGCAAGAGGAATAAAATTCATGAACATGTGGTTCTGTCTCAGGGAGTTTGGTACTTATGGGCAAGAGAGATTCACACCTGACGGGGCCGAGAGCTAATTTGTTGTAGGGCATTTTTTCCTAATAAAAAGGAAAGGTTTTTCATATTTAATGTGCATTCCCGTGTGTGTGTGTGTGTGTGTGTGTGTGTGTGTGTGTGTGTGTGTAATTTGGCACCAGTTTTACTAAAGGGCTTTTGTTGTTTAGCCAAAAAAACCCCATTTTTCAGGTCTCAGCCTATTCCAAAATTCTATTTTATTTCTATGAAGAAATGAAAGAGAAGCAGTTGGTCTCCATGAGATGTACTATATGGGTATCATTACATAAGCATGCCTCTTAAGTGGGGAACATTTGTCCTTATCTTGAAATGTTTGTTTACAGAGTTAAAGTGGAAAAAAAATCCAGCTAAACTAATATGGTGAATGACCACACTGATCTCTTACACTATTTGTCTTCCAGCATTTCAGGTGGACATAATCCAGTATGTTTGTATGCTGATTTATTATAGCATGGGATAAAAATTGGAGAGAGACAACAGAAGGAGCAAAAAATAAGCATTATATTAACCCCCATGTCTCTGAACACAGTTTTCCACTTATTCCTATTTCAATTATTAGGTGTCTACATGGTATTTCAGCAGCTGTTATGTGTTTAAGTCTCTAAATATGGTTCTATTACACTGTTCTATCCTATTTCACAAGAAGACCATGTCAAGCACCTTAAGCCTAGCTCAAAGTGCCTAATTCATGGCAAACATTGAGCAGGGCCACTCACTCACTGCTCTGGAGACAGGCTCCATTGTGCATGCTTTCTTTCTGACCTCATGAATCTTGCATTTCTTTCCACCCAGTGGAGTAGCTTCAACAGAAGGAATAAACATTGCTCTCAGCCCTGTTTAGCTCATAGCCTGATAGAGGGCTAGAGGGCCTTCATCAGTCCTGGGAAATGGAAAATTGTGACATCAAAACCCTTCTGGATAAATGATATTCTATTTCCTGGACCATTATGCTACAGGGCAAAAGATGGGTGGGTTTTCCTTCTTCAACATTATTTAGGTAAGAGCCTGTTTCTGAGTAATTTGAATCCTGAGATGTTGGAGAGACATAATGTGCAGCTGGGAGTTAGATACCTGAGGGACAGGAGATTGTACACCCATCTGTGCCTAGCATTTCATATCAGCTGTCTGTAGGTGACTCCTTGCTCAGTATTTATATGCTCTGGAGGTACCCAAGAGACTGGGAGAGCTATGCACCTCCCTGGGCAGAAAAGGAATTTACTCATTAAGTGAGATGCATAATTTTGAGCAAATAGCCCCATAAGCTTAAATGCCTAGTATGGGGGAAAGGATCATGACCTTTGTACCTGATGGTGAATATGGGAAGGCTCCAACTCTGTGTTTTTATCAATAGTCCTTGGGTAAGAAAATAGTAGACATTTTCTGATACTTTATAGCATGGAGTGTTCTATGATGGGAAGGACGAAACAGCACACAGAGGCAGGAGTGTAACTAGGGATGGGCAAATGGAGTATGAGCTCTGGGCATGCACTAAGGTGAGGGTGCTGCAATGAAGGAAAGGGGTGCTGAGTCCTCTCATCAGCAGGGACAGGAGTCAGCCCTTTGGGAGCCTTACCCTTTGGGAGAGACTGATGCTGTGGGAGGTATCACCGTAGCTAGCAGCTACTTTTTTACTGCCAAATTCCAAGCTGTCATTGGCTACAATGTTAATTCCCATGGGGGTGAAACTAAGGAGGGGACTCTTGTCCCTGTTCCACAGAGCTGGAACCTTGCCTCCATTCTGGTGGAGATACAGGTGAGGCTGAAGAGATGGCACCCCTCCTGCCCAAGGCACAAACTTTAGCATTTACATTTCTGTGCAAAGGATTGGGTATCTGAAAATCTGTTTTTTCCCCCCTCCTATTTTACCAAGAGCGATGCATTAACTTGTTCTTTTTTGTTTTATGCCTCAGTTTTCCTTTCTGTAAAATGAAGATAATGCTCATGTCAAAGGGATTTTACTAGCAAAGTGGAATCTAGACAGTAGGCTCAAATCCAAGGACACGAAGGGCTACTCAAACTAGCAGCTAAACCAGTTCTGGCATTAGTAGAGGGGAAACTTGTTGCTTACTGTTTTGAGGTCTCAAATGTTTCTTCCTTTCTTTCATCACTTGATGGTTGTACAACAGTCCTTCTTCATTGTGCAATTACTCTTTATTATCGTTATTAATTTACTTTACTGACATATGTTAAAGAGAAAGGTAAGTTCTAACACTCAGTGCAGGTCTGCACATATGTTTGTAAGAAAAAAGGGAAATGCTTTCAAATGTAAAAGCACACATTGAGCATATCTACATGTTCATTAATGTGCCATAATATGGCACATTAAGTAAGTATCTAATACAGGCACTAACTTAATGCATTGTAATCAACACTACTGCACATTAGCACAAAGGAATGCTTTTTAAGTGATGCTAATGCACAGTAGAATTACTCTACTGCTCATTAGCACATTTGTATGGTTTTCGCCAGCCACACTAATGCGCAGTATAATTACTGTGACATTAGTGGCTTGCGTACATGTGCCCACTGGATGTTTTACTATTACTATTAGTGTTATTAACACTTAGTTTTTAGAAGAACATATGGTTTCGCAGCTGCTCCACTGGCTACTGCTGTTGGTAGGAATGACATCAGATGATTTCTATTACATATCTTTATGACTTAGTGTACACTGGGTTATCCAATAATGGACCAGCCTCCTGGAAGGCCAATGGCAACTTGCATCCAAAAGAACAGCCACTCTAATAGTGACAGGATGACAATGACTAGTGTGATTGTGACAGGCAGCAGAATGACAATAAAGTTCCCCTGCTAGAAAAAAAATTAAGAAAAAACTCAGAAGCACTGTCCAAGCCTACAACTTTTAGCAATCATTTTTTAGAAAATAAAATACACTTATGTATGGCTCACAGTGGATTTTCTTCCTGTAAACTTGTGCCTTTGTCAGTCTCTTCATTTTATTTCAGATACATAGTCTACCCTTTCTGAATTCATCTGTCTTTTCCTTTCTTCTTCTTCTTCTTCTTTCTGTTCCATCTCTGCATAGATCACTTCTTTCTTCTCTTTTCCTTCCCTCACTCTCTTACATGCAAACTATTCCTGAACAGCAAGAGTATATCTAGTGATCTCAGTTTTCTTCTCTATCATCTGTATCAAGAGGAACTCTCTCAGAACTATCATTTCTCTTACTCGTGCCCACATATGGCATACTATTTCTATATGCAAGATTCTCATTTCCCTTTTTTCTAGTCTTTTATTAATGCCAACTGCTTTCTTCTGAAGAGTCATTTCTCTCTCTTTTACTAAAGCACTCCCTTCCAATTGCAAATACTAAAACATAACAGCATGTGTGGAAGGCTGAGGGTTATGTACTTCTCTCTAATACTTCAGCATGTTCATAAGTTATAGACACCAGATTCTATGACCTAAAAGATCTGCCTTTACATTTTTTTCAGATCTGAACAAAAAGACATGGTAATCTCTGACTCTTCAGAGATAGAAAAATATGATAAGATAACCTTCTGTTTATGCAAACTTGTACCACATCATGCAAGAATGGTCAGTGATAAGGAAAAGCCTCTACTTCTAGTGGATGTTATCAGACAGAAGTAAACCTGAGCATTAAGTGCTGCTGTACCCATACACATTGCATTTCACAGAGTTATTTAGGTTTTCTGAGTACTATAATCCCAGTTCCTCAAATCTGACTATCTAAATTGCACCTGAAGCTGTACCGTTTTGCCACATTAAATGTGTAAATCTCAGTCTAACATGGCTAACTATACATGCAGATGTTATACCAGGTAAGCAACTACATGCAATCCATGCATCAATACAGGTTTGGTGTTTACAAACATTGGAGTTCAGCTTCGGAAAAGTGGCACAGAAAATCTGCTTGACACCAGTGATTACAGTTCATGCATGTTGAATTATTTGTTCAGTTTTAGTCCAATGTTCTCTTTATTAGAAACCTTATAGTTTTTCTTTTAATTCAACAGGATGGTTATAACGAGAGCTCCATAGTACTTCTACATCAGGGTACCTGCCCACTTTCAGCCTCTGCTGTGTAGCCCATGATTCATGCAAAACAGCAGGATAACCTTCAGATCAGAAAAATGTGGGGATTATTTCATAAACACAAAGAGCCATGCAAATCCCTCTGAGGTAGCAATTACAGATAGCATAAGTCAGAGTTGGCACCTCTCATGAGGTTTCCTCTTGCCAGAGAAAACTTCTCAGTGCCAATAGTTACCCCTTTTACTTCTCTGCAACTACACCGTACTACAAATATAGGACCAAGCTGTGACCTAAGTGAATGTGGCACTACTTAACTGAGCAAGGGGGTGAATGAGCATGGGGGTGACTGGGAAAGCAGCCCCAGGTACTACTTTTTCATGGGGCACAAAAATAGCCACCCCTGAAATCAGCACAGTGGCAGCCACTGCTGCCCTCTGTGTTGTGGCTGTCCCAGGTGTGGAGTTGCTCTGTTATGCCTCTGGAATGTGGCTACACAGGGAAGTAAGAAGCAGTGGGGTACCATCTTTCCCTAAGTCAATGCACTACTTAACCTTTGATCTTTTGTATGCCCTACATCTAGGCTTGGGGAGGAGAGTGAAAGCAGGGTGTGAGTTTGATATTCCTCTTTCTGCCTAGTGGGGAATGGAATGAGCCAAGTGTGAGAAAGTGCTGATTTCTTCCCATGGTCCCTTCCTGGGGTAGCTATATGTAAAGCCTAACATGGGCCTGAACCTAAAGGCTCAATCTATCTTGCAGTTGGTGAAACACATATGAAAGCAGGGGGCCAGAAATTCACGTGGAAACCAAGCCATGTTCCTAGCCCTTGTGCTGTATGTTTCCAGTTCCCTTTATCCACTGCAGAGACAGGCATTATGACAGCTGAGACCTAAGGCAGATGCTGAATTTTAGCAAATGTGGTAGAGTGTGTTCAGTCACGTTCAGGCCTCCACTGTTACACCACTGTTTTTCTTTTTCCACCTATACCTCTGTTAGATAGTGTAAGAAATCAGGATAAGAAATGGAGGTGGCCAAATAACATTCACAAAAATGCAGTATTTTGTTAAGGTAGGGGTGTTGGCTTCATGATTATTAAACATAAATCCACTCTGTATTCACAATAGTCAGTGCATGCCCCAAGCAGATGTATGGATTTTTTGCAAAGTAATTAGCCTTGGGGCCCTGTGAGGGCGTGGGGCCTAGGAGTGGTCATGTACTCCCTAGCGCCCCCTACCGTCACTCGAGGTGATTCAGCACCCTCTGGTTCTCGCCTGCCACGTTTCTGATGACAATTAGTTCAGATGGGAGGCTGCCTTTATCCCCTGGTGAACGGTGTGAGTGTTACTACCCCTACTCCATATGGGGTGCCTCGGTGCACCCCTGCCTTAAGGGCAATGCGTGTCTCCTACCTCCCCTTCAGCACACCCCAAGCCTCGCAGCTGTTCTCTGGACGTTGTTTGGGTCCCTTCCCCTTCGGCGCCCTCTCCAGCACCCCTCGGGCTCGCCCTGCCCTGGTGCTCCTCTCTGGCACCCCCGGGCTTGTCACCCACCTGGCACCCCTGGGGCTTGTTACTCCCCAGCGCCCCTCTCCAATCTACCTGGGCCTACCACACCACTGGCACCCCTCAACCGGTGCCCCTGGGTTGGTCATGTGCCTGTCGCCCTTTTACCAGCGCCCCTGGGCCAGTCAAGCAACCTGCACCCTGATACCGGCGCCCCTGGGTTTGCCGTGCCCAGGCCTCACCCCACAGGGCCTGTCTCTTGGGTTTATCCCACTCCTCGCCCTCTGTGCAGCCTTTGCCGCACTTCACGTGCTTCTTGCCCCCTCTGGGGCCTATGCCACTCCTCCCGCACCCGCTGCCCCACTCTGGGGCCTATGCCACCCTCACGGGTGGGAGTCCGAGACCCCGCTCACCACGCCTCTCCAGCGCAAACCGCTGTGCCCCACTGGCACCACTCGCTGTGCCCCACTGGGCACTGGGAACCCCAAAGCTACTGGGGAGCCCCCGTGAGGCCTCCTCACACCCCTACAGCCTCACCCGGTCCTCCGGTTTAACCATAACACAAACCAAGCCCAAACGGCTGTAACGAAACCAACAAAGAGCCTCCCCGCTCGTAATGCAAACTCCTAGCCCCCCACCAGGGTTTCCACTGTACCTCCCTTCGGGGTTCACTCCTCCCTAGCATCATTGCAGCCGGTCTGCAAGATAAGGCTGCAACCACCAACTCTGCCACAGAGTTCCTGCTCCTGCTCCTGCTCCTGCTCCTGCTCCTGCTCCTGCTCCTGCTCCTGCTCCTGCTCCTGCTCCTGCTCCTGCGGCTGCCAGAAGGGAACTGCTGGTCAGGCTCTGGGCTGGGCTGTTTATAAAGGCCCGGCCCTGCCCCCTTCTGGCCACCTGACCCGCCTGGTTGCCCTGGCAACCGGCACCTGAGCTGCCCTGGTGATTGGCAGCTCTGTCAATTTCAATCCCAGTCACGGGGCACCTACGTGACCCCGTGACAGGCCCATTTCATATTAACGTTTTGCCAGTTTATCACGATGTTAAATCCATGCAAATCCTTTGCGTGAAAATTCCTACTGCAGTAAACTTGAAAAAAGTGACTTCTTGTATTTAGTTTACTTTATTTTGAAATCAAACAAGAAAACCACAATTCAAGCAAAGGTACAATAGGACAATCTTAATTTAAAACAAATGTGTCGGGTTATAACTAATTTTCAAAGGCATGTTAGATTAATCTGATGTATTTGTGGAAGAGAAGTATCACGATGTGTGAGTAACTAGGGTAAGAAGAGAAATGTATCATATTCCAGTGGTGGCCAGGTTTTCCTGATAGGATGACACAGAGAGGTTACCTTTATAAGGAACCTCTTTTCCAATAACATGACTTAGCAAATATATATGGTTTAACAAAATAGTATAGTTGTACATAGATTCATTCACAGAACTCCATGTAACATCACAATAACATATTCAGACCATGATACCTTTCCAGTTATAACCAGAGAGCCTGGTTTTCTCTAATAAAAAAATATCCCCAATTTTAGGATTAAAAAAGTAACCCCAACCACATTTTTCCATTATGCCAATGAAACACCATTTATCTATCCATCTCTATATAAGTAGTGTTTCCCAGATTGAATTAATGGTCAAAAGGAGGGGAAACTGTTTAATCCTAACAATGCCTTAAAAAGCAGGTAAACACATTAGCTAACAAAACATAGAGATATGGCTTAAAAATGAGGTTAGAAAATAACTGGTTATAAGGAAGTTACTGAAAGTTACTGAAAGTTTCAGAAATGAATAGCATTCAAATTAGATTTTTTTTGTTTGCAGTGCGTTATTCACAAATCTCCTATATTCACAATAGATCATGTATTAACTGTACCTGCCCATTTATTGTGTTTGACAGCCAAATCAAATGAAGTCATTTTAATAAATACTATCAGAATATCCCATCTTCTATATGGCAATGTGAATTTCCACTACTGAAGGAAACATTTAACATTCTCACTATTTTAATACTTTTAATAAATATTTACACTTCTTGTGATAAGGCATAATGGCAGAAAATGCATTGCCTCCAAAATGTATGTGGCTGCTGGCAGGTAGCCATTTTCTGTTTCCCTGATTTACATTTATTAGGTATTTCTAAGGTCCTCTTTTCACTCTTTGGCTTGCCATGAAAATGCTATTTCGTTTTAACCCCCTCCCCCCCAAAGAAAACCAAACCCAAAAGAATTTTGCACTCATGAAAAAAATCCAGTTGGGTCTGAATCTGACAAATGGACATCTGCTGGACAGACAGACAGAGAAGAAAAGTTTTTGCTTGGCACCTTTGCCAGTTTGACCTCTTTTCCATCAGCTGAAGCCACAATACATTTCAATCAGATACCCACATTCCAAATTGATAACAAGAATCATTTCTCACTTGGTAATATTTTCTGAAGTGTGACATTGCATTGCATCATGTTACATATGACATGACATGAAATAACATAACATAACATGATGGTTTATGACACACAGAGGCAAGATGCAAGTTGATGTTATACGTTACCTTTTGATTTTTTTAAATTGCTTGATCAGCATGTCTGATGAGTTTTGAGTGTATTTTTCTTATACAACACCAATCACTGTGGTATCTGGGCACCTAACAACAGGCTGTAAGCCTCTATTGACAGTTGAAATCCTTGAATTTTATAGTAACCACACATCGTTCTCTATGTTTGAGTAGTATTAGTAGTAGTATTCGTTCTTTTGAAAAGGCAGTGAAACAGTGGCATACAGATTTTTCCAATAAGAAGTGGTGAAACCATTAACATGGCAGATACTATTCCCCTAAATAGTATGAGAATGATTAAATTCTATAAAGCACACTTAAAGCAAGGATACTCCATGTGACAATGTATATGATTTTTGAAAATGCTTTTCAGTAACAGACAAAGTTCAGAGTGAGATATTTGTTATGAAATATATATTTATGATGGCGGAAGGAGAAGGGCACTGAATAAATAGCTGCAGCCCTCAGCAGGTGAAACATGATAGTATGCTAGATGGAAAGAAATATCTCAAATATTTAGTGGAACAGAAGCTCCGTACCAAAGGTTATTGTGCATTCAAGTGTTCTTCACTTCTGTTCTTCTTCAAAGGTCTAAAGCAATGAAAAAATCTAAATTAATGAAGCACCATAATAGAAATGGAAAGATCAGCTTGTGTCTGAATGAGAAGTAAGGTTTTGGTCTAAAGAGACTCATGAAGGGGAGAAAACACCTTGACATAAGAACTATCTAAAAATAAGAACAATTATAGGGTCTGCTCAGACCCTGGTGTCACTATGAAAGCTCATTACAGATGAGGTACATATGGGCACAAAGCCATGACTAGATTCTAATTCTATTGAAATGTCCCCGATAAAGATAGCAAACTGTGAGACTGAAGCTTGAGCCATTTATACATATTATCAGGCCTCCCCAGATTGAATTAATGGTCAAAAGCCCATGCATTTTTTTGTTTAGTTTTTGGCATACAACACTAATGATCTAAATATTAAAAGGATAATCTTTGTATAAAAGCACAATATGTAAAATGTGACCCGTGGGTTAGATTTTAAGAGCTGAACTCCTGCCATTCAATGAAATGGCAGGGTGGCCTAACAGTTTGGTAGTGTGTATCAGATGCACTGAAATTACGTTTCCTGCCTGCTGGGATGGAACCAGGTTACTGTACATAGTAAAATGAGTAGGAATGTAGGATTGCTTGCAAAATGCTAGTAGACTAGGGGTTAATTGTTCAGAGTGGATCTTTGAACATTTTATGTGCCATCTTCTTATGTTCTTGTTCCTCTCTTCTAAGTACGTATCAATATTGCTGCAATTATTGCAAGAAATTCTGCATTTCCTAAACCAGTATCCCACTGGAGCCTTATCACCTCTGCAGCAGGTGTTGGGAACTTCATGCCAAGAAGTTCGTGAACATAGGCCAGAATTGCACATGATTTCTGCTGCTGATTTGTGCTCCTCTACTTTTGTCTTGGGAGGTTTTTGTTGATTATATTAATTCCTAGGAAGATAAAGAGAACCCTTTAGTGAGGGAAAGGACCTGTCTGCCTTTTGAGTTCACATCATCAGGAAATACAGATTTGCCTCATCAAACATGCCTAATGAGAAACTGGCAGCTATTAAGAAAGGAGTGAATAAGTACATGGTTTCACTTATCACTGTCCCTACTCAGGGTTTCCCATGCATTTACTAAAGTTGTGGATTACGTACTGTTAGTATAGTAAAAATGTAATCACAGCTACTATGCTCCAAAGCAGATTTTATTGAGCCTTGAACAGTCAAAGCAATTTTATGGAGAGAGAAGGTGTTGACTGGACAACTAAATAATCCCTGAGCCTTTATGAAGATTATCATAGGGCTTTCATGGGACCTTCTATTTAAAAATTACTTACAACTTTGTTGCCTGTAATTGTTTGTAATTTGTTTTAGACCCCTAGGGCACATCATGTGGGTGGGATGATGGGCATGAACAGCCTTTAGATGGCTGCCTTGGAGTTCACCCAGCCTTGGGATTCATCCCCACCCTAGTGGGGAATGACAGGGCCAATTAGGCCACAGTACAAAATATGTGACTCTGACAGGGGGCAAGGTCAGGACCAAGTCTCAAGTCATCCTGCCCACCTGTCTACGGGGCAGTCTGCCCAGTCTTGCCTACCACGATTTTGCTGTAACAATGAACTGGGGTGAATGCCAGAGGCTGCCCATTACATGCCCTGATGCCAGGGGGCACTATCCACAGCTCCATACTATCCCTACACTGTAGTCCATGCCTTGCAGATAGCATCCAGTATGTCACTAAGTTTCCAGTCTAAAGCCAGGCCGCCTTACTCTTTCATCAGGTCTCATTCACTCACACACTCATACTGCCTCCACCTCACAGGGTATCTTGCTCACTGCATGATACTATTCCCCCTTCACTCTGCCCTGCTCCCTTGAGCGGCACTGTACGCCATCAGGATGATCTGAGTCATGCCTTGGCTGGTGACATGAAGTCTCTTGGACCTCTCCCATGACCCTCACCTGAGTAGTGGCCAGCCGATTCACCAAACAGAGGGCTAACTCCACCCTAGCCCCTCACCGGGCTTCTCATACACAACAATGTGATCTTATGGGGGTTGGCCCATGTGCTGCCCTTCTGGCCCTACTCAGCAAAACCCCAAGGGCTACCCTTCAGCTCAACCCTCAGCCCTACTCAACCCTGTCTGGGCCTTCACCTCTGCCCTCTCTCTAGGGATCTGTGACTGCCCCCTCTTTGGGGCTACACAACTATCATCTCCCTGGAGCTTCCGAGGTCTTTCATCTCTGTGGGTTCAGGTGGGTGCAGCTGTGCCTGGCTCAAATCCTTTCCTGGGGTCTTACACCCACTGGGGCTCAGGTGGCTGTAGCCATGCCTGGCCCTCTTTCCCACAGTATTGTGGGGGCTGGGGTTATTAAGGCACCCTGACCCACCTTTCATCGGGTGGTGAGTGGTCCTGGTATTTGAGTGAGGCTGCCACACCACCAGTAGTCTCACCAGGCCTTCCCTCCCTGGCAGGGTGCAGTTTTAGGTCATACCCAGGGCTAGGAGCCTCCAAACCATCCCCATAGCTCCTGCCTTTATGTCCAGGATGTTCCATGCCACACGGGAGCTGAATGGTGCTGCTCCTTTGGCTGCAAGGAGCCAACTGCTGGCTGACCTTTGTTTCAAAATGGCCACCGTAATCAGGCACCTGTTGGCTGCCTGCTTCAGCCCTTAAAGTGGCAGCACCAAAGGTGCACTGCCACAGTGACTACGGGCACATCTACACATGCAAATACTGCTTGATGGGTTTATTCCGGAGTAATTTACTCTGAAGTAAATCCACCTTGGATAGGAATTTACACGTGCAATAATGCACCCATTTAGAAACAGATTTTCTGTTCCTGGGAGCAGTCTGCTCCCACCCCCATCCAGCTCTGCACCAGACCCTGCAGCAGCCAGAGGGAGCACTGGGCCTCTCCTGGCAGGGGCTGTGAGATTGCTCCCTGCTTCTGGGAGCTGCCTGCTGCTGGGGTGGGCTTTGGTGGTGGGTCCTGAGCAGCGACAATGTCCTTCTGCCTCAGCAGCAGGGAGCTCCCAGCTCTAGCCTCCTGACTGGGGGCAGGGAGCTTGGAAAGATCTTTCAGGGAGGAGCAAGTATCAGCCCCCTGCCCCAATCTGCCAGTAGGGGGCTAGCAGAAAGCTCCTAGTTGGGCAAGGGGACTCACTGCTAGCTACTCCACTGGCTGGGACTTGCCTCTCCCCCACAGCTCTTTCCAAGCCCCATGCATTGATTGCCTGATTGGGACATGGCACTGGGAAAAAGCTGTGGGGCTGGAACCTGCCTAAGACTGGGACAGTTCCTGGCCAGCACTGGACTGTGTGGGGATGTTTGCATATGCAACCCAGAGCTGACTGGGGACTGCTCAACACAAGACAGTCCTCAGCCAGCTCCAGGCTGCACATGCAAACTTCCCCATGAAGCCCAGGCCTAGCTTGGAACTGTCCTGGTTTTGGGCACGTCCAAGCCAACTCCAGTCTTGGGGGGAACTCTCCCCATGTAAGAAGCTCCCTGCCCCAGCTCCATGATTACAATTCTGGACTGGGGGTTGGAAGTTCCCTGCTTCATAGATTTCATAGACATTACAGCTAGAAAGGACCTTGCAAGATTATCGGGTCCAGCCCCCTGCCCAAGGGGAAGGAGGTCAGCTGGGATCAAATGATTCCAGCAAGATAGGCATCCAAGTGTTTCTTGATAGTGTCCAGAGTAGATGTTTGCACCAGCTCTGGGGGGAGTCTATTCTGCTTGGTTGAGTTTCCTGTCTTCCATCCTTTAAAAGCTTATCTTTTCAGACACAGGAGGTCCATGAGTTCCTTACTGAGCCATGGGATTGTCCAGACCTTTTGCTACTTTTTCTATGGGCTGGAATGGACTTCCCTTGTGCTTCAAGCATCATATCCTTGAGGAGCAACCACTCATTGTGGACTCCCCTCTCTGTCAGATTATGGTCTCTCAGGGCCTCAACAATTAGGCTTCCCGAGCTTGTGAAAGTCAGCTTTCCTAAAAGATTTCTACATTGCTGACTGACTTGCCAGCTTTGTGGTGGATAGAGAAAGTGATCAACTCATGGTCACTGTTTCCCATCTTCCTTTCAATTCTCAGGTCCCTTGCTAGATCACCCTCTTTGGCCTTTACCAGGTCCAGCAGCACCTTGCTTCTTGTTGGTCTGTACACTTCTTGAGACAAATAGAGCTTATTAATGCATGTGAGGAAGCACTGTGACTGATTCGGCTGAGTGCTCTTCCCATGAGATGTCAGGCTAGTTGAAGTCACCCATGACAGCCATGCACCAAGAGTGTGTAGCCTCAGCCAGTTCCATAGCAAATTTATGGTCAAGTTCTTGCTCCTGATTAGGAGGTCTGTAGTAGACTCCTGCCATTATATCCCCTTCACCACATTCCCCCTGTATTCTTACTCAGAGGGTCTCAAGTTGCCCTCCTTGGTTGCCAATCTCCACCTGTAGGGAAGTGTACTGCTCCTTCACATAAACAACTATATCCCTGCCTTTTCTTGCAACACAATCTCTCTTGTACAAGGTATAGCCATCTATACCTGTGTTTCAGTCATAGGTGGAGTCGCACCAGGTCTCCATTACCCCTATGAGATCATAGTCATTTCTGTTTAGCAGAAGGGCCAGTTCCTCCTGTTTGTTGCCCAGGCTCCTGGCATTTGTGTATAGGCAAGTGAGCCTGCCATCAGAGTCCCTAGGCTTCCCTGAACTCCTAGAAGAGCCCTGTCCCTGAGATGGAGTAGGAGTGAGTTCCCCAGTGTATCCTGACCTTCTGATTTTGTGCTTGATGCTTGGTGGGCTTGTACCGGTTGTTATCCACCCATCCTCTGGCAAACTTAGTTTAAAGCCTGGTCAAATAGGTCAGCCATTCTGGCTGAGAAGAGCTTCTTCCTCATTTGAGTGAGGTGAAGGCTGTCTCTTCTCAACAAATTGCTGCATCTGTTTCTGAAGTAAGGACCATGGTTGTAGAAGCTGAAGCCTTCATGATGGTACCAGTGCTGCAGTCTTCTGTTAACTTCTCCAATTCTTCTCTCCCTCCAATGCCTATGGCCTGTAACCACAAGGATTGAGGAGAAAACTATCTACGCCCCCAACCCTCTGAGCCCTGCTCCCAGAATCCTGTAGTCATTCATGACCCGTCTAGGATTGCTCTGAGTTGTGTTATTCCTGCCCACACGGATAAAAAGCATGGGGTACTGGCTTCAGAGCCCACCCCAGCAGCAGGCAGCCCCCTCAGGCAGGGAGCAATCTCCTGCCCCTGGTTGCCTAGCTGATCAGAAGCAAAGTTGATTCCACCTGGCCATCTACATGTTCCTTACTGTGCCGTTATTACTCGGCAGTTAATTTGCTACTTGCATTTGTAGGTAGCAAATTACCGAGCAGTAAGGATCTGCACATGTAGATGGTGATGCTTACTATAGGGTAATTTGCTCTACTGCCTCGTAAAGCGTCTTGTGTGGGCATGCCCTATATTGACTTAATGAAACATAAGCATTAATAGATTGGCTTAAACCTAGAATCTTGACTATGTATCTGACAAGAATTATATTTGCTTAACCCATGATAAGTAACAATTTCAGTTAGATCACTAGTTGACATCTGGCTGTGATTTACAGAGAAATACAGGTTGGAGAAGGTGTGGGGTCCTAGTCAAAACAAATGCTGTGGTGCTTTATGAAAAAGCTGTTAGTGCAGATAGTCAATGTTAAAGTTAATCCACTGCCATTTTTCTTTATCTTGGTCATACACTACATTAATGTTTTCACCAAAGCAGCCAAATGACTTTTCATTATGCTAGCCACCACCGCTCCCCACGCTGGGCTGCCTTAAAAGCCCAGCTCTACTCTGAGAGAAATCCCTCTCCTTCTACTCCCACAGAAAGAAGTACACCAGTGTGGTACAATGAAAAAAGTTATTATTCTGGGAGTTAGGACTTCTGCAGTGACTATGGGCAAACCATTTCACTATCTATATCTGTTTCCTCTCCTCCATCACACCTCCCCTTTCCCCTTTATTTCAGACTAAATTTGGGAAAGAATTTCTATTTAAGGAAGATACTTAAAGGATTTAAGCAGGAGGTTGTATGTCTTCCTGAACTGGGCCCTTAGACTGTAAGGCTAGGGACAGACATTACAAACAAACTGGTTTAAGTGATCAAAAACTGGTTTAAACCTGTAACAGAACTTACATTCACTGCATATAAACCAGTTTGAAATGGCTGAAACTGGTTTCAAATGTGGTTGAACGTAGTATCAGACTTAACTGATTTGAGTCAAACAGGTTTATACAATGTCTGTCCCAGACCCCTTAATGGTTTAACTTAAACCAGAGTCCTCCAGCATCCCAGATGCTTTGCAACTTTGGGTGGGGATCTCTGTTCTAGAGCTGGGCTGGCCTCACCCCTCTACTCTCTAGCTGGAGCTCCAGCAGAGACTGCAGGCACAGCAGGATCTGCCTGGCTTCTCCATTCCCACTCCCCTTCCCCACCACTCTCTGCTCAAGCAGGGATCCCCCCTCTCCTCTCCCACAGCATGGGCCATAGCCAGCATTTGGTATGCTAGGTAATGCTGAGAGGTGTCTGTGTAAGGCAGACAGGACAAAGGCAGACAGGACCGTGTCTGCTTATGGCTTTTTGGAGCTAATCAACAGGTCAGCTGGTAATGTCTTTCCCTTCCTTCCTTGGAAGAAGTTGTTTAAGAAGAGGTTAAACTAATGAATGTGGCTTTTGTTTTCTTGATGGCTGATAAATGCTATCAACTCCCTGTGAAACACATGTAACTCCCCGCGTAACACATGTAACTCCCCGCTATGTAACTAAATGCTGTGTAACTCCCAGTAGGAGCTCAGTAGGAAAATAATGCTGAAAGACAACCAACATGGCTTCATAGCAGGTAGATCCTGCCTGACTAACCTTGTTTCTTTTTATGACCAGGTCACAAAATACTTAGATGCAGGAACTGAGGTAGATGTTATCTACTTAGATTTTAAAAAGGCCTTTGACATAGTGTCGTATCCCATTCTTACAAATAAATTAAGCGGTTGTGATGTACATTCTTACATGGTCAGGTGGGTAGAGAATCGGCTTATGGGACGCATGCAGCGGGTGGTGGATGGGTCATTTTCAACCTGGAAAAATGTGGGCAGTGGAGTTCCCCAAGGTTCTGTCCTTGGACCAGTGCTGTTCAGTATCTTCATCGGTGACTTGGATGAGGGTACAGAAAGCACTCTATCCAAATTGGATGACACCAAATTATGGGGCAAAGTAAACACACTGGAGGGCAAGGAGTGGATTCTGGCAGATTGGAATAGATTAGAAAAGTGAGCAGAACAGAATGAGATTCAGTTTAACAAAGATAAGTGCAAAGTGTTGCATCTAGGGAGAAAGAATTACCAACACACCTACAGACTGGGAGGTGACTTCCTAAGCAGCACAGCAGCAGAAAGGATCTTGGAGTCATAGTCAACTTCAGAATGAATATGAGTCATCAATGTAATGAAGTGATAAGTAAAGCCAACTGCACTCTTTCGTGTATTAGAAGGTGCATCACAAACAGGTCTAAGGAGGTGATACTTCCCCTCTATGCAGCACTGGTAAAACTGCACCTGGAATACTACATCCAATTCTGGGCACCGCACTCTAAGAGGGATGTGGATAACTTTGAGAGGGTTCAGAGGAGGCCTACTCAAATGGTTAAGGGCCTGCAGGTAAAATTCTATGAGGAGAGACTGAGGGACATGAATCTTTTCAGCCTCTGCAAAAGAGGCTGAGAGGGGATCTTGTGGCCATCTACAAATTCTTTAGAGGGGATTGGGGGGGTGGGCAGCAGCAAGGAATAGGGGATACTCTGTTTACCAGGGTGCCCCTTGGGGTTACTAGGAACAATGGCCATAAACTGACAGAGAACAGATTTAGATTAGATGTTAGGAAATATTTCTTTATGGTGATGGTTGACAAAATCTGGAATGGGCTTCCAAGGGAAGCGGTGCTGTCCCCTACCTTGGAGGTCTTTAAAAGGAGACTAGACAAGCACCCATCTGCGGTCATTTGACCCCAGCACTCTTTTCTGCCTAGGGCAGGGGGTCAGACTCGATGATCTACTGAGGTCCCTTCCAGCCCTAAAAATCTATGAAATCTGTGAAATGTATGAAATTCCTGCTAGCTCCCTCACTGGTCAGGAGTAGCCAGGCAGGAGATCCCCTCCCTAATTAGAGCATCCTGCCGGGGCCTGGCCATAGCTCCTCAGCTCAGTACTATGGAAGGGAAGGGAGGGCTTGCTCTAGTGCCACCCCCTCCCCCCCCGTCTTCTAGCTTGAGCCACTGCAGGCATGTCCCTGCATTTTTTCAGTCCAGAGGGGATGTCTGCATGGTTACAAACTGGTTCAGCCTAGTCAGCATGCCAAGTTACGTTAGCCCGTAAAGATTGAATAAATTCAGGCTCAGGCTTTTTGAATGTCTGTCCCTAGCCTAAGAAGATGGGGCAGGCATGTTTTTTCACTATGGGCAGGTACAGTGCTTCATACAGTGATTTCACAATCTCAGCTGAAGGCAGTTGGCACTAATGGAGGACAAATAGTAATAAGGCTAAGAGCAGGCCAAGAGCAGGATTGGTTTAAAAAAAAAGTTGAAAGTACTTTTCAATATAAAAATCCGGATTTTTAACTATTTTTTTCATGAAAAATAATAGCTTTTCTTCAATATATTCCAACTAAATAAAATAAGATTTTGGCCAAAATCTTTTAGTTTTCCATGAAAATCCCTAGGTACTTGGCTGAAAGCTTTTGACACTTTGAATCCCCACCTCCACCCGGGTCCCCACAGCAACTCAAAAATTTCCTTGGAAATAAAAATAAACAACAGTAATAATAATATCGGTACCTGCTGAAGATCCATCGTTACAATCAGGATTAGGTTTTGAAATTTCTCAAAAATTCTGCTGTAGACTATATCCAACTACTGAACAAGTACAATGGCTGAACATGCACAAGGTACCCCTGACCCCAATTGAAGTCTATGTCAAATCTTGACTTCAGTAAGGCATCAGGATTTTATTCAGGTATTCTTCAGTGACCTGTACACTGAATGGCTGAATACATATTTCATACATATTTTTCCTAATATAAATTTCACTCTGCTAATTTTTTCCTTTCTAAATTTATATCCAAGCCATTTCCTTAACATTGCTTTATGGACCTGTATTCATGTATTTTTTTTGTGATTAATCCTTCTTACACTGGAAAACTGTCTGAGCTTTGTTTATGTTTGTTTTATTAACTAGAGGGTATATCATCAAGGTTTTGTGTTGCTTGTGCTTAATGAAGTTAACAAGAACCATATATCTGAAGAGAGAGTAGATTAAAGATTTCCTGACCATTCACTTATGTTTTTTCTTTTACATTAAGGTAAGAATTGGTGAAAGGATTGGAAATTTATAAAATGATTGTATTTATCTTCTAATTGCACCAGTTGTTTGAGTCTCTTTTGATAATGTTCCCTGCAAGTGGGGAACTCACAAACAAAAGTGAGAAACTATCTGCCTATTGTATGTTATTTCTTTTCTTTTTTGCATGATGGAGATGTGTAGTGTGGATTATATTTCAGCGCTGCCACAGTCAATTGACAAGATATAATAATTTACCTTGAGGCTTTTGATACACTATAGTATGGAATAAAGCATTTGCCACTCTGCCCTCTAGAAGGGGATCACTTATTGTTTGGACTAAATAGTATGTGAATTTTAATCTTCTGGGGAAATTCCTTCCCCTGACATTGGTCACTGTTGTATGGTACGGTTATACAAAAGAAAAGGGGGGAAATATTTAAAAAGAAAGATAACCTTCTTTGCACAAACAATGTGCTTTAACACTGAACCTGGAAAATCATGCAGAGATTTCAACTTCTGATGACACGACAGCCTGGAACTTGGAACCTTCTGACGGAAAAACCCAAACCTGCAGGTGAGGATTTGCATTTCCAGCCAGCAGTGAATGGACTGTTGCTCATTTCATCCTCTTCAGTGATATGGTTGGTACCTAGAAAATGACACTTTGACACAAAGAGTGGGCAAAAAACCCCAAAAGCAAACAAGACTCTTGATTTTTTTTGCTTGAAAATCCCTAGACTCTATTTATTTTTTATTCATGCATTTTATTATCTATTTACTAAGATACCTTATAGAATTTAGAAAGTAGCAGAGAAAGGTGAAAAATTCTCATGCTATTACTTGTATAATAAATAACATGCACCAATAGATTTCAGTGTTGCTTCTTGTGTAACAAATTCCACATGTCCAGGATTAGCAGTTCTCTTAAGATAACAAGCAAATGTTGTCACTAACAGACTGTAACATGGAACACATACAGTAATGATATAAATGCCTTGGAGCCAGACCTTTTAGGAAAAAAAAGAAAACCCTACAATACATGAATTAAAGTAAAGAACTTTTAAATTATTCTTGTTTTCCTATATAGCTAATTGAATAAATACTTCTATGAAGCAGATAACATATTGTTAAAAGTGATTTGCTAACCCACTAAGAAAAGAGATAAAATGACAAAGAATGCTACAAAATCTCCTCGGTCAGCTTCCATTTCCACTATATACTGTAAGTTACGTTAAGCTAGGAAAACCTGCGAAAATGGCCACATTACAGCAGCCGATTCCTTTCTATTATTAGAATAATCTGTGATATTCAAAATTGAGAGACAGTGTGTCAAGGAGTCTAGAGAAAGTGGATTTGCTGTTCCCAATATTAAAACAAAGGCTTCACAATGTTACACATATTATTCTGATCACAAAAGTATCTTGCATTAGGGCTTCCAGCATGAGATAATTGACCTTGACATTGCCTTCAGCTTAGGGCACATAACTCTTATCGCAGTGACTTATCTTGAGGTAAGGCATGCAACAGCAAAAGAATATTTACTTTCTATCCTCTCCTTTAATTCTTGAAAGCTGAATACTACAAGGACAAGTATGTCGAAGTGTAGTAGTAGACAGAAGATATTTTATGTGGATAAAAAAATGAAGAGGTGATTATGTATTGCTAAAAGTCTAATCCTTGGATAAACTACAGTTTGCTATTAATACTTTGGACTTGCTTGGCTGCTACTTAACATTTTCACGACTTAACAATTATATTCTTGAGCTAAGAGTAACTTTTCAACAAAATGTGTAAGGATTAGGAACATTGATAATTATAGCAATTAATATTAATGGAAGCGACAATATTTGTAGTCATATGACAAACAAAAAGAAAGCAGGGCTTTAATTTTATCAGTTAATTCTGTTTTTAATTGCCTTCAGTATCCAATTGTCAGCAGGTATCACCAGTGCTCCCTCTGAGGTTCTACTTGTGACAAAGAATGTGTTGAGGGGAAATAATGACAGATGTGTAAAAATTAGAAAGAGAAAGAGAGAGGGTGTGTACTCAGCTCACTGTATCTTACTTATGAATGTTATGTGTTAGCTATAGTAGGAATGTGTTTAGCTTCATACACCTGTGTGTGTGTGTGTGTTACACATGCTGACTGTTTGGAGTGGTAGCTGGTAGGTGCAGCCCCACAGAGATGGATTAGTGGATAGAATGCAAAGAAGCAGACATGAGAGGAAGAAAAATGAAATTCATCATCAAGATCTGCAGTATTTCAGATGGCATTCACCCTCCACCTCCCACATACACACATTTGTATGGCTGCAGGGATAGTAAGAATGTTGGGCATTAAAAAAGAGTCAGCTAAATGTATAACTATACTACACTGTGAGATTTTTTGTAACAAATATGATCAGTTAAAACTTAAGTTCTTGTTCTCATTATAGTCCAATAGCTTGTTGTTTTTGTGCTAGTCTAGGCTATAGTGGCTCAAAGTAGGCCTACAGTCTTAGTGGCATAACTGGGGGGACTGATAGGGGCAACCGCCTCAGGTGCCGATTTAAGGGGGAGGGGCAGGGTGAAGGAAAGCTGCTGCTGTTGGCAGCTGAATATTCACATTCATGGTTGTGGTGGCAACCACAAATCACTGCTTCCACTTTGTCCCAGACCCAGCTATGTCTCAACTTAATCCACCCCATCCAGATTTCCTACAGTAAGTAAAATGCCTAGGAGTACACTTTATTCTGCTGTCTATTTCAGTGTGGGAAGCATGACCAGAGTAGTGTGCACATGTCTAAACTGGCACATAGCAAATAGAGGCAGGGCTGGGGCCCAGTGAAAATGAGATCCATGAAAAATCCTTGTCCTGAGATTGGTCTAAGATGGAATTTAATACATAAAGAAATGTTTATGCATTGAAGTTCTCTGCAGCACAGGGGCTTCAGCACATAGCAGTCCAAGAAACTAAAAAAAACAAATGACTATCTCCAGGGGTTGAAGGTATTAAAAAAAAACAATAATGAGGTAAAAATAGAACCTTTGTTGTCTCCTCAGTGAATATCCAGCAGCATAAGAATTATTGAGCCACCTGTAAAGTATTTTATATTTTATTTTATACTTAATGCTCTCCAAGATGGACCTTGTATATTGTATATTATACAAGGTCTTTCTGACCCCATCTCACTCTACCATCAAACTTCCTAAAAATACTTTTGAAGGGTTTGGACTAAAATACCTCCTTGAAAAATATGACTCCTAGGGAAGCAGGATATTATCACCTGGTACCTGCTGGTTATTTGATTTTCTACCCAGAGCAGAAAACTGGTAAGTTTGCTTATCATTGGATAAGTGGGCTCAGAAGAAGACTGGGAGATCATCTGGAGCGTTAGTCCTGAAGATCACAATGGAGTGGGGACTAACCCACTGCTGCTAAGGGCTAAGTGCAGACAGTCAAAAAGCCTGAGGCTGAATCAATTCAGTCTTTGCGGCTTAGTCTAAACTGCAGAGATTAAACTGAGAAACAACTGGACAGACATTCACTTTTGATTCAGGAAATGCAGCCACATACCTGCAGTGGCCCAGGTCAGAAGCCAGGGGTGCTAGGGTGTGGCTCTCTCACATAGCCAGTATGGACTATGTGTATGCTTCCTCTTCCTGCTGCCCTGAGGTCTCTGGGATTTGTAGTCCAGAATCACAGTAGCAGGACTCTGCAGGGTTCCTTGTCACTTCCTCTTCCTGCTTCCAGGTGACTCTAGGATTTGTAGTCCACAGTCGCAGCCAGCAATATCTTTTTAGCAGAGCAGGGGAGCTCTGTATTCTGGGGAAGGGAAGTTTAACCCTATTCCCTGGTTCCAGACTCTAGCTGGGGTTTCCTATGGCACCAGTCCCTGCCTCCTCCCCACCCCGCACCCTTCTCTGCTGAAGCAGACAGCACAACTCAGCCCAGCCCAGGGCTGGAAACCATGCTGGGATGCTGAGGGACTGTGATTTAACTTGAACCAGGAAAGGCTCTAGGACAGAAGTTTCATAAACTTGTTTGACCCAAATCAATTAAGTCTGATACTAAATTCTACCAGGTTTATCATAAACCAGTTTCAGCCATTTTGAAACTGGTTTACATGCACTGAACTTCTGTTGTGTTACAGGTTTAAACCAGTTTCTGATTACTTAAACCAGTTTATGTATAACTTCCGTCCCTAGCCTTGGAGTCCAGATGCCTTATGACTGGGAGGAAAAAGCCATAGGATGTCTGATTTCTGGTTACAGTGTTCAGTGTCACTCTTGGTGCTCTTTAGCTTCCAGTACTGACTATAATGCCAGCTATAATCTATACCAGCTTCTTGACATTTTTCATGATGAGCCTTGCCCAGCCAGCCCTGAGATAGATCCATCCACCTGGTGTTATGGAAAGAGCAGGATGTTTGCAACTCCTTTAAGCAGTCATGAGCCAAAGCTTCAGAACCCATTTTCAAAATTAAATTATAATCTGAGTTGTCTAACTATTACTGCCACCATGAACACCTCCAAACTTTTCCCATCATGTCCCCTCTATCATCAGTCTCACTTCCAAGAGCTGCCATTCTCTGTCTTTCCTTCCTTCTACCCATTTATTTTCCTACCTTTTTAGTGTCCCTGTCCCCATCCATGCTCCCCTTCCTTTTTCTCCATTACTAAATACCTGTTAATTTGTTCTTCCTTTTCTTCTGGGCAATAGTACTTAATAATAAGAAGAAGAAGAAGAAGAAAAAGAAGAAGAAGAAAACTAACCAGACATTGGTTTCACCTGCCCAGTGTCTCATCCCTCTCATTCTCTTTGCTTGGCTTATCAGAGAGTATGATCTTCAGGGCAGGGATGGTGACTACTTCTGTTTTGGAAGGTACTTAAGATGTACTGCAAGAGTAATATTAACTGCCTCCTGTGCTACATCTCTCCATTCAAGAATCAGTAGTCAATTTCAGCTTGAGAAAGTACTATTTTGATACCAGGAATTCTATCTGGTAGTAGGAGTTTATTCAGCAAAGACAAATTTTAAGATATCCCTGCTATATTTTCAATTTTATGTTAGGAATATTTTTAAGATGATTATTCAACCTAACAATCACCCTGGGGGGGGGTGAGGAGGAGGGAAGGGGGAATGACACGGATACTTTATCCAGCTAAACTCAAAACTCAAAACAAAAAATGCATCTACTAAAGGTTCTACATTCAGATCAGATTCTGACAACTTACTCTAGTATAAGCACTTATTTCACTGATATTACTCTAGGCTTTCACCAATGGAACTGACATCAGAATCAATCCTTTTGTGATTCTTTCCACTGATTTAAGAAGGAACTGTGTGCCTTTGCTTTTACTCCATCATGAAGCACAAATTTAACTTATTGAACACACAAGAATTGCTTAAATGAGAGCTCAATGAATATTAATAAAAGTTTGGATGTGATTCAGGCTACAATGGTTGCATTGGATGAAAAGTTGGAAAGCTTTGATTCAGGATTACAGGAGGCTGTGAGAAAATATGGTATCCAGCGGCTAGCATACAGTGCAGATATTTCACTATCCAGGGATCTCTAATTACTAATAATGTACATGAACAGTATGATATGTCCTTACAATTGCAGAATCCTTTTCAAAGATAATCTTTAATAGTTTATTTGACAACCTGTAAAATTATAGAAAATTATTAGTCTTGGGAATTACAAAAATCCCTATAGTACAGTCAAACAATAAAATTATAATTACCTGTGGGTAATTGAAATTTAACTGTTTTTTTATTGTATATTACACATCAATAGCAACATAAGTTCAAGAGGTTTTTTTTTCCTCCTCCTTTTCTTTTCTTTGCAGAAGCAGGGAAAATGGACAGCCCTGCTGGTAGCTTGTGAGCCCTTGTCACAGCGCAGAGCTTGAACAATTTCAATTAAAGCAGTATGTTCGAGACTGTCATTAGGCCTGCATTAAATTACATGTTAAAAATAAAGAGTACAGAAGCTTATTCTCTACTGCCTATGGTAAAGTATGTAGGCACGGTTTTGATTATCTTTAAAAGTTCTTATTTTTCTCTTTTCTGAAATTCATTGTTTCATCAAACAAACATCCAGCACAGTTAAGAACAGTGAAAGTATGCATGAAGCATTACTAACGTGGAAAATGTACTAGCTTACCTTTATTCTTTGTTCTTTGGTATTGTTCAACTTTAACAAGGATAATTTATCAATTGCAACTAGTAGTCAAATCTCCTGGGCTGTGTTTTCAGCACTTTGACTGACTTATGTAGCCCTAAACTGGGTCTTTCCCAAAGTTTGGAGAGAAAAGTGAGGAAGAAAAATCATTTAATATCAAAGGTCCAATCTTGCAAGGTTCTTCCCCTTTCACCGACTCCTATGGGTGTTCATTATTTTGAGCAACCTTGAACTTTAAGTATCACAATCTCTCCATATGTAGCATGGGCATAGTGGTATTTGCCTACTGCATAAAGTGTTGGTAAACTTCACTAATTAACGTTTGCAAAGGTCTTTGAGATCACTACTGGTAATAGATGTCCAATACTATTACTTTACTGTGCATAGAGGTTGAATATATGGAATTAACATAAGAGAAGTATAAAAGGGGCTGAGAAAAATATGAGAGCATGCTTATGCGTAGACAAAGTATTATTAGTTATTGATTGCAAACTAGAAAACAGTTACTTGTTCTGAAGAGTCTGCAATCTAGGATATGGCTATGTATGCCTCCTCCTAGTAGTGTGACTAGGATGAAGCAACTGGAGCAGTTACCCCAGGCACTGACTTGGGGCCATGGGCAGGGGACTACTGCTATGCTGTCATGCTGGTAGCTGTAAATCACCATTTCCCATGGTGGCCAACTAGGTTGTTATGCCAGTGCCTCCTCCAAATAGCGGTTGCATCTGCCAGCTTCCATCATATTTGCTTATGTCTTCACCTGGCACATCTACTTTCCCCAGAGTAGACATATGTAGAATCACACTCAGAGCCTGAACACAGCCTCAGTGTGATATCTGAACACCTTGAGACGGAAGGTTATTATTGCCATCAGGTAGTAGCACTTTATAAAAACTAGCAGCATGAGGACTTCCTGTAGTCAGAAGACTGTATGAAGTGGGGAGGGCTGGTGCAGATTCTGTCTCGTTGCTTGTGTTATTGCCTCATGGGGTTTGACTGCCCTAAAAGAACACAATATTATTTCCCTACTTCCTCAGCAAGCAGGTCAGCAGATGAATATAAACAGAATACACATGCCAGCCTTAAGCCTGCACTTCTTATGCCATCATCCTCCAAATGGCTAAAACTTTTGCATGCATTGTCACTGTTTGCACATACAAAAAGGCAAGGTTCAGTGAGAATTTTTTTTACATTGAAAATGTATGTGAAACAGAAAGAAAGACCCTTTAATGAAACTTGAAACATGGTGTCCCCTTGCTTTGCAAAGCGATTCATAAGGTGCATGTATCCTTTACAAAAGGCAAGACACTTAAAACAGTTTCTCTTAGGGCCAAATGTTCCCTCTTCTCCTGCAAAATGCCTGAGAAAGAAAGCATAGCATTTTGGCATAGTGTAACATTTAAAAAGTTCTGGGTCATTATAAAAAGTTCTGGGAAGGGGCCGGAGGAAGAAGTAGAGTTCCTAATATAATCACAGAATTATGATGTAAATGTGTTTATGAAGATGTGGTGAGATAGTTCAAATGACTAGAGTACAATCATAGATGATCTCTCCTGTTTAGCAACAACAGCCAAGGGAAGAAAGGAAGAGATGTTACCCTACATATAAAGGCTATGTACACATGTTTTGAGGTGCAGTATAATGTGGAAGGTAAATCTGCTGAAAGCCTCTAGGCAAAGGTCAAAAGGGAGAGTATCAGGGAGGGTGTTATGGTGGGTGTCTGCTACAGACTTCCTGGATGACGCTTTCTTTAAACAATTTATGAAAGCAGCCAGACCACTGGACCTGGTTCTCGTGGGGGACTTTAATTATTGAGGCACCTTCTGGGAGAGAAACACAGCTGTACACAAGCAGTCTAACAAATTCCTGCAGTGTATTGGGGATAACTTTTTGACAAAGATGGTAGGGAAGCCAACTAGGGGGCTCTTTTTGATTTCATGCTTACAAAGAGGGATGAACTGTTTGAAAATGTGAAGGTGACGGGTAACTTGGATAACAGTGACCATGAATGATGGAGTTCAATATCCCAAGGAGAGGAAGGAAGGAGAAAAAATTAAAATAAGGACACTGGACTTCAGAAAAGCAAACTGCAACAAACTCATGGAACTGGTGGTCAGGATCCCATGGGAGAAAAAGTCTAACAGGAAAAGAAGTCCAGGACAGCGGGCTGTACTTTAAGGAGGCTGTACTAATGAATAATTATCCCAATGCAATGGAAACATGAGAAGGGCAACAGGAGGCCAGCCTGACTAGACAGCAGTCTCTTCAATGAGTTGAAACTCAGAAGTGGAAACTTGGTGATAGTACAAAGGAATAGTATAAGAATATCACACAGGCATGCAAGGAGAAATTAGGAAGGCCAAGGTGAGATTTGGAGATGCAGCAGTCAAGAGACACAAAAAGTGAGATTCTACATATGTCAAAATTAAGAGGAAGACCAGAGAAATCATAGGTTCCTTGTGGAATGAAGAAGGCAATCTAGTTATGGATGATGCAGAGAAGGTTGGAGTATATAATGACATTTTTTACTTCAGTTTTCACAGATAGCGACAACTATCAAATGACAAAGCAGTTGGCAGCAAAGGTAGGGAAGGAGACAAACAGTCTACAGTAGTAGAACAGTTTTGGGATTACCTAGGGAAGATAGATGCTTTCAAGTCCCAGATGGGATGCACCCGAAGGTACTGTGAAGGAACTTTGTGAAGTAATTTTGGAGCCATTAGCTATCCTTTCTGAAAACTCCTGGAGGCTGGGTGAAGTCCCAGATGACTGGAAAAGGTAAAATATAGTGTCCATCTTTAAGAAAGGGAAGGAACAGGCTCTGGAGAACTACAGACCAGCCACCCTGACCTTTATACATGGAAAGATCATGGAGCACATCCTCAAGGAATCTATTGTGAAGCACCTAAAGGAGAACAAGGTGATCAGCAGGAATCTGGGTTTTGTCTTCACCACAGAAAACACAGTAAAACCCAGATTTTAAGGAGAAAAACCTGTGTTTTCTCATTTTAAGGAGAAAAACCCAGATTTACTCATTTAAAGGAGAAAAACTTGGGAAACAATGGGTTTCCCCTTGAAGGCTGGCAGAGTTCCAGGGAAAGTCAGGCAGAGGGCACCATGTTCATGTGTGCATGTTCATATGTACATGGCTGCCAGGTAGCCTGGAGAGCAGCTCCACACAGGTAAGTCTGGGAGGAGGGGGACGCAGGGAGGGAGGGAGTGGGAATGAAGTCTCAAGAGGAAGGGAGTTGGGCAGGCCTGGGGCTGGGGCTGGGGCTGGAGCCCAGGGCCCAGGGCTGGCATGCATGGCCGCGAGGCCTAGAAGGGGCGCAGGATGGGGCTGAGGGTAGATCATTCAGGGGACAGTTGGGGGGGCTGGCTCCCCACCAGTGCATGCACTCCCAGGGAGGAGGCAGGGGGAAGATTTTTTTGTCGGGCAGCAGTGGGCTGCCAGCTGCAGGCTCAGGTTCCCCACCCTGTCACCATCTCTCCAGAGCCTCTGGGACCTGGCAGGCGGGACCTGGCATGACACGGAAGAGTGAACAGGGAAACTTAGTGCCACTACCATAAGCCCTATGCCACCATGGCAAAGCACCTTGCCCAGCAGGAGTGGTGGCAGCAGTACAGATTTGTACCCCCTGCTGCTGGTGGGCAGGCAGGGGGTGCCTCACCATGGTGGTACAGAGCTCCTGGTGGTGGCACCAACCTTTCCTACCTGGCCCCACTCTGCCTTGCCATGCCAGGTCTCTCCCACTAGGCCATGGAGTCCGTGGGAGGACAGTAGCAGGGCAAGAAGCCCTGGAGCCTGCAGCAGATAGCCCACTTCTGCTTCTTTCCATGGGTTCAACTTTGGCCGTACTGTCTGTGGGTGAGGGGGAGCTGGGCTCCATGTTCCACTCTGTTGCAGCAGCTGCCACCTCCCACAGGCAGCACCTGAGGCCCAGGTGCTGCTGCGGGGGCCAGGACCCAGGCCCCTGGCCCCACAGCGCTGGCAGCTGGGTTTCCCCTCTGGCAGGGCTGGAGTCAGGGGCCTGTGGGTGGGCAGTGATAGGCACCAGCAGGGGTGTGGGGCTATGGATGGGGATAGAGGGGCACCAGCAGGTGCAGGGGGCTGTAGG
>NW_017728943.1:41861720-42002113 GCF_001723895.1 Crocodylus porosus
TATATATAGTGGTGTTTCATTTTAACCATGGAAAAACATGGATTTGGGGGGTTCTAATCAGAGAAGCTGCAAAATTTTTATCAGAGAATTTGCCGTTTTTAAACAGAGAAAAACAGGATCCCTTGGGGTGGGAGGGGGAATATGTGTGAAGGAAAGTAGTGGATATGATATTGTTACAGGATGACACTGGTGGGTGCCTGGGGTTCAGTCCACACCTGGTCCTGTACTCCCACTTTTTAATTACTTGCCATGCCTTGTTTAAAAATAAATCAGAGAGGTTGCCTCATTCCAAAAGGGAAAATAAAAGGGTGAAGGGTGGGGAGAGGCCAAGTATTACTGTCTCTCTTGCACTGTAGATCAGACAATTAAAAATTAGATGTAGATTAGGCGGAACTTTCTGACTATGAGGGTGGTCTATCAGTGGAACAGGCTACCTAGGAAAACTGCAACTCCATCCTTGGAAGCTTTCAAGAGGAGATTAGAAAGACACTTGGCTGGGATGGTTTAGTTAGGGATGATACTGCCTTGAGCAGGGGACAGGACTAGATGATCTCATGAGGTCCCTTCTGACCCTGCTTCACTATGATCACAGTGTCTGAGCAGTACTAACACAAGAGAGCTTTCACAAGAGCTGTGCTAACACTGGCTGGGCCTACACCTGATACAAAAACCTAATTACAAATAATAAATTACATTATCATGATATGACATGCCATGCTAAGCAGCTCCCTCCCAATTTCTTCACTCTTCCCCTGCCCGCTTCCCCTCTGGCTGAACAGCAATGATAACTACACAGTGGGGAAAAGCTTCTTTTCCTCACAGCCTCCCTAACCTTTTATCTGAAATATTCTCCCCTCCTCTCCTCCACTACCCATATGAGACTTCAAGTGTCTCTACATCCTAAAAGCTATATTCACATTAGATTTAAACAAAGTATAAATCTTTCAAAAGGAAAACCCTAGAGAGACAGTGTTCATTAAAGCAGTTAATTGTCTGACCTACAATGCAGGAGAGGCAGGGCTGAATCATGTTTTCCAAATCTGGGTTCTTATACCAAGTGACCATGACCCCAAATGAGGGAGTAAGAAGATTTAGCCTACATCATTTTTTTCTGATCCCGATATAAGACCAACATCTTAATGCTACAAGAATACTTTACTCGCTCACTTTCAAACAGCTCAGTTCTCTCAGGCATTTAGAAGGATCATCCCAAGAAAGACTCAGCAGTCTGTCCTTATATTGACCCTGCTTTTCTGGTAGAATCCAGCTGTTGGATACAACTGTCCTAACAAATAAGGCTGGAGAGCTGCTTTATACATTCTGTATACAAGGAAACTAAATCTTCCAAACACTAAAATGTTCTGTACAATAATACAGAGATCAATAGATAAATTTGGTTGGCTTTTAAACCCCCACTTGCAGAACCCACAGGTGTAAAATTTCACCATTTTTTACTTTTGTGAAAATATGATCCAGTTCAGCACCCATGCTTTCAGAAACGGGAGCCTGTATGTTTAAAAATCAGGCTTATAATAAAGGACAATTATTTTCAGACAAAAACAGAGCCTCTAAAGTGAGGGGCTGCACAGTTTCCATTCCCAGCACGGAAGCTTCATGTTAGTGATTAAGGAATCCATTCTGAAAGGTCCTATCACTATTGCCTTTTTGCCGTTTGGATCCCACAGAACTTTTGGCTAGGGACAAACATTACATATAAATCAGTGTAAGTAATTGGAAAGCGGTTCAAATCTGTAACATAACAGAAGTGCAGTTCACATAAACTGCTTTCAAGATGGTCAAAACCAGTTTAAGATAAACTTGGATAGATGTAGTATCAGACTTAACTGGTTTAGTTTAAATCAGTTTATTCAATTTCTGTCCCAGATCCCTTCCAGATGCAAGTTAACTTATAGTCCCCCAGCATCCCAGGATGCTTTGCACCTCTCCCACAACCCTCCCCGCCACAGGGTGGGCAGGCTAGCTTTGGCCTAAACTGTTTGCTCTAGCTGAGCAAGGAGAATTATTCTAGTGCCCTGCCCCTCCCCCACAGCTTCTGGCCTGGGCTACCACAGGCATGTGGCTGCATTTCCACAATCAAAAGTGAATGTCTGTTCACTTGCTTATTAGTTCAATCTATGCAGTTTAGACGAACCTGTGAATATTAAATCAATTCTTGAGCTTTTTGACTGGATGAACTTAGCTTTTGAGTTCATAGCTTATGGGTAATGTAGGCTATGAGTCTCCAATTAATTCTTTCCATACAGGGCAAATTACAGGACCAGGGCCTTAACAGTTTAGATTGAAAGGGAACTAAAGCACCTATCCTCACCTTCCCCTGCTGGCTGCAGTGGCATACCTATTTTTTAACACCCCCCCGCCCTGACTTTTTGCAGCTTTTTCTCCATTATGGCTGTTCTAATAATGGGGATTTTGTTCTTGGTCTAAACCAGAACACTGAAGAAAAACATAATTTTGACCCAGAACATAATTTTCTAAATTTTGTGCTGCCAGCAAAGCATAAATTACACACACAAAAAAAGTTGCAGTTCAAGTACAGTATTTTGCTTGAAATTGAATGAAATGTTTTGTTACTTTCTGAAGTGTTTCATGTTGGCTTTGAGCATATTTACAAACAAATGGTGCTGTAAGTCAAAAGTAGAAATATTTCATTGTAAGATATCTAAATAAGACACTCTGATTATTCAATATTTTCTTTTTCATTTTTTTCAAGGAAACAGTTGACAAATTTTACTTGAATCTTACAACCTGCTTTGGTTGACCTGAAAGTCTGCATTTTTTTTGGCAAAATAAATTTTGACTAAGACATTTGACTCAGCTCTATTCTCCTCTTTCCTCTCCCTAAACCTATTAGACATGCAAGCACATGTTTCACTAATCATTGCTGACTGTGTAGACCCCTATCTTCATGAAGATGTATCTGTAGGGCTCTGTCTCAACCCCTCCCTTCAGAAAAATAACTGGCTTGGAGAAGATTATCTTTGATTCACATATGAGAAAACGTTACCAATGATGTATTCCTCAGAGTCCTTAACACACTTAATGTAAGGACCCTTTAACAACATTCTACCCAACAATTCCATTACTCTCAGCAAAACGCTCTGCATCCATTATATTTTTCAGTCTGGGTTTATTTATTTGCTTGGGGTTTTGCTTCATCTGCTGTTCAGTTATGAGACCTACTTGACTAGGTGTCAGGATTGCACAGGGACTGCATTCAGGGGTGGGTTTCAATGACAGTCCTTGCCCTCTTTTAGATTTCTATTGTTTCCACACTTACATTGTTTGCACACCTACTTTATTAGTCAAAGGATTGCTACACTATATAGAGCTAGCAATTCCACCATCTATGCAAGAATATGCTGGTGATGAAATGTAGTTTCTTGGTACTGCCTTCAGGTTATTTTACATTATGCCAGTTGATTACAACTCCGTAGGACTATTGTGTGAACTGGGGATGAATGGGATACCCTATTTTCCCTCCAGCATCAAGTAGATTGGGCGAAAGGTGGCATTGCAAACTATGCACTAAATTGTGAGCTGTCCTGAAAATACATAATAAACATCCAGATTTGGTAGTCCTTCTTGGTGCCATTGCCTTTAAGGTGTAACAGGGTGATAGTCAACCCTGTTTCTTGGTAGGGTTCCTCTCCCAAGTGGTGTGTATGGGGGGAGAACTGGGTCTTGGAAAGGGCAAAGACTCAGACATGAGGCACAGCTGCGCCTCTCTACACACCAGGGAGAGAGATACAGCAGATGAGCATTTGGGGATACAAAAGAGTGGAAATCAGGAGAAGCAAATTTCCCCTGGGAGCACATGAAGAGACCAGAGGAAGTGAGGCCAGCATGACTGGAGATGGATCAGGACCAGGAGCTGAAGCTGCGAAGCCTCACGTGCCGGGTGAAGCAAACCGGGGCAAGATCCCTGCACTAGAAAGAATACCAAATAATGATTACTTACCTGGTGGGTCTGTCAGAGGAAACTCCTTGAGAGACTGAGGTAGGCAGTGAGGACCTACAAAAGGGAGTAGAAGAAGAGGAGAGGTTAGGACATAAGCTCCCTAGTGGCAGGAAAGGGAAGGGGAAAGGGAAACCATGGGCTGTGAGAGAAATGGCTGCGGGCTGTAACTATAATAAGGAAATCTAATAAAACCGCTTTTTGTTTTGCTTAACAGCTGGGTGATTGACTATAGGATCTTTCAGGGTTTAACAACTCTCTTCATTCTTCCAACAACAAAGGTGTGGCAGTTGAGTCCCTGAGGTGCAGAAGTCATTGATCAACCCTACCCTGGCCACAAAAGGGATTACTCCTGTGAGTAAACATTCATCAACATAAGCAGGAACTGCAGAGTCGGCCTCAGACCATGAAACACTGCAAATGTGATAGCTGATATCTCTTAGTGGAGAAATTGCATAGTAATTTTGTATGTGCTTGTTTTCTTCCTGTTGTTCAAGAACTTGGTGCTACTTGCTAGCCATTTACTGTAAAAGACAGCATTAAGGTTACATTGTGTATCATATTAAATTTTATAACCATGTTTTTGTATTTTGAAAATGCTGTAAAAAAGACCTTGGTCATAGAACTGCAGTTGATAGACTCAGAAAGGGCCTCCTGGGCCATCTCATCCAAAACCTCACTGAAACAGGAAGGATTCCACAAAATACTTCTCTCATAAACTTACCTAATCTTTCCTTAAAGACACTGAGTGTTTGTGCCATAAATACCTCAACTACGTAAAGTACTCTGATTGACCTTACCATCAAAATGTCTTCTAATACTATATATGAGTTACATTTTTCCTTTTTTCAGCGTTAGCTAACCAAGAAAAAAAGGGCAAACACAATAATAGGTAACAAGACAGACTCTGCAAACAGTTTTGCTTTCACTTTACTGCCATCACCTACCATAAATCTGGATGTACCAGTGATACTTGGTTTTGCAGCATAGTGTCTATGCTACTTGAAGTATCTATCTCACTTTGGTTCTGACTTTCAGAGCACCAACATTATAGTGTGGAAATAACAAAGACATACGAGCAGCACTTTCTGATTCAGAAAGCCATTCGAAACCCTACACCATAGAGTTAAAGTATTTATTTCTGTTTTCCATTTATTAGAATTTGTGGGGTGTATTCAGGTCTGGATCATGGGGGTTGAGAGTTGTGCAGCGCTTCCTATAGGCTCCATCAGAACTCCAGAGAATAATATATATTCTCTCCCAACCACTGCACATCCTGAAAAATAAATGCCTGATTGTTTAGTTGTTTGTTGTTGCAATAGTAATGAATTGCATGCTGTCTATGGCTCATAGCTCTTTGCCTTCTTTCTCTTAGTGAATATTAAGAGAAGTAGAGTTTTGTTTTCTGTAAATACTGATCTTAAATCACAGGCATGCTCATTCTTAGAGCTTCTTGAGCTGTTATATAAATTTTTAAAGTTCTCTTTCTGCTAACACTGAGACACGGTAGGAAGACCCATACTCAGAAGTTTCCTGCCTATGCTAGCGTGGAGTATATGCTGATTATGGGAAGGTGGCTGTCTCTGATCATCCATCTATCCATCTCACTATTCTTCTTCCTCAAAAAAACCCCTTCAGTAGATAAATGTTATTCATAACTTTAACAAAAGAAACACGTATCAAACTAGATGAATTAATTGAAAGCATCAGCAGAAGACATCAGAGGGAGGTTTGTGTGTTTTGGGTTAACCCTTGGGCTACGTATAGACAGTCAAAAAGCCTGAGGCTGAATTGATCCAATCTTCATAGGTTAGCCTAAGCTGTGTAGATTGAACGGATAAGCAAGTGAACAGCCATTTACTTTTGATTCAGGGAATGGTGCCACATGCCTACAGAGGCCCAGGCCATAAGCCAGGAGGTACTACAGCACACTTCTCTGCTCAGCTGGAACAGACAGCCTGGACCAAGGCTAGTTCACCCACCCTGTTGGCAGGGTTGGGGAGGGGCGAGGTGCAGGAGAGGTACAAAGCATCCGGGGATGCTCGGGGACTGTGAGTTAACTTGAATTGGGGGAGAGGGGGGAATCTGGGACAAAAGTTCAATAAACTGATTTAACCTAAATCAGTTAAATCTGATACTACATCCATCTAGATTTATCATCAACCAGTTTTGGCCATTTTGAAAGTGGTTTATGTGCACTGAATTTCTGTTCTGTTACAGTTTTGAACCAGTTTCCTATCACTTATACTGGTTCATATGTAATTTCTGTCCCTAGCCTTGAAGGCCAGGTAAAGACGTTATACTTTTCCCAATATAAGTGATTGGAAACTGGTTTATATCCATAACAGAATAGAAGTTTGGTGTGCACAGACTGGTTTAAAAATGGTGGAACTTGGTCTACAGTTTGCCCGGCCCCACCAAAGGGTGAATGTGTTCACTACCGATCTAAATGATGCTGCTTACAGAAAACCTCATAACTTAGATTGATTCTGCCTCAGGCTTTTTGAATGTTTGTACTTAACCCTCATGACCAGGCATTGTTTTGGGATTGAGTACCATATTTACTGGCTTAGAAGATGAGGTTTCTCCCCGCCTCATTTAACATGGGATAAAAAGGCCCTTACCTTACAATTAAGTATGAGAAGGCAGGGGGCAGGCAGCTGCTGCAGCTCCTGCCTCAATCCAGGGTTGGATCCAGAGACACAGCTGCTGCCTGCCTCTTGCTCTGCACACCCTACCACTCCTCCTTTGCAGCCCCAAGTCCCCACTGCCCCCATTCTCCCTCCCCTGTGCCTCTTCTCCCCATCTCTTTCCCTCTGTCACACTCCTCCTTACCTTTGCTTCAGGTTCCATCCTTGCTGTAGCCTGGAGCATGGATCATGTGCTCCAGTCTGGACCTGTAGCAGCAGTACTGACTCTGTGCCACTGCTATGGGGCTGGGCTGGAGCCATGCTCAGTGCCCCAAGCTGCAACAAGGTCAGAGCCTGCCAGAGAGAAGCAAAAGAAAAGGAGAGACTTTGGGTAGAGGAAAGAAGGGTTGGCAGGGACATGAGGCTGTGGGGGGCAGATGTAGCATGGAAGGAGGAAGAGCAGGGACAGGGGAAGGAGGATTGGGGGTCTGAGGATGCAGGGGACAAGCACAATGGCAGGGGTAAGTGGGGGGGGGGCAGGTGTCAGGGTGTAAGTGTCCTGCCCCATCACCTCTACACTGCCTGCTCCCTACTACCTTCCCCCTCTTCTGCCTGCCTCCCACTGACTGACCTACCATGTGCCCCCACACTGAATGATTCATTACTCCCCCCGCCAACACCTCCCCTACCATGTGTGCCCCTACTGACTCCCCCACTGTCTATCCCCCCACTGTCTGCCCCATTACCATTCCTCTCATCACCTCTCCTGCTTCTGCCTGCAGTAGTGGGGGCGGGGTGGGGGGGGGAAGAAGATGATATGTTGTCTTTTTTTCAATGGTCTGCTCTGTTGGTTTTTCTGTACACTGGAACAGTATAGTGGGAGGGGGGAAAAACAACCAAATTGCAGTTAGCACCTAAAATATAAGCTACAGAAGTAAGTACAGTAGTTTATAATGAACAGTATGATACTAGGTTTAGAAACATGTTTCTTCATATGACCCCTGTCCATACCTTTATCATATTCTGTCTCCCTTGTATTTTTATTGTTGTGACTTTTCAGAGTGAAGTTAGCTTCTTCTCCCTCTCACCTCAGCATCAATCATGTCAGAAAGACCCAAAACAATCTCTGCAGATAAAAAGAGATTTTTAAAAGGTCATTCTTTGCACAATTACATAAAAGCTATCTCTTTAATGTTAATTGTTTTTAAATACTCATCTATTATTTAAATCAGGGGAAAATAAAGTTAAAAATGCAAAAGAACTAGTAGTTAAACAACAGAGATCTTGCTGATAATTAATACTCTGATATTATAAAATCAAAAGGAAGTATAAAGTTCCATATGCCAAAAAACATATACAGAATGATGTACCTGTTGTTTATTGTTTACTTTCTTCTCAGACAGCCCTCAGGTTTTTCTACTGAATCACCAAATCAGTCTTTCCTCCAGAAAGGAGAAAAGGAATAAAACAAAGAGCCCAATTTAACCCTAATTTGCCTCTGTCCAACCTATACTGACAGTCAATGTATGCTAGGATGACTCATAAATCTGTTATTCCATACAATAACTTTTCAAAAAATTCACTTGGATATTTGAGGTCCATCAGGTACGCACATGACAAGATAGGATCTGCATATTTCATGTTGACCAGTATTTGTTTCCTTGTAGTCCCTTGTCTGCCTGTCTCCTGTCTTCCACATTCACCATATGTTCTTTGGGAAAAGACTTCTTGTTCTTTTTATTTTTGAGTTCCTAGTACAATTGAGACTCAATCTGTGACTAGAGTTTGTAGGTGCTATTGCAATGCATGGTTTTTGCATTCTACTGCTCCATATTTTCTTATTTTTTTGTGTTGTGAAGACCAGAAAAATATATGGTTATTATTTTCCATGTGTCTATTAGAATAGCACTTGATGTGGGTGGATCAGAAACCCATGCATGGCTATACTGACCCGAGGTAAAATTAAATCCCTATTTCTTTTAAACAAGATTGAGTATGTACCACGACTGTTTGGGATTGTTTGGAAGTCCCATACAAATTTGTGTGTGTGTGTGAGAGAGAATTCATGTGTGATTTTCTATTACATCATTTTCTATATGTATTTTGGTACTGGCCATGTATTAATGTTTCAAGACATAGGAACACAAGTTTGAAGAGATCTCCTAGTCATTGAGTCCAGCCCTCTGTGATAACAGGCAACCATAAAATAAAGGTTCAAAAGGACATGCACTCCAGTGTTTGCCTCATGCCATTTGCCTCATGGGTCAAAAAGTACCCACAGATGCCCTATGACAGATTTAAGAGCATTAGTACAGATAAAACAGAGACTTGAAGAGGACAACAGTATTCCACTGGGGAAGAAGGCAGGCCAGGGCAACGCCAATGCTACAACACACTGTAATTGTTAGAACTCTTGAATTACCCTGTTTTTCCTTGTTAGAACTGAGCCCAAAGGACTTTATTCCTGCTTTATCGAGATGAGTAAACAAGATGGGTGGAATTTGTGTACATGTGTGGTAAATTTGGTAGCAAAATGATGATATGGACATGCTAACAAGGTTGGAACCAAAAGCCTCTAGGAGCCAAATGCAATCTTTTCATTGAATTTGAGGGGCTTGGATTAGGCTTTTGTACAGTCCATATATTAATCAACTTATGTTGAGAATTGCGCATGAAGAACTTTGAAAATCTGTCCCTACTTAAAGGTTTCAATAAAAATTTGTCCAAGCATTCTGGTTACAGACTTGTAAACTCCTTAGAACCTATGAATGTATCCATATATAAAGGCGGTGATTCAACATACATATTGTTATTTGACACCTGACAATTCAACCTTAACAATAATTGCTCCTGCCTTTGAACCTCTACAAATACTGTACAAGGATGGTGGACAATTTATTGATTCAGATTGATTTTTGTGAGAAGCATATGAGAGAGATACAGTATCAAGAGATACATGCTGTATATATTAGACTGCTGCAAAATATATTTAGGGAGAGAGGCAGAGTTCAAGAGTATTCAAAAGTAACATTTGGTTGGCACCTGAAAATGAGGTTGTCTTTTTGTGCAATATCTTTTAGAGTAATTATGTATGGTGATAGGAGAGGGACAGAACTATGAACAAGTTAATTGACCCAATTTGAATTCCATGGGTATGATGACTAAGCATAGCACATTGTGGTTTTTGCTGGGATGCCATCACAAAATTGTGTGGTGATAGTCTAGCTAATCAACAAGCAAAAGCAGACAGGGTTATTCTATCAAAGGGCAACAAAACTATGGCATTATCTTTCTTTTTCAGTGGCAACCCCAGAAAAAGGCTGGAGGAGTGATGAATGCCAAGTAAAACAATGAGACTTCCTTATTTTTCACTTTCCATGATCGTGAATAATTTCTGTGCATTAGAGACAGGATGTTTGGTTTGTCAGAAATGAAAACATTTGCAAACTAGTTATACTCAGGTTGTGAAAGTCATCAACAGACAAGCTGGAAAGGAGATTCATAGATTTCATGAATTTCTAGAGTCGGAAGGGACCTATTAGATCATAGAGTCTGACCCCCTGCTCTGGGCAAGAAAGAGCACTGGGGTCAAGTAACCTCTGCCAGGTGCTTGTCTAATGTCCCTTTGAATACCTCCAAGGGAGGGGACAGCATCACCTCCCTTGGAAGCCCATTCCATATTTTGGCAACCCTCAACAATTCAGGAATTCAGGAACTTTTTGATAGAAAACTTAGTCTTCTGATACATGGGTCAGAATGCTATTCCCACTCTGAATATGGGAATATGGGACTTAACATGCAATTTTAGGTAAAACATCTACTTCATACTGCCTCGGTTTCCTTATTTATAAAGGGGGAATTATAGCTTTGCATTATACCTCACAGTAGTGTTATAAAGGTAAATCCATTAATGTTTGTAAAGGCTTCTGCACTCCCCAAATGGAAAGAATAATAGCAACAAAAAATATTATTACCAAGCCTACAGTTCTCATCTATAATCTTCATTTCAAGATTCATCATTTCTGATGTCAATACTTTACAATAGAAGAATGAGATAATGCCAGGTTTCTGTTTGATAGAGGTAAATTCAGATCTAACATCACCGCTGTACTGAGTTTTTAATACAGTACGGTTGAGAAATATGCATATATCTTTTTCCCCCCCCTCTGTTGGCTGACAGGCTGATCCATTGCTTTAGTTCATCTGGAATACCTGGATATGACCAGGCAGAAAATGGAAATAAGCCATGTTGAATTTTCACTGGGGTAATAGTACTTTGTCATTTAGTCCTGTCACGATAATATGGAGTGTCACACAATGTAACAACGTGACACACCCACACTAAATGAAGAGTGTTCAAAGTGATGTACAATGCTTGTCACCTTCACAACCTTTTATTTGTTCAGAGTGTAGCAGCATTTCCAGTAGAAAGACCAAAATGAGAGGACACACATAAAATTTGTTGTACTGGATTTCCTTCGTGTTTCTATGAGCCTGGATATATAATATGAACACTAGGAAAATATCCTCTTTTATCACACACTCCTGGCCTCCGACATATTAGGTACTTTCCACAAATTCTCAAGAAATTTTCATCTTTAAGTTAAATTGGGTTGGATCTCATTAATAAAAGAATGGTATAATGGAAAAGAGTTTCTAAAATTATACTGTAACCTAGAATTGCAGGATTCAGCTTTCCCTGCCCGAAGAAAAAAAAATTCTGAAGCATTAAACTTACTTTATCAAACATTACACCTGACATGCTCTCATAAATTTTACATACATTTTAACTTATTTTAATATTATGCAGGCTTGGTTTAAAATATTCTCATGAAGTAACTAAAATGAAGCTGCTCAGCCATAAATTAGGCCTAAAAAAATACTCAGACCCCCCCTTAAACAATATTTCTTTACTTAAAATCATGTGGTACATGTAAGTTAAATTTCCCCTTGCTGAGATCCCTTGTCTGTCTTAATAGGACTACCACAGAATCAGCAAGCCATATTTTTGTAAGGTTAAATACACACTGCATTTTGGGAAGTGTCTTATCTAAAGCCAGATGTTAATAACCCATTGTGTGCCACACTTTGATGCATGTACAAGGCCATGTCTTTTTTAAGGATGTGGGCACATACATTTTAATGGGACAGTGATGGGGTAGCCTTGTAGCCACCCTACTATTATGATGGGCAACCACACTGACAGACACGAGGAAACTGATTGATTTACTTGATCTTGCAAAACAACATGCATGTGCTCCTAGTCTGTTTTGTTTGGAGCACTGCCTCTTACAGCTCAGCATTCCCCAGGATTGTTAATCCTTATGATTGCAACTGTGTAAGATATAAGCAATAAGAGATGACAGCCAGTACACTTCTGAGTGATTATAGCACCCTGCAGGTAGTGTTGTGAGGCACAAGTCTAAAGGAAGACACTTAGACTTGTGCATTCATTGGGCATTACTGACATACAGTAACTATGACACTATTGACAACTAATCATAAAGCTCAATTTGTATCCCAAGTTCTCAAGCTATTTCAAAGTCACAGCTAAATTGCATAAACATTTGCCTATCTAGACATAACAGTAATGTTATGAAATACAGTCTGCTTGGTACCATTTAGACAGAACACACACTGCATGTGTCTGTAGGGCCGTACTTGGGTGGCTCTACAACATGCAACATAACCAGACACTAGAATCATTATGTCTGAATACTTCTTATCTGATTTCAGAGCCAACAATACTGCACATCTGTGCTTAAGTGTTTCGGGTGTTACATGGCAATGCCAGTATTTGTTTTGCTTCTGCAAGTTAGTTTTCCTTGAGAACCAGCAGGGGCCTTCTTCAATGAACTGAAAATGTGCATTGTGTGAGGATCTGTGGACTTTGTGCCATAGTTCAGTGGATAAATCTAACCTGGAGGTTTTCATTTCATTTAACCAAATGATTTACTGTTCACATACCCAAAATATTAATGTCTTGACTTAAACAAACTGAATTTCATTGCATTTTTTAAAGCAGTTATGGCAAAACTATTTCTTCCACTGTAGCGGCAGAGTTTCAAAACTTCTTAGCACATGAACACTTTGGTATTTACTGTTTCAAGGCCAAATCCTCCATACCTATCTACTTAAAAGGATTTCCTCTAATCTCAAATGGAAGCTGTGTTGTATTTTTTTTTTTGTATTTACTGTGGAATCCACTGATCTTCGATCAGTACCCTTTAGATAACAGTTGCTAATATGATCTAGTAGTAATTCATTCTTTTAAAAGAAATAAAGAACGTTGTCTCTATCAAAGGATCTATGGAGATATTTATTGTAATTGAGAAGCAGAAGTGCATTTGTGGAAGTACAACTGAATGTTCTCTCTGAGTATAATCGCATAGGTATACTGCATTAAAATGCAAGTCCTAACCAAAAAAAAAAAAGCTTGTTTTTAGGTAGAAGTCCTCAGTGGGCAGTAAATTACCCATAATATCCCCCAAACTAGCAATTAGCCCTGTTTGCTGACTACCTGAATTGTTTCACAGTAGTTCAGCACAGTTCTACTAGTTATCACTATGCTTATTATTATAGATTCAAGATACAATTCCTCCAGCTTCACATACTGAATGGCTAAGGTCAACCATAATAAGAACTACATTTTGTTTGTTTCTTTTGGCCCTTCAGAATCATTTTCTCAAGGCCTCAGCAACATCTCAGTACATTTGACTTTTCCATTCAAAATAAATTAAATTAAATTTGCTTAACAGGCACATATTTAAATACAATTAGGTATTGTATAAATAGGATATGGCGTTAATTGACAGATATTTTATATTTAACTCCAATATTGGTAGTTACTCCAGTATAGTTGCTAGAAGTTAGTGAGTTTTCCATCAGCCCAGCTTGTTGCCCCACTAGAAGTTCTGAAACTGGATAATTTTTTTCCCCACAGAGCAAAAATTAAGGTTGCATAATTTTTTTTTTTAATTTCACAAAACTTTCCATAGATCTTGTTTAACCCTGTCTTTGAAAAATTTTAGCAAATGATAATTTAGCTATGAAAACATTGGATAGTGTGAAATATTGCACTTTGCTCTATCAAAACATGCACACACATGTGCACTCACAAATGGACACATTTTCAACAAACATGATCTGGTTTTCAGTGCAGAAAGTTGGCTAAAATATGAGCATTTATTTTTGCTTACAAGTCACAACTATTCAGATTTTGTACCGTACACTCTAAATCTCTCTTTGGGTATTGCACACACCTGTCTAAATGACATTTAACCTCCCACAATATTAATCTGGCAGAATCCTAAAGAATTAATTACACTGAACTTTGTTACTTCAGTCCCCTTTTTTAGCACCAATCCCCCAAAAGAATGCACTAGCATAGACCCTTATCTCTACCTACTGTTTGAAAGAGGTAACTCTATGGTTGTATCTAGATATGCAAGGGTGTGTGGTTTGTGGCACCACAAACCTCACACAGCAAATGTTAAAACATGCTCTGTGCTGCAATTTTGTAGCATGGGACCAAAATTTGCTACCAGGATTTCCATTAAAAAACACCACCAACAAAAAACAGAAGCGAAAGCACTGGTGCTGGCCCCAGCCTCCAGCTCTCCCTGGCTGAAGAGCCAGGAGGACCTGGGCAAGAGCAGTTTGCCCATTGTGGGACAAATTGTGCCACTGCAAGCTTGTGCTCCTGCATGTCTGGATGCGGCGTATAAATTCAAAGAAACTAAATGGAAACCTGTTCAGGAGAAAGGATCTATGCTAACAAATGCCAATGGAAAAGTGAGATCCTAGGTAGCAGACAGTCCTCTAGGAATAAAACATTTACTGCAAATATGTCCTTATCTTGAATCTACTTAACTAAATTACTTCATCCCCTCACATTGTGATTATGAGCATCAGCTCTTTAAAGAGGCAAGCTAAATATTATAACCATAGATTTGATAGGTTCTCATGAAGAACAGACCATCTGACAAGGGAGAACTACCATGTTTGTTCTCCTGGAGGGAAAATAAGTGATCAACCTATTGGGCTGAGAGAGGCTGCAGTCGATATGAGCAACTGAGTGGCTACGTGCTGTGTTCACATGAGAGAAGGAAATAGCCCTCAAGGGGATTCCTTCTCTTGTCCATTCATCCATCCATGAGAAAAATGGAGAAGATAAGTGGAAGTGGCAACAAAAAAGAGAGGGAGATGGAAGTTTATCATCACAGCTACTGCTAACACCAGTATACAGACAGCTGCAGCAAAGAACCAAGTGACAAGCTGCTGTTGTACTGCAGTCCACTAACAGTACTCAAGGGAGGTATTTGAGCTACAAAATGAGATATACCATAAGTCACTTGATTACATTCCCTCCCCGCCTCCCCGCAAAAAAGATGCCAACTGAGCATTAGAGGATGGTTGTCAGTACCCAGCCTCTACTGCATCATCAGCAGAACCTGTAACGGGATGGAAGCAGATACCACATATTCACTAGTGGAGCCCTCCGGTGACACTGAAATCTCAGTAGCTGTTGTGAGACGCTATTATTTTTTAACCAAAGCACAGGCATGAGAAGCCATTCACAGCGCTTCCCTTTTTGTGCTCCTCAAGGCATTCCAGAGAGACTGGTGGGTAACACTGGGCTGCTGCCAGCAGCAGCACAACTCTTCACAAAGTGTGGAGTGTATCTTTCCTTCTTAAAATAAAATCTGTTCTTTCAGCTGATCTTTGTTTCCTTGTTACTAAGATAGGCCATGACCAAGGAAAATGGGATTAAGGTAGCCATAAATTCACAGTCATCTTCATGTTGAGCAGGCCTGGTCAATTGAATAACAAAGTTTACCTTGTTTTCTCACTTAAAAGCTCATGCTGTTTCTTGGCAAAGCAGACTCATCAGATTTGTTATAGCCACTTGCTACCTTGCTTCAATCAGCACTAAACTGGCACAATGCTAGCTTCTCAGGGTAAATCCATCTGGAAATTGCTTTATTAAAAACATGTGTAAGTGAACATCCCACCCAAATCTTTACCTATTAATTTGTTTTAAAGTGACTTTTTGAGAAACTGAAGTTTTTACTCACAAAAGATATACATTTTAAATATTTTCTTTTAAAAGGCATACATCAGTTCTTTTTCAGAAGGAAACTGGAATGAACAGGTGCTCCTCGGATTTTTCCACAGGTAATTATCTGAGCTGGCACAGGAAGACACATTTTTATTTTATTTGTTTTTGTATTGGAGGGACTAGCCTTAAAAATATATCCATGAGAAGGCCCAAACTGTAGTGACAGAAGTTGTATTTTAAAGATGCTCTCTAACTAAGGAAACTGTGGAAGTTAATAATTGGGAGATGGTTTTTCAGTTAAGTAGCTGCAGAGGCTTGTCTGCAGCTCCAGGAATAAAGGTTATTGTTCTTCTCATTCATGTATGCCTGACTTATTGAATCTGCTGGTCACTACAGTGAGCGCATATACTTGTGTGCATTTACTGTGCAGTAACTGAAATTACTGCACAGTACGGGTGCACGTCTACACATGCATGCCTATACTGCACAGTGAATGTGACAACTTCTACCTACTTGAGCGTAAATTTGATGCCTGCATCAAATTTATGTCTGATTACTTACTGTGTGTAGACACCTTACTGTGAAGTAATGAATGCTGTGTATGTGGACTGACTTAGGACTAACTTTAGTCCCAAGTTGGACCACACACAGCATTAATGCACTTCAATGCCTGCATACATAGATGCAGGCCTATTCCCACTTACTGTGTAGTAATGCACAATAATTTAAGCCAGTGTAAATTCACATGTAGACTCGCCTATTGTGCAAAAGTGGCAAATGAGAAAGAACTTAAGATCCAAACTGAAACAGAAGTTGGAAACTGATAGGGAGAGGAGAAACTCAGCCATATGGAAGGACAAGGGACTCCATAAATGATCTGTCTGCACAGTTAAGCAAAAGTACAGTTGGTTATGTAAGTTTTGCAACTTTTGTCTGCCCTTTTCAGATCAGGCAATATAGCAAGAGAACTGGAGGGCGCCCTAGAAGTCACAGGGGCAAAAGAGAAAAATGACTAATTGAAATTCTCACTCCAACTTACTTTGGGAGAGGAAGTCCTGGCTGTTCATAACACCTTTAAAAAAGGTCAGAATATGAAATTAAAATACCACCCAAATTTGAAGAGTACAGCATGCTGAAAAAAGAACAAGAGACCTGAAAGACAGATTATTTTTGTGCAAAGAAAAGGAGAAGGTATAGATCAGTATGTTGATGAACTAAAGAGACTAAGTATCATAGAATCATAGAAGTCGGGTCGGAAGGGACCTGGTAGATCTTCAAGTCCGACTCCCTGCCTGGGCAGGAGAAAAAAACAAACAAACAAAAAACCCCCCCAAAAAACCAAAACAAAACCGGACTCAAATTAGTCCAGCCAGGTAGGCATCAAGCCTCTTCCTAAAGACCCCCAGGGTAGGAGCCAGCACCACTTCCCTTGGAAGTTGGTTCCAGATCCTAGCCGCCCTAACTGTGAAGTAGTTCTTGTGGATGTCTAATCTAAACCTCCTCTCCAACAACTTGTGTCCATTGTTCCTGGTCATGCTAGGGGGCGCTAGGGGAAACAGTGTCTCCCCCAAACCCTTCTGGTCCCCCCTAGTAAGTTTATAGATAGTCACCAGGTCTCCCCTTAGCCTTCTTTTGTGAAGGCTGAACAGGTTCAGGTCCCGCAGTCTTTCATTGTAGGGTCTGCCCTGTTGTCCCCGGGTCATGCAGGTGGCCCTCCTCTGGACCCTTTCAATGTTGTCCACATCCCTCCTGAAGTGGGGTGCACAGAAGTGGACACAGTACTCCAGCTGTGGCCTGACCAGTGTCATGGAGAGGGGGAGGATCACCTGCCTGGCTCTACTTGAGATGCACCTGTGGATGCACGACAAGGTCCAGTTAGCCCTGCCAACTGTGACCTCGCATTGTCGGCCCATGATCATCTTGGAGTCAATAATGACTCCAAGATCCCTTTCTGCCTCCGTGCTCTCAAGAAGGGAGTTTCCCAGCTTATAAGTGTGCTGCTGGTTACTACTGCCCAAGTGCAACACCCTACACTTGTCAGTATTGAAAGTAAGAACTGTACTTTTGAGAACTTGACAGAATCTCTGATTAGACATAGGTTTATCTGTGGCATTGGAGACATTGAATTGCAAGAATGGCTATAGTATGAGGAGATTTGTCCCTTGGAAAGGGTATCAACAAGTGCAGGACAGCAGAGATTGTTGAAGGCCCAGGATGCAGAGCTGAATACATCAAAAGGAATTTTGTAGTATGAAGACAAAAACTGAATTAAAAGTGGCAAAAAGTGAGAGGGATAACTTTTTGTTTATCCAGTGTCGCTAAAATTAATATATTTTCTTAGTGGAAGAAAGGTAGACTGATGTAACCTTTGTTGCTCTTTTTCTGGCTACTTAGTAAAGCAAATTGATACCTCCAGCATTCCAAAGACACACTTACTCTTGTGCATGAAAAGCATCTGCAAATCCAGCTGGAAGGGGAGTAGAAAACAGGACAAACTGGTTAAATAAGGCAAAACCAGCCCCTGAATTTGTAATTAACTCAGAAGCATTTCCAGGCTGTTTGAAACATACCACACAGAAATTTGTAGAGATCAGAAAATATTTTAATGACTAAATAAATTATGTACATTCACAATCCTTCCATGCTTTGTAAATGTCACACTGAGTTATTGTTTCAGCTTGGATGGTCATGGTGCATGTGCTGGATAAGTGTTTAGCATCTCTAGCATATTTCTGGAAGGAGAAGACCTTAATGATAAAGCCTTGGACATTAGACTTTTAAATTAGAAGAGTATTAATATTTTACTGTGAAAACATTGTGTCACAACAATGTGGGTAAAGAAAATAGTGTTTGTATCTGGCTTAAGTGTAGGTGAACTCTCTTGACGTTGCCTGAATCAGAGTTAGAGTATGGGTTCTTATTCAATGGTGTTTAAATTTTGCAAATGATTCTTGCTGTGTCTTGGCCTATAATGTTATGGGATCATGATTTTTGCCAGGTTTTGGTCCCCTGATTTCAGTATTCTCTTGGTTTCCATCTTGTTAAAAAAAACCCCCAAAACACAACCCTTCAGTTTCAATTTGCTAAACATATCTCTTGGTCAGGCATGTATGGCTACCTCCCATATGTCCCTTTGAATAATTAGGATGAATGGTTCCATTGCCAAAACCAGAAATTTGAAAAAGGAGGGCATAGGAAGTGTCATGGTAATCATTTATTGTGAGCTGCTCCCAATCTCTAGTTGAGAGTACTCAGTGAGCACAGATATAATTATACAAAGAACAGCATAAGTCTGGATGGGCTAGATCTGAGTGGGTCAGTAGAACTGTTTGGCCCCTGGAAGACATCACACTTACGACGTGATTAATTAATTAACTACATCTTAAGTAGTTATCTGGCCACAGATTTATTCAATTAGTGGCACAGTACAATAGGTAATAAACCACAAATCCAAAGGCTGGGAGCACATGTCAGCTGATCAGTCTAGCCACATGTTCAATTTATGATATGGCAGGAAGCAGCCACAAAGTTATTACACATATTTTGTAATACACACAATATTGTGTGTATTCTAGCCACCAGAATTTTGTGGCTGGTTCACACCACAGCATAAATTGAATGTGTGGCCAGGTTGATCAGGTGATCTGAGCTCTCAGTCTTGGGAGCAGACTAAGCCTTTGGCTCTGGTGTCTTCTTGCGGTTGGGAGAGCTAGTCAGCTGATCAGTGCTCCCAGCCTCAGAAGTGCATCACAATCCTCAGCCCTGGTGTACCCTCAAGGCGGGGAACACGAATCAACTGATCAATGCTCCCATCTTGAGGAATGCATTGGAATCAAGTGCTTTCATGTGATCCCACATCTAGGAGTGCTAGTCGGCTGATGGGCACTGCCATCCTTGGGAGTGCGTCCAAGTCTAGGGCTCCTATGCACTCCTGGTGTTGGTAACACCCATCAGCTGACTTGTGCTCTGAGACAGGTATACTAGGCACCCAGCTTGCTACTTGCTAGTGCAAAGGGAGCCTGGATTCATAATCCTGGACTGCCCTTGCACTGGCCATAGGAATCTGATCCACAATTGTTCCTCCTGCCATGCACATGTAGCATGTCATGGGGCACAATTGTTGAGATTGCAGGTCGGATCCCATCATGTCTTTAAGTGAATGTCTGCCAGGAGCCTTACAAAGTTAGGTAGGGAGGAATAGATAACAGCTGAGATGAGTACAGCATACAGAGAGAACAGTGGAAATGTTTATATTTTCGTGTTCTGGTGGACTTTTTTAAATTAAAGAATCAATACAATTCAAACTCCTCTAAGTGTGTCATTTGGTTCCCCTCCTTAACTCAGACTGCTGAAGATGAAAGGCTATCACAGGTTTCTTGAATTACTGCTGGATGCATGGGAGGTGGGTCAGCTCAACAGCTGGCATGAGAATAGGAGGGAACAAGTGAGCAACATCCAGTGGGACAGAAATGGAAGAGTCTGGTAGGTATGATCCTGATCCTTAGTCCACTGAAATCATTATTAGCCCTTTTCTGACTTTAGTGAGCTATTATTAGTCTCTAGAAGAACAACGGTTAACAGGGGCAAAGCCTGCCTCTTTGATTTTTCACAGCACAATTGGTGCCCACTTCTAAAAGCTCAGATTCTGATTATACCTTGTAACTGCAGATTAACACCCATGGGCATGTGCAGATGAACAGGAATGTGTATTTTTCTGGGGACAAGTAGCAGTGGCACACCTTGTGCCACTGCAACTTGCTCCTGGGGAATTCCTGTGCCACATGTACTCTAGTCCATGGCAAGTTACCCCAGGTGGGGTAGGAGAGGCTGCACCCAGCAAGTGTACTGGCCCCAGCAGCCTTACCTGGGGTCCTGGGATTCCTCAGGAGCTGCAGCTCTGGTGCTCCTGCAGTAGGAAGCCTGTCCAGCAGCTGGAGCATAACTCTGGTCAGCCAGGCTCCAGTTTTGAGTGGCACATACTGCCCCCCACATGCATTGCCCTGATCTTTTTGGGGGGATTTTCTAGAGTCAAGCCCCACCCCCACCCCCATGCTGCAAAGTAGTAACATAGGGAATATCTGCATATGTGCGGTGTCTGGTGCCGCAGATGGGTTTACAGTACCACATAACACATATCCATGCTTGTCTGGATGCACCCCTTGAGTTCAGCGGAACAACATTGGGGGAAAGGTGTGCAGACATAATGAGACTCTAAGTGTATTTAAAAATGAGAGTCCTTGGAGGGTTTTAAGTATTAAACTGATTTTATTTAACTAAACAAGCCTATTTTTTTTTAATAGAAAGGGACAGGTTTTCATTTCTTTGGAATGCTGGGGTAAACTGTCCTTGTACAAAATTTGTTCAGGGTCAAGTTTTAGGTAATATATTGTGCTGCAATAACTGCACTATGACAGACAACCTTTTCATGAGATAAGAGAAAACCTCTTCTTCAGGTCACTACAAGAAAGGAACATGACAGAGTTGTAAATACAGAGACCAGAAGTGTGAAATCTTCTACAGCATTAAATGCAGCCATTGGAAACTTTTTGATCCAAACATCTTAGATGTGTAGACACTGGAAGAAAAAATATATATTTCAGCCTCTAAAAGGAAAAAAAGTAGTTTTGCTATGTTATGTTGAAATAGGGCTGTGTGAAACAGCACGGTTCGGTTTTAACTTGTGTTTCGACATTTTGACAGAACAGAGTTTCATTTTGAATTTAATTTTGATTAGAAACTGCTGTTCCATTTCACTTCATTGAAACAGTTTCACTGTTTCAACGCTGTTTCAACATTTTGCAATAGGCTATAATGGGGAAGCTCAAAACAGACTATAACTTTGTAATTTCTGGCCTGATTTAGATGAAACTTACAGAAAAGATAGCTTCTTCTGGGGGCATGAAGTCTGCTAAGTTTCAAGGAGATAGATGCAGGGATTTCAGGGAAACTGCACCTCAAATTCTTGAAAACAAAACTCATGTCACCTGTATGTGTTAAGCCACAGTGGGGTAAAAACTGCAGGCATGCTAGCCCCTGCTGAGGCCATGAAGCCTGCCAAGTTTTAAGGAGATAGGTTCAGAGGTTTGGGGGAAACCGCACCTCAACTGCGGACAAGTAAAACTCATGACATGGGCAACACCGTGTGTGTTAAGGAGCAGGAAGGTGAAAGCTGCAGGCCTGTTAGCCCCTGCTGAGGCCATGAAGCCTGTCAGCTGTCAAGGAGACAGGTGCAGGACTTCTGGGTTCTGGGGCTCTGCACCTTAAGCTGCTGACAGGCAAAACTCGTGACATAGGTGCTTGTGGGACTGTGTCTGCCTTGGGGCACAGGGGGGTGAAAACTGCAGGCCTGCTACACCCTGCTGTAGCCACAAAGCCTGCCAGCTGTCAAGGGGATCGGTGCAGGGGGAGTCTAGGTTCTGGGGCTCTGCACCTCTAGCTGCTGACAGGCAAAATTCGTGACATGGGTGGGTGACATTATGTGTGTGTTAAGGCACGCCCTCACTCAACTGACACCATGGCAGAAAGCAGGGCACTTCAAACAATGCTGCCTTTTATGCAGTTTTTCCATCTTTCCCCCAGAGCCCTGGGATTGGAAGGGACCTCAGGGAAGGATCACAGTCACTGGCCAGCTACACAGTCAATTATGAGAGCGCTTCCCCACCACCCCTTCCCCCCTCTTCCACTCCCTCTCCTTACTTTAGTTTCTGTTTCCCTGCAGGCAAGCCAGCTTGAGCTTCAAAACTCAAAATGTTTTGAAAATTTTGAATGTTTCAACTGACCTCATTTTGTTTCAAGGCTGTTTCAGAGCTCTCTGTTTCATTTCAATTTTGCTGTTTTGAGCTTGAAACGAGTCAAAACAGCATTGAAACAAAACTGTCAGTGAAATTTTGCACAGCCCCAGAAATGATTCACTTTCATCATTCGGAATCAGTCTTTTTTGGAAGTACTGCTGATTAGAACAGATGAAGTTATATAATTCAGCAGCATTTCAGACTTCCAGTTGAGAAGCAGAGGACAAGAAAAGGGGCATTCTAATTACATTTCCATTCTGGTATTATAGGCCATAGGTATGCAACTGTTGGATGAAGATTTAGATACATATCTGAACTTTTTGATCCCACCATATTGCAGAGCCAAGTCATGACTAAATTTAAATAGCTAAAACCACATTTAGGTAATGTATAAGACATCTGATTTCCAAAAGAGTACAAGTATCCACACTTTCTCAAAGTGGGTGAAGTCTCAGAGTTTCAGATCAATTCATGTTTTGAGCTGCTTAATTGAGGATTGATGAGTCAAACTTCAAAAAACCATGTTTATAAATCTTGTGCCCCAAAGTGGTTTTGGGGGAAAAAGACCACATTGCAAGTAATGCTGTTTTGATGATACTTGCAAATATGTGCAGATAGGAATAAACCACTTACAAATGGATGTTGGAAACCACATATTTGAAAATATTTTTCCAGCAACTTTAGAAAAAAACAAAAATCTTTGCCTTTTTCCAGAAACTACTACTTGCTGGCAAAACTATGTTATCTGAAATGGTTTTCAAGACTCTATCTCAAAAACAGTGTTTGAACATGGAGATTTTTGTAGGACAGAACTGGCTGCTAATCTGAACATAGCCAGAAAGCCTCCTGAGGCTCATCCAGCACTAGATAAGATGGAGACATGTCCAGCTCAGTTCAGCCAAAAGGATGATGATGCTGGAGCAGGCAAGGAATAAACATGATAATGGCGGAAGGGAGAAGCTGGAGATCCATCAGTAATTCTAGGAATGTGTGCCCTCCCAATAAGTACGAAAATAATTCTGTTGGCAAAGGACAAAATAGCGTAGAAAATTTGGAAATATTTTAATGCTTTTTTGTTTTGTCTTGAGTTTCAACATGGAGCAAATTTCTTGCTTGTGGAGGTTAAAATTGCTACCTTATGGGACCGAGGTCCATGCTATCTGCAGTGGTATTACAGTGTTAGGGTCTGTAGAAATGGAAGTTCCTAAAGAAGCTCAAATGAAGGGTTGCAAACATGCTTCATGAATAGTAGTCAGTCACTAAAAATATTGTGCTAAATCATGTCCCATGTTGGCCAATTGCAATGAAAAACTGGCACTACCACAATTCTAAGATGACAGTGCTATGGCACACCAGCCATAACATGCTTGAGTTACTAGCATAAGCAATGGATTTAGAGTATTATGAAAATATATGCTTTCTTAAGTGCTGTGAATTATACCAAATAATTCTGAGCATCTCTTTTACTACACTAATGAATCAAAGCAGAGCTTACCACATTATCTGCAATCACCATGGAGAAAATGTATTGGAATATACAGAGTTTCTGTATAAATAGTGCAGTCCCCAGCACATTCTTTAATTAAGTAGTGTCTGATTGCATAATAACAACAGTAATAAAGAGACAGGGATGTCCAGCTTCCACACAGCAAAAATCTACATAGGGCTTGTAGAAGAATGAAAAATGGGGCCTGGCTTCTCAAAAAGTTCACAGCGCAATTACCAGTTACACTCACCTCCCTGAATTGTCCTTGACTCACCCCGGCTAATGGGAATGCATTGTAGGTTTAGCAATACTAGCTACAGGTTTGAAACACTAGCAATCCCAAGGATAAGCATGCTGCTCAGGAGCACTGTAGGGCTTCCAGTTTGTAAGCCTGGAACCTGAGAGCCCTGACTTTGACCGGGGCTCTCAGAGTCTAAGCTCCCAGCTCCACAGATACTATGGAATTTCCCATTGAGCTCATTAGAAGAGGAAGCAGCTGCAAGCAGGGAGTGCCATGAGCCTTGGAAGTACAAGACTTTGTTGAATATGGCTGATGGAAAAGTAGGGAGGGACTCTAATATGAATCATCACATTTTCAAACAATTGAATACCCCCACCTCTGCTAAATTCAGCTTGTAAAACAAAGGGCACTTATGGACTAACTCATGCTCTAACTCATGGTGCTTTACACAGAGTCATGAGTTAGAACATCCCCTGATCCCAACCCACCTGCTGAGTTGGAGGTGGGGAGGGAAGAAAAATTTAGACTACCTAGTGAGTGAAAGAGCCGCCTGTCTCCCCAGCCTCACCCCTCTCCCAGCTCTGGGGCTGTCAGCAAGGATGGAGGGGGAAGAAAGGAGGGGGAAGCCATCAGCAGCAATCTGCTCCTTTTACAAGCTGCCAATTTGCCTGGCCTGGCCTGAAATGGAGGGGTGGGGGGAGAGGGGAGGGAGTGAATCGGTGGTGCATCAGCCCAGTCCCAAACACATCAAAAATTAACTTGAGGGAACACAAGTTACCTAAGGTGCTCTAAAGCAGAGTGCCTTCATCTGATCCCTTATTTGAGGAGGGTTAATATTTGCACAACTGGCAACTGTAAAAGTGTTCTACAGCCATGCACGTGTGTCATAGCATGGCTGTATAGTGCTTTCAGGAGTCCAGTCACAGGGAGAATGTACCTTCTGTCTGTGCCCGAAGAGAAATAGCCAATAGTGCAAACACAAAGGGAAGCAGATCAGCCAAATGGTGGTACCGTGAAAAAAGGTCCCAAAAGAAGAACTTGTATACATTTACAGAAGGCCAGGATGAAGCATGACAAATGAAACCCCACAGCAAGTGAAATGGGAGGATAGCAAGGGGGAGGAGTAATGTTTGACAGTACAGGGCTTTGCTCTGCCCTTCTGGTTTTGTTTGGATCTGGGCAGTTGAACAACAGGAATAGGAGTTTAGCTAGTGCGTGGAGGAATGTAATGTGGAATCGCACAAGAACAGAGGACCTTTGCTTCACATAACAGTTACCAAGCTATACCAAATTAAATGGTGAGATTTTACAGGATTCTCATCCATTATCATAAATATGTAATACACTAGATACTGGTAGCAGATTCAGTCTGGGCCTTAAATATGGGTAGGGGCCAGGGAGTTGTACTGGTGCAGTTATATCCTGCTTTGATTCCTGCTCTATCCCAAGTTTAAAACAAACTGCCTGGCAGCAGAAGCAACATTTCTAGTCAGGCAATGCTGAGGAAGTCAATTAACTTCATGGCTCATTTTACCTTATGCCTTCTAAACTCTTTATTCCACAGGTGTTAGCAACTTTCTCTTTTTTAAAATGCTCTTGATGTTCCGCCAATCAACGTATCCTTTGTTTTGCAATTCTGCTGTCTGTTAGCTGTTCCTGGTAATGAAGCTCCTATTTCACAGCCCTGCAGACTGTTTTGAACTCATTCCAATTAACTGTTATTTGCTTATACTTCATTACAGCCCTAGGCCCATAGCATATTAGTAAAGCTTTTTATGTATTTTTAATGGGAGAAAAATAAGCATTGTTTCATATGTGATGATATAGCCCACCATCTGTACTACCATTTTCAAAAGTCTGGGTCTGCCCCTGGATATGGACAAGTAGAAATGGAAAAGATGGATTTTGTCCAAGGACAAGGCCAATGTTACCAATTTAAACTAATAAATTTCTGCCTGCATAATGCACCAACCATGTCTAGAAAACTTAGGGAGTGGGATTGCATGGCATCCCTCGTTCAGCCTGTTATAACCAGCTGAGATCCTGGTGCATACTAAAGCTTTTGAGCAAGATCTATTTATAAATGGTGTGTGCCAAACTTCAGGTTGCCAGCGTGAAACAGAACCCAAAGAAGTGGAAGTTGTTTCAAAAGGAAGTAATTTAGCTTGGATGCACAAGCTGTGAGGAAGGAATTTCTACTGTCAAAAAAAAAAAAAGGCTGCAGAACTGTCCCATCCCAAAACCATCACAGACATGCTGAATATTTTAGGAGTCTGCTCCCATTCCAGAGGGTCTACTTATGGATTTGCCTGTTCTGTAAACAAGAATGAGAAAACATTACAGCGGCCAGTAGAGCAGTGAAGAGTTGGAAATGGTCCATGTGAGTGCTCCCACCTATTCTACCTTCGCTTCAAAACACCTTTCATGTTAGGGAACTTGCAGATTGGGAAAAGAGCTCATATAAGGGAGTTTCAAGGTTGCAAGGGACTTGCAAAAGTTTAAAATCTCTGGAGAGGAATGATGGTGCCATCCCCAAAACCCCGCCTGGCAGTGGCTATATCTGTAAAATATTTTTAACATTATCTGTAGGAGAGGGATTCTGTGGTCAAGATGGAGCATGCTATGCTGCAGTGACTCTTCAGATCCAGAATCCTGTGGGGAAGCTGGTCAGGCAATTGAAAAAAAAAAAGTCAGTGCTATGATTTTATAGTCATATTTAGACTTAGGTATGAGCCTGGAAGTGCTGATGCCTTATTCAGATAGTTGTGTTGGGAAGATAATTGGAAACAGTGCCCTAGACAGGAGAATAAAGAACTGGTTGATTAAAGGAATGAATACCTCTGTCAAAACTTGGACACCTAAAGAAAAAGACTTAAAAGCGTATTTGGACACCTAACTGAAGTCCCAATTCAACAAAGGTTCTTAAACACATGTTAGTCCAATTGAAGTCAATCAGACTATTCATGTGTTTAAGTACTTTACTTAATCAAGGCCAAAGTGCCCTGGTTTCCAAAGATGCTGAGCCTCTCATTTCAGATACGGTGTACTCCATTTACGTGTATAGCCTTGGGACTTGAAAAAGGCTATGCCCTTACCCAGGGCATGCACTTCCCCTACATCAGTGTAAACAATGAACATTAATGAGAGGAATGGTCTGCAGGAAGCTTTTTGCACCTCATTAAAGCTCATTACCTTCTTTCAGAGGCCTTATACCTTTAATGGCAGCCTGGAAATTGACTGGAGCTAGTCAGTTCAAGGCTGCTTTAAGAAACTTTCAAATGGATGGCTCCTAGTCAGTCTTACCAGTTATGTAGTTAAACAAAGCGCAGTTAGGTTACAAAGTAGCTGCTGGTGCAGAAAAATGCTATGCTTTTAAGTAGTTTGTAGACTAACCAATATACAGATACCGAGCATTTCTTACAATGTAAGCAATAGGTAACCAATTGGAACTGGCATTACTTCATGCAGTTAAGGGACTTATGCCTTTATCTTTGAAACTGGCTGCCTGATTTATATGACAGATTTTGCTGACTGCTATCAAGACTTCACAAACTAGAAATGAATTCCTATGAAGACAAAATTAGTTAATCAAATGCATTAAAGTTCATATCACTGAATACCTGTGATTTTTTTCATTACTTTTGCTACAAGACCTTTATGTAATTAATGAGATGTTTTACAAGGAAAAATACAGTGGGTTATTCATCTTATGCCCTGGGTATACTTGAACATATTTTGGTTAGTTTTCAAAGTTTTTAAGCAACTCTCTAACTTAAAAACACATTTAAGTATTATACTGAATTGTAGCAAAGGGAAAGGAATAGAAACTAAAACATGCTTTGATTTCCTTCAAATTTAGTATTTTTGAGATGCCTGTAGTTCACATATCACTTAAAAGTTTTCCTATGTACAACTAGAATGTTAAGTCTGAAATTTTAATGTTTCCCCCAATTAAATGCACCATGACTGAATGTTGGACAAAGGCTAATTTGCACATTAAAAAGTAGAAGGATTTCAGTTTTGACAGGTTAAGTTTTTGATTTGTTAATAAGGGTGATTCATCCTAAATTGTGAACACATTCCCAAAATATGACAAGTTAGTTGTAACAAAACATCCTTTTTTGGCTTAGGAAGGAAACTTCATGATTGAAAAAGCTATGAAAGAAGTTCAAACTTAATTAAAATAAAAACAAAACAAATATTAGAGTGGAAATGTCATGATGCAATAGCTGAACTGGACAAAACAGAGAACACAAATGTATACACATTCATGAAATATATTCTGTTCATGGATTGCTATTCACACACAGGCAAAGAGAAAAAGTGGTAAGTCTTCTAAAAAATGCCAGGTATCTACAAATATCAAAGACATTTTTGCAAAAAAAATAAAGAGTGCGTGTGAAACATTACATCTTTTGTGAAAATTCAAAAGTTTTTTACAAGAAAATATCAAGAGAATTGGGAATTGAGAACATTGTGATGTCCAACCATAATTGTTTTGCAATACTATAAACTCTTAGCAAAACAAAATTTCTAAACTGCCCCATAATAAACTGAATCAGAAACCAAATTTTCAGATTAATTTGTGATCTTGTGAATGTTCATATGTGCTCTTTGGGAAGAAACTAGAAAGAAGACTAAGTGTAGATTTCCACAGTACTCAGACAGGGCCGACTGACCCTTAGCAAGAACCCTCTATTCCCCTTCCCCCAACCCTCTTGTATTTCTGATCTGCAATTAAGCAAATTATTCAAAACTTTTCCCTATGGGACAGCTGAAAATGTCAGTGTAGAGAAGAGGCTTCTCAAATCCAATGTTCAGTTCAATATGCAAAAAGACAGAGAAGCACACACAAATGTAGATCTCAACTTTTACAGCATCACCAACTACTTTCTTTTAGTATCAGAAGCCAACTATAGATTCCCAGTGACGCTAGCAACGTGTCCAGCTGGCTCAAGGTGCAACGTAGTGGGGGTCACTAATCAGCCCTAAATTGAAGCAGTGTTTTTTAAAACCCACTGCTTCAATTTAGGGCCCCCGTTTCATCTACATACAACCACTGTCACTGCTTTAAATCTCAGTTTGTACACTAAACCAGAAAGCCCTTATATGAACTCCTGAATTCCACTCTTGCAAGGAACTAGACAACTACACAAACATGATTGACATGAGAAATACTGCACCACTTCAACATTACTGAAAAATTATTCCTGGACATCTGCAGCCGTGGCACGAATCTGCTGACTGCCTGTGTCACTGGAGAGTGAGAATGCTTTGATTTGATTGGCAGTAGCATATCCTGCAATAATGCTAACTAAGCCTGTGACACAGTGTGCTATCAATATTTTACTCTACTGCATGTGGCTCTTCAGTTTTCACTCTTTACAATGACACCAGATACAATACTCTGAGGTTTACCGGTTCACAGTACTTCCATTTAATAACAGTCTCCTGATTCTGTAAACTTGTAAGCTTTTGCTGAATGAAGTCAAGTGGCTTGTTATTGAAAGTTATGTTTGTTCTCCAAATAGCTTCACCTCATCCTTTTCTTCACAAGCACATCTCTACAGTTTCCTTCTGATCCACTGTAGGTGAAGCCAAATTGAAGATATTTTGGTCATATTTTCACACTTTTGATGCATGGATATGCCTTCTTGCTTCTCAATTTCATTTATAACTGTACTCTGCTTCACAAATGGAGCCAACCTTTGTAACCTCCAAATGTTTGTATTGACACCTGAATCATCAGGGTTCTTTTTTTTTTTTTTAAATAAAGATACTGTAAACATCTCCATGGTTTACAAATTATAAATAACAAAACATATCTTCTATTTGAGAAGGAAGCTAAGTGGAAAATCAGTGGTAATTTCATGCTCCTCAAATCAGTTGCATCAGACAACTTGGAAAGAGAGATGTAGAAAAAACTTTCTTTACCATCCTATGTTTTTGTTCAGCTGATGCTGTGCCAACATGACATAATACCAGCAGCTATGATCTTCTTTTATGTTAGATTACTAGCTGACTGAGGAATGTTTAAGTGACAGCTTCACGATCTTTACTACAGTACTTATCTGAAAGACATCCTGGGCAAGATGACTCCAGGTAACACAGCATCTAGGATACTAGTCAGTACTTGAGAAGTAGCAGGAGTATAGCTCTCCTCCCATTTCAACACCAATGCTACTCTATTTAGCTAAGGGGATGGCTGCATCTAAAGATGAGATGGAATATGTTTCTATGCTCACATAATACACAGAGTTCTTAGCTTACAGTAGCAAGACGGGTTTGACTTATTGCTCTCTATGTTAAGAAGCAATATACATCTTCCATAATCAAGACGGGATCATAGGAGGGGCAAATTGAGGTATTGTGGGTCAGAATACAAGGAAGTTGGGGGGAAAAGGACTTGGTATTGGGCATCTACTACAGGCCACCACATCATGACGATAAGCTGGACCTGGAATTCTCAAGACAGCTCTCAGAGGCCATACCATCAAGGGACATGGCTGTTAGGGGTCACCTAAATATCAAGAGAATATTTACTCCAACATCTGCTGAGAGGAGCAGTCAGCAAGATCCAGCCATTCACGTAGGTTCTTAACCTGCATACAAGACCTTCACTTAACATAGGAGGTATACGGTCCCACCAGGGGGAATGCCTTACTGGACTTAGTGTTGGCTACAGGGGATAATTTGGTGGGGGATATACAGACACAAGGTAACCTAGGGAACAGTGACCATCAATTGACTGAATTCACTATCTGGCATAGGGTGGGAAAGATAACCAGTAGGGCAGAAGTACTAGACTTCAGAAAGGCTAACTTCAGTGTGCTCAGGAGATTAGCACACTTTGATATGGTATCTTATCCTATCTTGTATATTCATTCTCATCAATAAATTGTGTGGCTGTGATGTAGATGATTACACGGTCAGGTGGGTGGCAAATTGGCTTAGGAGTCACACCCAGAGAGTGGTGATGGACAGGTTGGTATTGACCTGGAAAGATGTAGACAGTGGAGTCCCACAAGGCTCAGTCCTTGGACCTGTGCTGTTCGACATCTTCATCAGTGACTTGGATGAGGGTGTGGAGAGCACTCTGTCCAAATTCATGGATGATACCAAATTATGGGGTACAGCTAATGAACTAGAGGGTAGAGAATGAATCCAGGCAGATCTGGACAGGTTGGAAAAGTGGGCAGAACAGAATAGGATGCAGTTCAACAAAGACAAGTGCAAAGTGCTGCACCTAGGGAGAAGGAATCACCAGCACACTTACAGGCTGGGGAAGGACCTTCTCAGCAGCACAGCAGCGGAAAGGGATGAACATGAGTCGTCAGTGTGATGAAGTGATCAGTAAAGCTAACCGCACTTTATCATGCATTAGCAGGTGCATAACGAACAGGTCCAGGGAGGTAATACTTCCCCTCTATGCAGCATTGGTCAGTTGGAGTACTGCATCCAGTTTTGGGTGCTGTACTTCAAGAGGGATGTGGACAACCTCAAGAGGGTTCAGAGGAGGGCCACTCATATGAAGACCTGCAGGAAAAGCCCTACAATGAGGGATTAAGGGACCTGGATCTCTTCAGCCTCTGCAAGAGAAGGCTGAGAGGTGATTTTGTGGCCGCCTATAAATTAATCGGAGGGAGAGGTGGCAAGGAATAGGAGATGCTCTGTTTACCAGTGCACCCCTTGGAGTAACTAGGAACAATGGCCACAAACTAATGGAAAGCTGATTTAAGTTAGGCATCAGGAAGAACTTATTCACAGTATGGATTCCCAGAATCTGGAATGGGCTTCCAAGGGAGGTGGTGCTCTCCCCTACCTTAGGGGTCTTTAAGAGGACACTGAACATGCACGTGGCTGGGATCATCTAACCCCAGCACTCTTTCCTGCCCATGGCAGGGGGTTGGACTCGATGATCTACTGAGGTCCTTTCTGACCCAAACATCTATGAATCTATGAATCATCTATGATGGGTTCACTGATGTGGTCACCTGTGAGAATGGGAGCAGACCAAATTTTGCTTCTCTAAGACATCAGTAACAAAAAATTCTTCCATGCTCCTTTGGCTTCGATGGGCTTATAACAGGGATGGATTTGACCCTTTGATCAACATGGTCCAGTGTACTCATCATACATAATACATACTACCAGTCTAAATAAGTTACAATTATGTGTATAGCCAGGATATTTTTTAAATTGGGAAATTAGTGCTATTGAAATCCTGGCTCCAAAGTTAATACAAGTCTTGTCACTGAAATCCAAGAGCTAGTATTTCATCCCAAATGAAACTTTTCTCAAAGGATATACTTTGTATATGTTCTCTTTCTTTCTACTTGGGATATATTATAGAAGGCTGACTTGGTTTCCACCTGGCTGCCATCTCCTCCATGTATTTGATCCTTGAACTCTATCCATCCTGAAATAAAAGATGTCCTCCACCCTGTGGTTCAAATAGCCTGAACACATTGTTAAAAGATACAGGAGTAATGGGCTGACTGTGCCAAAGGAAACACACAAATCATGCATGCGCACACACTCTTGGCAATGGGACAGTTGGCAGGAAGACAGAACAAGACAAAACTCCCTACATCCATTCAGAGGCTCGCTTCCTCTTTACTGTTCCCTAAGCCTCCCTATTACATGCCTCTGCCCTTCTGCTGAAATAAATTTATTTAGCTTCTCACAACTGATGTCCTTCCAATGCACCTGCTACTAAGATTCTTTAGAGTATCCATTGCAGAAACTGAAGCAGACAGAGGTATAGTAGGGAAGCTTCATGGTCAGGACAGTCATGACACACAGGACAATGTTAGGCTGTCTGTGCTGAAGCTACTACTGTGGTCACTGTGGCTACTTTTGTGTCCTAACTCCCCCCCCCCATAAAGGTGGTGCCTGGGGATAACGTCCCAGTCATCTCTGCTCCCCCCACTTTACTTATGCCACTATAGTTTGACATTTCTGAGAATCAGCAAAATAATTTGCAATAAGCTCAGCAAACAGCCTGGAGAGGGGAAGACTCAGATGGGATTTGGTGGCAGCCTTTAAGTATATAAGGGGTGACCATCAGGAATTAGGAGAATACCTGTTCACCAAGGCACCCCAGGGGAAGACTAGGAATAATGACCATAAACTGATAGAGGATTGCTTCATATTAGACATTAGGAAAAACGTCTTCATGTTTTCTGTGTCCAGAGTCTAGAACAGACTCCCCATAGAGGTGGTACAATCACATCCCCTGGGGATCTTCAAAAGACAACTGGACACACACCTCATTCGGGTCATCTGACTTCAGCAGTCTTTCTTGCCTTGAGCAGGGAAGCTGGACCTGGTGATCTCTGAGGTCCTTTCCAACCCCTAACGTCTAAGAATCTATGAAACACCCAGGAAGGCAAGACCAGAGCTGGATTCTGAGTGGAAGATTTTAAACAGCTGCCAATATATGCTGTCATCTACCCCAACTGTGCCAAATGATATCACCCACTAGGCTTAGAACCAGTGTGTTCTCATGTAGACTGTTGCTTATCCTGAAACAATTACACAAGCTCTCAGGCTTAAGGCCATTGTTTTATCACTCCCTTTCTGTGACATTTCATGTACACTTACAGTGCTAAAGATATTTTTGTCAATACAAATTTGCAAAGTGCCATCAATATCATGTCCATATGGCTCTGGAGCATTAGACTCTATAGACTGAGACTAAGTTAATAATGTAGGTGCCTTCCTATATTTTTAAACCAGACTTTTCCAAGAGAATTCATTTCCAGGCAGGGTGTGGGTGATTACATTTAACATCTGTGTCAGGTTATTTCAGGTAATCTTTATTTTAGTGCTTTGCGTGGGAAGATTTTGTGCCTGTACAGATAGTGTCATCTCTGCATGAATATATACACTGAGGGCCAAATCATGTCCTCCTGCAGCTCACATAAAGAACAAGAAAAAAGGGGAATACTGGTCTGGAAAATGCTCCTTAGTTCCTTTCAGTGCTGAAGCAGAACACATGCACACACATTTGCTGAAGCAGAACACATGCACATGCGCACACATGTACACCCACCCCCCGCAGGAGAGACAATGGGCTAGTTTAGTCTGGCCTTTGAAAGTGTATCCACCTGACAAATGCCCTCAGTCATTTTCACTCTGTACAGAACTGAAGCAGTTTATGGCACACAGAGAGAGAGAGGGAGATGCCATGAAAATTACATACTGTGTAGAAGTTTCTTTGCAAATAACTGTTTAACACCAATAGAAGTTAGGTTAAAATTGTTTCAAAGTCTAAAATTAGTTACATTTTAAACTAACTACATATGCTTTTATTGTCTCTGATCTCAAATATAATCCCAGGAGGCTGTGAAAAGCATGCAAATTACAGAAAGCTAATTTGCTCCAACAGCGACACCTCCCATGTAGTTGGGAGGTCTATTAGAACTAGTGTAGTCTCCATTATTTGCATATTAATAGCACCTACTGAAATACTTTGGGATTTACTTTCCCTGCCAGCAGAGGGACAAAACAAAAATATATAAAATTCCTTTCATACAACTATGATGGATAATAAACTATCTCGGAGGTGCTAAGAATACTGAATTAACAGTGTGAGGCAGTGGGTTAGCAATGCAGATGGCATCTGTGGTTTTCATATAAACTGGCCTGCAAGTTCACTAAAATAAAAATCCCCTTTTTGGAAAGTGCTGTGTAATTTGAAATTGCTCACTTGGTGCAAGACAGAGGCATGGAAAAAATAAAGGAAGTAAATCCAGACACTGCAACAACTCCCCCCCCTCCTCCTGCCAAAAAATCCTAACACCACCCCCACACATACACAACCACTGAGAACAGAACCCCTAAAAGTGGACGCTGATTAAAAAATCTACAAAAACTCAGCCTTTGATATTAGCCAGGCCTTCAAGGCCCAGTTCCTTTGCACATAAAACAAAAATAAATTAAAACCAGCTCCAGCCTGAGATTTACTTAAGAATCCAACTTCCAGTCTCTGCTTATGACCACTACTTCCCCTTATGGCCCCCTAACTCTTATAAAAATACCCTTCTACATTTCTACATCTCATCTTCTTTGGGGGAAGGTGAAAGAAGCTTCCTTTCCATAGTGATGAATGGAAAAATGTACTTTCTCTAAAACTCAGAGCCAGAACCTGTGAACTGAAAATCTGATTCACATTTTTAAAGACCAAGATACACATGAAACAGTTCTCGCTACCTTTTCTCCTAACCCCAGTTTAGCAATTCATGCTCTTAAAGACATATAGTTTCTCTAACATTAACCCTTTCAGAAATTATCAACAGAGACTCCCGAAGATGTACTCTGAAGATGTAGAAAAATGAATGTTTTTAAACTCATGGCTTTATTTCACATTAGGCATAGATTTTAAATAGGTGTTAATCTTCTGCTAACAAGTAGTTAGTGGCACAATGCTGGATGCCATCAGATTTTAACTACTTTTGTATTTCCAAAGAAAAATTACACTGACCTGGAGTTAAAATTGATATATTGTTTGCCAGTTACTAAAACAGCTAGGAAAAATATTATAGCTTATGACAGTGAAACATCAAGCGGTAAAGAAAATAGGTTATGAAGAGCACTATGGAAATCTCTACAGGCTATGTTGTAACTTCACAGGCTGTCCAGGTAAGGGCAAGCACTTTGCTGCAACTGCTGTGAGTCATAATTTTTCCCCTGCTCCCACCATGTTTGTTTTGTATACCTAGCCTCCGGACGGGAGTTAGGAAAAAGGGATGGAGTCTGAGCTCCTTTTGCCTCACTCACAAGGAAGCGTACTGGGTAAATACTTATTGTTTATCTTATGAAAGATAGAGGCACGGTCTTAGTGGAGGAAGAAAGGGGCAGGGGACTTAACATACTCCCCCACACAGCCAAGTCAGACCTGTGACAATTGAGCCCTATGTCAGTTATAATTAGTGTAGGTACACAAAGACTGCAGTGATAGGAACCCCTGAAATGCCATAGACTTAAATTCCTCACCAAAGCTGGCAATGAATGCTAATTTCCATTAATCTATACACAATGATTAAATGGAGTGATATTTAACCAAATTAGTAACCAGCTAATGACAGTAGTTATGGAGAAAGGTTGGAAAGCAGATTTCAAAAGGAGCACCGAAAGGCTTTTATATTCTGTCCCCACAATCACTAAGCAGCAATCATATTTTTGGTCTTGGCATATGGGTCATAGCCAAGAACCACCAAATAACAGCCAGGGAACGAAGTTAGTCTGAAGGCAGGGAGAAGGCAGGGTAGAGATGCACCTTATAAACTAACTAAATCAGAGATGAGTAAACATTCATGAGACAGATGCCAAATATCTCTATTTGATAGCCTGAACTGTGCATGTCCTTTCATAGCATCTGATGAAGTTAGCTGCTCCCAGCTTGAACCTTTTTAACACATCATAAACTGGGATCTGGGTTTTCCATTTCCCACGGAAAAAAGGGGGAGGAAAGGGATTTTCCTTTTTAACTGAGAAAAACATAGATTCTTCATTTTAAAGGAGAAACATGCAGATTTTCCACTTTTGTAAAGAGCTCTCTGCAGGCTGGCTGAGTTTCAGCCTGCAAGGGGCTGGGGGGAATGGGACAAGGCGGTCAGGTAGGGAGTGCTATGTGCATGTGCATGCTCACACATGCACATGGCTGCCAGGCTGCCTGGAGAGTAGCTCCCACAGGTAAGTCTGTTGAGGGGGAGGGGAAATTAAGGCTCCCATGCAGAGGGAGGAGGGAGTTGGGCAGGTTGGGGCTGGGGCTGCTGCCCAGTGGGGGTGGTGCATGGGGCTTAGGGCCCGGGGCCAGAATACACAGCTGCAGGGCCCTGGCAGGGAGTAGGCAGAATTGCAGTCAGCTGCTTCAGGGGGTGGGTAGGGGAGGGCTGGCTCCCTGCTGCTACATACACTCTGGGAAGGGTGGGGGGGATGGGGCAGGCAAGGCATGTGCCACCCAGATTTGTGCGCAGGGTGAGGGCAGGCTTCCCACTGTGGGCTCAGGCTCCCCACCTTGTGGTCCTTCCCCTGGGGCCTGCATGGCCCAGCAAGTGGGACCCAGTGTGACAGGGCAGAGCAGGGCTGGGCAAAGAAGCTCATTGCTGCTGGAAGTCCCATATTGCACCCAGCAGCAGCAGGGACAGTGTCATGGAGTTGTGTCCCTCACTGATGCCTGGTAGACAGGGGGCACCTCACCATGGCACCGCGGAGCTTGCAGTGGTGTCAATGATCTTCCCTGCCTGGCCTCTCTGTATCCTGCAGCACTGGGTCCCACCTGTTGGGCTACAGAGGCCCCGAGAGGAAGGCAGCAGGATGGGGACCCTAAGCCCGCAGCAGGCAGCCCACACCCAACCCCCCTCAACAGGCTCCCATGGGGGACAGGGAGCCAAGCTTTGTGCTCCACTGTACAGCAGCAACTGCTGCCTCCCATGGGCAGCCGCCATGGTTCGGGTGCTGCTGGAGGGGCAGGGGGCTGTGGACCTGGGTCCCTGGCCCCATAGTCCTGGCAGCTGGGGCTCCCTCCAGCAGGCAGGGGTGTGGGGGGCTGTGGGTGAGGAGAGATTGTGGCTTGGGAGTGAGGGGCCTGGACCTGTGTCCTGGTGAGCTAAGGGGGTAGGAGGAGCTCTGATTTTCCATAATATAAAACCCAAAATCAAGTATCAAAATGTATAGGTATTTAGAATTTATTTTATTATAAAGATTAAAGCACTGGTAGGCTTCCAATTGGCTTTAAAATTGCTACTACATCAATAAAGCTTTGTGTTCAATTAATACCTATATATATAGTGGTGTTTCATTTTAATTGTGGATTTGGGGGTTTTAAATAAGAGAACTGGCAATTTTTTTTATCAGAGAATTTGCAATTTTTAAACAAAGGAAGTCAAGATCCCTTAAAATGATTTCCCACCCCTCCTGGAAAATGATAACCAGACTGAAAGCACCCATGGGAGACAAACCTGTCTTGAATTACAGACAGCCTTCCCCTGCAAACTCAAATAATGTCTCTCAAGCAATGGGCTACTCTTATTCTCACCAAGGCATCAGGCCACCTGTTGTGCCCCTTCATCGATACAGACCACACCATCACTGGGACAAATAACACAGATTATAATATCAGAGCTTCATTCACTTGCACTTCTACCAATATCAGACATGCCATCACCTGCTTGTAGAGCTTCTGCTGTCTACATTGAACAGACGTGGCAATCCCTATATGAAAGAATTAGGGGATACCAATCTGACATCAAGTCCAAGAATACACAAAAGCTTATGCTAGAATACTTTAGCCTTCCTGGATATTCCCTTGCTGACCTCAGAGTAGTTATTCTTAAGCAGCAAAACTTTAGAAACTGACTCAAATACAAAATTGTGGAACAAGAAATGGTTTAAACAGGGATTATGGATTATTATCCCATCACATGGATTAGTTTTTGTGACCTCTTTGTCCCTATGGGTTTATTACTTGCTTGACTCTTTCAGCACGTCCACACTTCCTACCCTGTCTTTTGTATTCAAAAATATCTATTTGATAGTTCTTTCATGGTATCTGATTAAGTGAGCACTGGCTCATGAAAGCTTATGTATTACTGATTCAGTTAGTCTGTAAGGTGCATCTCTACCATGCCTTCAGTCAGAGAAAGGTTACATGGGTGTGTCTACGTGTATACATGTACTGCACAGTAACTGAAATTACTGCACAGTAATGGCAAGTTACTTCACAGTATGGGTAGGAGCTACATGTACACCCTCATACCGCACAGTAAATATGGCACCTTATGCCAACTTGGGGGTAAATTTCATACCTGCATCATGCAGGCATCAATTTTACATCCAATTAGTTACTGCATAGTAATGCAAATGCAGATGCCTTACTGTGCAGTAACACAGTGTGTATGGACTGATTTGGGATTAACTTTAGTCCCAAATAAGTCCACACAGAGCATTACTGCATTTTAATTCATGCACATGTAGATGCTAAATTACTGTGCAGTAAATGTAATGCGTCTTAAGTGCATGTGTAGACACGCTCACTCTAAAGCCCCTGGGAAGTGTTGAATAGCTCAGAGGACTGATAACTAGAAAGAGGACTCTTCATGTTTAGAACAGTGGTTCCAATCTGCTAATTAGACGTTATCCCCATCTGCTGCATACCTGGTACTGTATGAAAAATGAAAGTGGTGGCCTCAGCAGAGTTTCTAGCAGGAAAGTATCCACCACACAAAGCCTTTGTCATTAATGACACTCATGCTGGCAATTTATTCCTTTAAGAAGGGAAGAAGCATTTTGAAGGAACTTCTTTCTCATGCTCAAAACACTTCACGTCCTCTACAACAGGGTTGAGGCCTATTGGCAAGGAAGTATAGAGAGCTTTGCATTGTTACTACCTGCGCTCTTTGTCTTTTGTGGATAAAAACTTCCTGTCTGCAGGGCTGTCAATCTACCCCCGATCCATTTGTAAAGTATTTTTTCAAACATGAAGAGCTGTGCTTTTTTAATGACAGCAATAAAAAAAACCCAGGACATTACCTATTATAACAAATTGAATTGGATGTTCCTTACCTGAAATTTCATGAGCAATTAGCAAACAGAATTATCCACAAAAGCATATATGTCCTATTATCCTTTCAGCGATTACAGCAGCAGCGATGCTACAAGCTGGCAGTTTTCTATCAAGCAGCCCCCAAAAAGTGGATAATTTTTATTTCTTGCATGAAGTTCATGGCAGCCAATGTTTTACCACCTGCACATTAGAAAAAAACATAAGGGAAAGGAAAAAGGAAACCATGTTCACAATATGTTTATATTCAAGGAGTGTGTGTTTCAGAGCAGGAGGCTGTGATATGTGTATTTGCATTGTCTGTGAAAGAATCTGTAGTGGCGATGCAGCTGGAAAAATAATGGAAGATCAGGGAACTGTCTTTAGTGACAAACTTTCATCTGGTACCTTACAATTATATTGTAGAAAATGATACCTTAGACTGCAACTAATTTGTGAATCTCAGGAAAGGCAGATCACTGATTCTTCATCAGGACTGTAGAACATGATCTATAGAAATTTGGGCCTCAGCAGGAGGTTGTATGAGAGCAATTTGCATTTCAATCCTTAGTCCACCATAACCTTTAAGTCTTACTGCAGCCCTATTACAATGGAAATTTTTGTTCTCGGTGTGCTCAAAATATATATTGAAAAATAATCCCAGCACAAGGAAAGTCAATTGTTAATGGGAAAGAACGTGGCATTTATGGTCAAATTGTCTCACAATTCACCACTACAACAGATTCTAGCATAATTTTATGGGGAAGCATGTCCCCTGACACCATCTTCAGGGTCTTCACATGGTGCTTGTCACTACCATTTCAGTTCCGCAAGTACCCAAACCCTTTCTATTTTTATCTGCCCAGAACCTGAAATATGCTATTTAATTTGATTCCTGTATGTGGCTTTTCTGTATTAGAAATTCACTACAAATTAATGTGACTTTCAGAAAAAAAACCTGAGAGTGATAGGTAAAGAATTTTGGCCAGGCCCCCTTTAAAGGAGGTGGAAGCAGCTCTGTTGTTCTTTGCTATCCTTCCTGCTGACTCATGGCATAAATCCAACTGGTACCGGGCAAAGTATCTACCACGGCTAACAATGCTAAGACGATACTCAAATACTCATTTTTTATGGGACAGATTGTGGTCCTCTTACTTGTGTTTGGGGAGCAGTTAGTCGTATGAGGAATCCCACTGAATAAATGGGGAGGAGAGGGGAGTCAGAGTTTCACACTAAGAAAGGAAGGTCACATAGCCTCATTGCTTGTTTTAGGAGACAAGATAAGCCAAATCTTCAAAAGTGGTTTCTGACTATCAGTGACAACAACAATGGTGATGCTAAGATGTCCCAAGATGTCCCTCCATTGGGCAAGGTCCTGTACAAATCTAGAAACAATGCAGTCATTGTTTTGCAGGGGGTGCGCTGCCATGTTCAGGGGGTGCACATGCACCTGTGTGCACCCCCTACATGTTGCCCCTGTGTTCAAGGCTACTGCACAGTAAAATAGGCTAATGCACAGGTAGCAGATTAACTGTGCAGCAGCTATTGAACAGCAACATATGTGTAGATGGTGGCCAGGAGCAATGCTTACTATCTCAATTCCCATGTGGCTGGCATGCAGTGTCCCCACCATGTGGAGATTGGATTCAATCCCCAGGTGGCTGGGATGCAGCAGTCCACTAGCCCCCTAGCACTTGCCAGCCCTGGGCTGGCACTTGGGGGAGCCTGGAGCTCCCCTCTCGCTGTTGCAATGGGGTAGAGCAGGACAGGGGGGCAGGAACATCCCTGGTCTCACCTGCTTCAGTTAGGAGCAAACTTATTTCCAAGCTTGTGCACATGTAAACCCTGAGGGCAATTTACTGCTCCTTTTTTAATGTGCAGTAACTTTACCGTGCATTACTAAAACATGTAGACATGTCCCTGGAAGCCTGTTAGTGAAAATGGGACTGATCCATGGGCAACTGGCGCTGCCTTAGTCAGGGGGGCACATGGCCCTCCAGCAACCAGTCAATGACTGGGGGACATTCCCCTGTGGCCAATTGCACTGACCAGGGGGTGGTCCCCCCATGGCTGATCACTCTTGCCAGAAAGTGGCCGCAGAACTCCCACTGCCTGTCTGGTGCTCGCAAAGGAGGCACTCGCGCTCCTGCCTGCCCACCCTGCCCATTGCCTGAGTGGGGACCGTGGCCTGTCAGGGGGTGCACCGGTGCTCTCAGGCCGTGCACGTGCATCCCCGTGTACCCCCTATGTATCACCACTGGACTGATCCAGAATGGAACAATAATAGGTCTAGCTTTTGAGAAGTGACTAGCATTCTGAATGCCTAAATGTGGATTGGTCACCTTGAGATCCCTTAAAATGGTTTGTTTTTAACAAAGAACTAAGCTTCTGAAAATCAGTCCCATTTCAGCAGAACATCTGAAAATGCTAGTCACTTGTGCAAGTTTTTGCTTAAGTTATTCAAAGTTTCTTAAAGTCAGATTGGTATCTGCTTTGACAATGGCCCCATTCCACATAAACTGCTTGGGAAAAAGTTTCATACAGATCATAAGAATTTTGCATAACTTAGAAATGCAGGATTCAGATCTCAACTGGTAAAAAAAAAAAAAGACCCTTGCCTGTTAACAGCAGATGAAGCATTCAGAAATATAGATCTTAACAAGTGCCCTTCAACTTACAGCTCTGGCATTCAAAACATACAACTTCTGTGTTTCTACTACATTTCCCTAACAGCTTACATTGTAGCTAAACAGACAGCAGTTTGTAAAGGTCTCTTAAAATAAGCTTATTTAAAAGAACAAGGTCGATGCCCAACATATGTCAGATTTTACGGGTAGAAATCAAAGAGCTAAGTAACAAGTGGAATATGTCAGAACTCTGTGGTTTTCCTTGCCAGGGTCTTTCACCGAGCCCAGATTTTAGATGCCAAAAGCAGTAATAGCCACATCAGATAGACTTCTTTTCTATCTAAGAGTGGATACAAACAGTGTCTGCACATAGGCTAGTTAGCACAATAAATGAAACAAACGCATAGATAAATGTGTTTATCTGGACATGCTATTTAGTGACTATATAACTGTATTTTTCTCTTAATGGGACACATGCTGATTCCATGCTCCAGCCTTAGGCTCTAGTAAAATCAGATTAAAAGCATTAGTAAAGTAGTTAATTCCATTTATAATATGCCCACCAAGAAAAAGAGAACATGAAAACAGGAAAAAATATATAAACTGGATTTAAGGATTTTTTCACACAATGCTTCATTTTGATCTTTGTTAAAAAAGGGGAATATTTTAAAAAGCAAAACTTTTTCTCTGTTAAGATAAAGCAACTCTGCTGCCTTTTAACCATATCTTGCAGAGTGATATTTGTGAGTTCAATTAAAATATGCTATTGTCACTTTAGCCTTCCTCTTTGGTATTTTAAATTGATCCTAATGGCTTTGCCTTAAGTGATTTGCGTCCCATAGTGAATCCCTGTCAGTTACTGTACCTCCCACTATTGCCCTGCCGAATAATCACTGTAAGATAATCACTTCTTCCTCCTTCTCCCAACATTATTACCCACTTCCCCCCTGACTCTGCATGCTGGTATAGTCTGCAAAGTATTTGCTCTTTAACATTGTTCACATATGGCTTGTTGCTCTGGCACATAGTCAGAAACTTAAAGATAAAAGCTGCATGAAAGAGGTCAGACCAACAGCTTTACATGTAGACATGTATTTCACCTTGTCTGTTTTCCTGACTGCAAACAGGAAAGGGAATGGAGAAAAGCAAGACTGAGAGAGGTGAGTTTTCAGTGATATTTGCTGCCTGCCATCCCATTTCCAAAACCAGCTCTGATTTCACTCAGAAAATATTCTTTCCCACCCCACTGTTTTAGTTGCATTTCCATTTTCTTAAAGGGAAATGAGGAATTATGAGAGTGCCCTCCCATCTGTTTCAGTGACCCACTGAGAGCAGCTGCTCTCTGCCAGCAGAGATAGGTACAGTTCAGTGATGCTGTTCTATATCAGACATGGAGAAAATGCTGTGGCCTTTCATCACAGGCTTCAGTTTTGTTGAACATGGTATAGTGTCACCATCCCTGGTTCTTGCAGTATAGAACAAGGAGTGTACAGTATGACTGGTTTTCTTTTCTTCACAAATGAGAAGGAAGAGCCTTAACACAAGCATATCACCTGAAAGACAGGGCTATTATTTTCACAACAGCAGGTCTATAGGAAGGCAAAGGTGGCAGTACTGTTACAAACTTCAGGGACAGAAGGGAGATTTCAATCACATAGAGTTTTCTAGGAACGATTTGCCTTTTCTGTGTACCCGCACGGTGAGGTCTCTGTATTTACTGACACGTGCAGCTTGGCCAAGTGTCCCCTGAAGCAGAGGTTGTAGATGCTTCCTATCTACAGTCAGATAGGAAGCAAGATAAGGGCAGTAAAATATGTGAACAAATTTTTTGGTATTTACCAAGAGGAGAGCTGCCAAGGAGCTTTGGCTAGAAACTAAAGCTTACCTTCTTTGGAACCTAAGAAAAGCCAATGGTGCAGAGGACAGCTGAGATTGTGCTGTCCACGATGGAGCAGCATGGAGCACATTGAATACTTGTGTGCTGGTAAGTAGAAATCCAGCTGCTTGTTCAGATGCAGGGGCAAGGGAAAGCAGTTAAGTGAGAACAAGTCCCATTATCACTGGTGCCTTGTCACCTTAAAGAAAGCCTGAGAGATTTTGGTGCCTCCAAGCTCAAACTGTAGAACTGATCCAAGTTTGAACCCAAAGCCCATACCATTGCCTAGTAAACCTGGGCAGGTTCCTGACAGTGTCTGCCTTTTCTCCTGAGCGATGTGTAAAGATATTTTATTATATGTATACATATGCTAGAGAAAAGCAAAATCTATGAATTATCTTGCTTCATAGCACAAATATAACTTTCGGTTATATTTAAATTAAAAATATTTCTACACGCAAATATCCATATACACAACATACATGCACAACAAACCATAAAGCTTTTTGTTCTGTGATCCTTTTCCTTTTGCCTTTGATGGATCTCATTATTAATTAAAGAATCATTTAGCTTGCATAATTGTCTTCTGCCATACATAATTCCAACCTTTCAATGTCTCTTCAAGTTGGCTTATTAGCCTAAATGCACTCTTTTGTTTTTGTGACTCCATCTATCAAAGCTTGTAGGTGGACAGACTTAGCAGCATGATGAGTAAAAAAAAAAAGAAAACCCTCCAAAAAGCCTAATAATAATAAGAGGTGTCTCTTTCTGTACATTTATGAAGTCTACCACCAGGTGACTCTATTCTAAAATTTCCATATTTTCCTAAAACAAAATGCTTTTTCTTTCATACATGCTATTTATCAGGAACATATTTTTGTCCTTAAGATTTAGTGCTGCATTTGGTAAGAATTACTGGCTGGCTATTAAATAAATAGCATTCTTTACCTTAAGATATGGAGTTGTCTTTTTTTTTCTGAACAGCACACAAAAAATGTATTTATTGAAATTCAGGGATGTCTAGAACACACCAATCTGTCTCTGTCTAATCAGACTTCATTAATTCAAATCAAATTGCAAACTTCAGTTTTACTTGGCTTTAAGAACTCCAGATCAACAACAAATCAGCAATATGTAGATGTCATAGGAGCAGTTAACACTTAAAAGCCTTTATATACAGCTACTCATGAAAAAAAAAAAGATTTGGTTAAGCATTCTGTAACATTTATTAACATTATATATAGGAAGAGGGTAATAAAAAGAGACATAGGATTTTATATCTGTCAATAGGAGACCCATCTCAACTATAGAATTATGGGCATTCAGAGCTTAAAATATTAATAAATAATTGGGTTTTGCATGAGGGTTTACAAGTAATACATGGGCATGACAACAAAAGAGCATGTATCAAACTTTGTAATGGCATATACAGAAAAGCAAGGTTTTCTTTAAAATCCACATGGCACTGGATATAACAATAAAATTAAATGAAGTAAAATAAAATTGTAGTTTTGAAAGAACTACTTTTCCTTTTAAAGGCTGCCAGAAAACGTCATGGATTTACTGATAAATTCTGCACATAGTGGTATGGCATTATTTCCACACAGTGTGGCATCAGTGTGCACTCAGACTCAGACCCGACCAGTTTAATAGACATCTTACTGTCACCAGGCGACAATGACACAGGTCAGCAGGCTGAATGTGAATCAGGGCACTTTATGCAGCTGTTTTCCTTAGGTGCAATACACTTGTCACTGGTGGTGGCATCTTGCACTTGCTGCTGATGGCAGCATATGTGCTTGCCATGTTTGGGACCAGTCACATCCCTTTACCCTCAAGCCACTTCGCTTGTGTGCATCCTGTCATGTTAGCTGTGTATCCATATATGCTTCTATACTCTTGTCCCATATTTATATGCCAACTTTGTGTCCAATTTGGGTGAGCTGCTAATTATGCACACATTTTGCATTTGTTATCATCTTTCTTCCATTATATCACTAACTGAGCAGGGGCTGCATTTTTTCTTTTATAGAAAAATTATATAAGCCATAACTGAAACCAAGCCACCACTGGAGTGTAACACAGCAGCCATTTTTCTACACAAAAAGATTGTTCTTCTACCAAGAGAAAAAAAAACCGGAAAAATACTCTACCCATCTTGCTCCATATTTAACACCAATTTTTTGTTAAAGTGGAGAGGAGGGGAGCCAGAAAAATATAGTGCATATCTGAGTATCAGTGTTTGGAACCACAACTACTGCACCTCCAAATATAACTTAACTTAAATAAGACTGGTTACCTGACATTCAGATAAAAGCCATATCTGACTGCACGGACAAAAGGGGTAATTATATGTCTACGCTTCCTTTGACGTGTACAACTGGGCACACATATGTGGGTGTGCACATGTATCCTAATTTCAGGTTTCACTTTTTCAAAAACTGGCCCTTGTAGATGATCACAAGGGAGGAGAAATAATTTAGTTTTGTATCTCACTTAAGAGATCATGCTTTCCAAATCATAACCTCCCCCAATACCCTGTTAAGATACTAGTTCAAGGAGAGGAGGCCCAGGTACTGAATTCCCAACATTATGCTTATTTGTACTGAACTGTTTCTTGGAAGTTTAATATTATATTCTTGGAAGTTTTATATATTCACTGGTGTGTGTGTATATAAACATACATATACCAGTGGAACCCAAATTATGAGTGCTCTGAAGGACCCAGTGGAAAGGCGTGCCAGCCAATAAAGAAATACAAACCTCAGACAAAAACATTATTCATATGTTTGTGTATGTGTGCATGAGCGGAGATGATGTACATGTAGATGTAAATGGAGATGGAGATGCATCCCTCTGCATACACATATGTTGGTCTGATGAAGTTTTCATAATTGACAGTATTACACTGATTATGATAAGTGAGAAAAGGGAAAAAAAGAGGCTGAATCCTGGTCCTGACCCTGAGCACCTCAAATTTGGATCCACAGTTTTCAACTGGCCCATTAATGGTAGAAACTGGGACCCACTGTGGAATTTAGATCCTGGTTCATACTCTCACAATTCAGATTGTGCAGAATCAGGATTTTGGTTTGCAAGTGTCAAAACTTTAGTTAGTTGATGTTTCAAAAGCATTTATATGTTCCGGTCTTATGAAGTTAGTCATTAAGTATTTTTGAACATCCCATCTCAAAACTCCTGACATAAAAATCTGTTAGCAAGTAAAAACAGTGTTTTCTTTCCCCTTTTGTTATTTTCATACAGTTTAGTGCATATTAAAATATCTTCCTGCTGTAGCTGCTGTCTAAGTAGCTGACATACCAGCATCACATGCAGCCAAGCCTTGATCTGCTGTTATATACCTTTGGCCTGCTGTGTTTTTATGTAACTGTTTGGGAAAATTACATTATTGGAGTGGCTACCTCAGCTGTCATCTGGGGAAGTTCATCCTCTGTTGGCAGGTGTTTTCAGAAGTGATATTCTTAAGTTCACAGCCCCCTTCTTCAGCAACAGGTCAGGTCAGCAAAATATCTGGCTTATTTTCAGGCTTCCAGCAGCCTGTGATGGAGTTCAGTTCATCTTTAGCTTTGTGTGAAGCCCCCATTACACTAATGAATAGCATTTCATGAAAAATGGTTGTTGACAGCCTAATCCTTTCATAAGTCATGATGCTTTTAGAAGCTTCTCCTCCAGGCACTCGGTGTGAATCCTGTGATGAGGCCTAAAAATTGGGCCCTTGACTTCTTTTAGGATGAGCACCTCAGAAAGCTGCTGAGATGCATGGGGAACTAGAATCCATGCTGAATTTTCAGGGTTCAACACCACACACACGTTTCATCTATACATGTTTTATGACAGGGAGAATAGCTTATGGAGGTACCCTTTGTCAAGAGTGACTTAAAGGAAATCTACCCACTGGGAATCAGGGCACAAAAGGTGAGGGGCTGAAAAATCCTTTGCTGTCATAATGCACATTGTATCACCCCATTCTTCTCTTTCATAAGTAGAGGCATGTTAAGCAGGTAGCCATTCTGAACACCAAACTGCTTCAAGCTTAAAGTATGCCGTGAGCAGTGTGGCACAAAAGCCATGTTTTGTGTCCAAGCCGAGGTTTTATCAGCCTTCAAGATCACAAAGGAAAACACAACCACTAGTTATATGTGAATGGACAACTCAACTGCTTGGAAAAAAGAGTTGTTTCAAGCTGCCAATATTGCCTCTTACATAGATAATAAACTAGACTGGCCTTTATCCTGACATCACACTTCAATCAAAAACTTTTTCACAAAATGTCACTTTCAAAGTTGCAGCTTTAAAAAAAAATGTCTTTATAAAAAATTCATGGCCACAATGATCTGATAATGCAGCGTTCTGATACCAGCAGATGTTTTGTCTAACATGTTCCCTGAAGCTGTACTCTGTGCCTTCATATCTTTCATTTCCAGTTGCTATCTGCTGACTGTGGGATGTCATGTACGTACCCTATAGCTATGCGCAGCAATTCGCATCTAACACCGCCGCGCGTAATGAGCTTCACAAGATGCTTGTCGCAATAACTCCGCACTTCCCTAACCATATGGAACACAACACTCTAAAGCCCACAGACACTTTTTTTTATTACAGTTCAGATCCTTAAAACATAATCTGTGTGATGTCTAGTGAATGTACGTGAAGAGCTGCTGAAAACAAAGTTAACACTTGTTCACATCATCTGTTACAAATGTCCAATTTGGGACAATAAATTTCCTCGGAACCTGTTCTTTTGCTGACTCGTTGCTTTATCTTTTTTTTCTTTCTCTCACGTCGTTTTTTTTATGAACTATGCATATGTATTAAATGGGATTTGTTGTCCCTAGATACCAATTTGCATAAAGTGCAAGCCATCATTGGTTGGAGAGAAGCAAATTACTTCTCCGGCAAGATCACACTTCTTTTTTTTTTCTTTTCCCTTTTTTTTAATTTTAACAAACCGCAGGCAGAGGCTGTTAACAGCACTTAGCCAGATATGCAAAGTATCACTTTTCTCAAAAGCAGCTTGATCAATGAGGAAAAAAGAAGAAAGGAAAGGTATTATTCAGTTAAGTACAATGTAGAGATGACCCAAGACTGAAAGACCTGACCCATCCATTCACCTGTGGGTAACTTGACCTTCCTGATTCCCAGTAAAATACAATTCAAGTGTTTGGCACTTGGAACACAAAACAAAACACCGTGACTGTGCAGGAGTGACAGAACCTAATCACCTTTTCCAAATGTTCTCAGTCCATCGCTATACCTCCCAAGACTGCTCAGTACTTTTACTCATTGTTTGAGTCACTCTCACACTCCTCCTTTTGCTCATTTACATCTCTCTCATCCATTTATTCACAATTTCACTTTGGTCTTCTTTAGAAGAAATGTGTAACCACCTGCTTAAAATATCTTTCAGAGTGCAAGCAACACCCCCCTGCCCGCCCCACTTTTACTGGTTCACAGATGCATGGGAACACTGTTGGGTGAAAGCATTTTGGACTCAGAGCTGCCATCAATGCCTTGAACAATTACAATCCCCTCTTGCTCTTGTTGTGCACACCTGTGACATGTTGGCAAGGTCTTGGTTATAGAAAGAGATTTTGCAGGTTTAAAGCCAGACTTGTAAAGTCCAGTTTGTTCCATTGTGTGTGGGTGTATTTTGGGGATAGAGAGGAGATGGATTTTAACAAATGTTATAGAAACAAATATGTATATAAACAATGAAACACAAGGCAATGGAAAAACTCAGTGCTACATACCCTAAAATATCTGCAGCTATGGGGCAACCAGTATTTAAATGCTTGCAATAAAATAATTTAGAAAGGACACAATGAAATGCAATAAAAAATATCAGTGTGATGGAGCTGCAAAGTTTGAACCTATATCCAAACTTCTCAAAAACTCATAGTCCAGACTTAGGTTTTACTTCTGAGATACATTTCTAAATATAATCTTTACGGGTATAATGTGCTTAATTTAAAGCCTAAGCCAAAGTCTACCGAAGTCAATGGAAGTCTTTCCACTGCACTACTGGAGCAGGCCTTTTAAGAGTGGTTTTTGAGGTCACAGAAAACATAAGTATACCATAGACATAGTTCAACCAGATGTCGTTCAAGAAAGTGGGCGGATATTGAGGGAGAATCTAGGTACCCTCCAGGGAGACATGGGAGGCCAAAAGAACAAGATAGGACCCAGGGTATATAAGCTCTCACAAGACAGTTGTTTTTATTCCCTTATTCTTTTTATCTTCAGTCCTGTGAGACGCATGAGATAACATAGTTTTTGTGCTGAGGGAGGATTTGAAGGTGGAAAAAAGTTTCCATCTGCAGAAATGTTGGCTTTTTTTTTGCAAATCGACAATCTGACGTATTGCTGCTTTTGCTAGAAAGGCAAAAAATGCATTTTCACACATTGTTATTATTAATATATGCTTTTTTGATTCTGTGTTTATATTTGGCGCATTTAAAAGGAATAAAATAGGTTTTAAAGAAGCGCTTCATTCCCGAATGATTAGTAAAGCACAAAGAAGTCATGCAAAGATTATGAGAAAAACTCACAAGAGGGAATTTAGGACTGGCTTTGAAATTGGTACTCCCCTATGTTATATCCAAGTGCATTATCATTACTAACTGATGAATACTTCGTACAACCAAATGAAAATGTGATTGTTATGCCTACCCTTGTGTGCGGAGGGATAAGTGAACCTTGATTCTATAAAGTTTGTTCCCTTAAGAACAAAAAAGGATAAACAATTTCATCCACTAGGTTACTCTTGATGAACTAAGAATTGGAAAGCCCTTGAGCCCCTACCTTGTAGTTTTAGAAAACAGTACAGTGGTGTATTTTTAGCATGACTCATATAGAGGCAGGTCTACTCAAAGAAATGCATTATAAAGTCCAGGTTTAATAGAACATAAAAGAATGAGGTTGAAGTGTACAGTAGGAACTATGTAACGTACAATCATGGCCTCATTTGGCAGCAAGCTCTACTTAAGCCCAACCCTTTAAAAGAATAGTTCTTAAAAAAAAATATCATTTTCTTTCCTTAACTGTAGTTCTCCATTTTACCTATGGCTGTTTATTAGTTGAGCTGGTGATTTAACTTACTTCTCTGGATCCCATTATCATGAAACGTTCCTGAGATGATTTTACATTTTGTACAGTTTTATCTAATTCTATTTGCAAAAGGGCTAAAGATCGCCCATTTTATCCATATAGACTAAGTTACACAGTCTGTGTGGGTTGCTGTGTTCCTATTGGTTAGATGACCTTGGAAACAGACAAAAATGATACATTGTTGCAATAAATGTTATAGCTCGCACCTGTTTCTAATTAAGTCTGATGCGCAGTTTCAGATATACTAGAAAGAAAAATGTGTTGGCATCTAATCTGGTGTTCTTTGTTGTGTGTTCTGGATTATTGAGGCCCAGCATGATCAAGTCTTCTCAGCACTCTCTTTTTCTTATTGTACTTGTATAAAATGGTGGATTGAAATAAATCTGTTACACAACAGATATGATTCTCTTCTCATTTGCACTGTGACAGATCAAGTTTGAATCTTTCAGTCAACAGACTTATTCCTAAAGCATTGTATGCGCTATGGCAAGAAAGCCCCAAGATCTTCAACATGACTCCTAAGTTTTACCATCTTATTGCAAAGCAGATACAAAAATTGTGGTGGATACAATTCTCTCTAACTGTGAGAGAGATTTCTAATTAATTAAATAAGGAAAGCAATGTGCTAGAGTACAAAACCAATGTCCTAACCTTTCTGTTATTTATGTTAACATAAAATTCAACTAATTTTACTTTCTTTCCACATTTTCATTTTGCTTATTTATTACATATTGACATCCAACACACATACTTGTCATTTTTATATGCTGTGCTATACTGCCCATTGAGACCTTGATATTATGAGTGGATATTTATTAAAAATAAATTATTATAATTCAAGCCAATTAAAAGGAAATACTTTTTCCATAACAGACTGTGGAACTCACTGCCACAGAAATTCATTGAGATGAAAGACTTAGCAAAATTCCAGGGTTTTCATAATCAAAGCTAATGAAAAATGTAAAAGGAATATTCCATATCATGCTTCAGGGCGTAAGTAATCCTCTAACCAATAGAGACAAGGATGAGATGCAAAGTAGGGCATGGAGTACCACTTATCTGCTTACTGAGGGATTGTTTCTTCTGAAACATCTGGTCCTGGCCACTGTCAGGAACAGGATAGTGGATAGATAGTTCTTGAGTCTTGAACCAGGACAGGAACTCCCACATGAGGACTTTGTAGTCCCAATACACAACTGTATCAGAGAAGTTCTTGACTGTGGAGGCTTTAACTCTTCTGGGAGACAGTTGAGGATTATACATACGTTCATTAGTGGATGTTTCTGCTAAAACTATCAGCAGTGAAATAATTTTCATTTGAATGGATATACCGTTATCTTTATGTTTCAGAGTTAACACTATATTGACAGTACTTTTGCAGTTCTAATATTTCAGAGCAATTGCCTCAAGCTGTTTACATGCTGAGGAAGAGAAAACTGAACATGCAGCCCTTGGCTCATATTTCACAGGTTATCAGCACAAATGCAAGGGCTAGAAACATCAATTAACAAGTTAAACAGGTTTAATTGGTCTCAACAGCAAAGTTCTGCAGGACAGACTATCTCATGTTCACAGAGTATTTCAAACCCTGGTTGCACCCAAGGTGAGAAGTGTATCAAGGATTAACAAGCATAGGTTTTGAGCTGGGCAGGGCCTTCATCCCTTACCAGAAGCAACTAACATTAAAAGTTAAGCAATTGCTTTCAGCTGTTCACTCAGTACTTTACATCTTAAGTGAGGCTGCCACCAAAAGTTTCTCACAGTGCCAAGGAGCTTCTAGTGATGTGCGCAACAATCCACTAAGAAAGGAAACTGCCCAAATAAAACTGAAGCCTGTTGTTCAATAGCCAGTATTCAAGGTTTGACTCTAGCAAGAGCTCCCTAGCTTATTACCAGAGTCTGGCCTGCCCCTTTCCTCTTAGATTTTAATATGTGTAGATGATTGACTTGAGCTACAGCTTGGTTTAATACAATTATCATACAACTGCTCAACCACACATCAATTATTTGATTATTTGGATGCAGAGACTTAGTGATAGTCTATAGAAAGATACAAAAGTAGGTAAGCATTTCCACATCCAAAAAACCCTGAAAGAAAAACATGACGAGCAAAGAGCATAGCCTAAAATGGGTGGTATGGTGAAGCTCCCTATAAGTTCAAATGGTGAGCGTTGTATTAAGTAGAAGACTTAGAATTAAAAATATTTGCAGGATTATTATTATTATTATTATTATCATCATCTCTCTCTCTCTCTCTCTCTCTCATTCAGACCTTCTTTTGCCCTTTTCCCTTGATGGCAGGTAATAAAATGCCTGCTGGTACCCCCATGACTGGAGGCACCTGTAGCAGTTCAGCCCATTGCTAGTGCTGTGCCAATCATTTAACAATTCCCACAGCTGCCTTTGTGAGAAGCCTCTCTCTTAAGCCTCTGGTTTAAGAATTTAGAGTAATCATGTAAAAATGATACCCCTGTGCTCTATGATCCGCTGAATCTCACTAATGCCGGATCCCAGAAGAGGGCTTATTAATGAAAAGATGCAATGCCTCTCTCTCTGCTCATGTTTCACATGAATATCTCTCATGGATTCAGCAGTAAACCTTACTGCTGATAAAGTAAGTATAATGAACCTCGGTGCTCCATGAGAATCAAATCTCGGACTGATGAAGTAGTTACCTGCTCTACTTTCCAGTACAAAGGCAAGCTTGAGAGGTACAAGGAGACATACTTGGTGCAACAGTACAGCCTCCTGGTCCATTTTCACTTTTTAGCTACATGAAAGGATCAGTTATCTAGAAACAGAGCCATTCTTAAGTTCTGAAAGATTTTCTAAAATTAATACATTTTTGGTTTGGTTTAAATAGTTGAACTAAAAGGGTTTTTTAAAGGGTCATTGTCATCTTGAGACCAGATTAATTCTAGCCACTTTTTGTCCTTGTAGTACAACAAGGCAGTCTAAAGCTCATCTTAAAATAGGAAGTTGGCTGATTTCCCATATAAGAGTTGCACACAGCGTATGGAGCATGTTGGTTATCTGGCCCTTGAAATCTAGTCAATTCATTGTGATGCATTCAAAACAGTTTTAGGTACTGCACCTGTCCTAAAGCTCCCTTGCCAGTTTCAGTGGTTTTATAGGCAAGATTTTCTTTCTTAAAAAATAATCTTTTCTCTTCTCTATTGCTGTATGGAAAACTCAAACAACAGGAGAAATTGATTAACAAATGAACTGTGTAAGCAAAAAAGGGAAATTCACCATACATCTATTGCTATGCTTTTTCCAAAGCAAAGGAAGTGAAGAACTTAAAAAGCACAGGAGACAATTTTGGTTGTTTTAATTCCTTTCAGGTATCATACTCATAGGCACTGCTTGTAACAAAGGAGGTAAAACTTTTCAGAAGTGTGATTTGACATATAGTTTGAAGGCAGAAGCATAATGGTGTCCCTAAAATGTTATCGGAGGAGTGACCTCAGTTATGCTTCTGAGGTTCCACTCACCCCCAGTTTTTCTCACTGTTACCCTGGCTATATATCTTGCACCCAGCATAATGGAAGAGTCTCTGAAGTGCTGCCCTGCTCTGCCTTCTGCTTGACTTCAGACTAACCTGGCTAACTACCTGTTTCTACTCACTGGGCATCTGTACATGTTCATTAATGTGCTGTAGCTACTGCACATTTTGTTTAGTACTTCCTTAATGAAGTACTAACTGAATACACAATAACTACAGTTACTGCATAATACAGCCAGTGTGTGGTTTTTTTGTAACAGTTACTGTGCCATAAATTATTAGCACAGTTTTTGACTGGCACACTACTGCACAGTGTTATTAGGCTACCATGCAGTAAGCACCCCGTGTAGATGTGCCCACTGTGACTAGGGAGCATTTAGGTATTCCCTAAAAAATCACATTCAATGCAAGGACCTCTGAACTATATCATTTTCAAGTCTTTTCAACTCATGTCTTCTACATTTTGCCAGCTGAATTCTATTCAAAATGTTTAAATATTCAGAGCCATCTAAAAAGCCGAATTATACCAAAATACTGACTCTAAATCTGGAGTCTTGATAGGGCACTAGTCAGGATTTGAAAGTTGCAGGTTATTTTGGAGGTGTATAAAAATTGTTAATTAAAAAAATCCCTATTCAATTCCATAGGATGGACAGTTCAAATGACATATAGAAATCTTTTTGTTGACTTTTTAGATCATCAGTAGGACTTTCCTATACACATACAATCCAAACATCCTCAGACTCTGTGGAAAGTTATATTGCAATCTGCATTTGAACTTAATATCTGGGGGCCATCTCTTATTATTACTAACACCTAAATGTCCTACATGTTGTCTTTTGAAAGGCAGCTAGTCACACTACCTTTACGTTTGTGCTCTTACCTTTATTTTCACATTTCCTCAACACAGAGAAAATGTACTTAACTCAAGGTGTATTGAATGAAGGATTAGTATTATTTTCTTTCCTTCCATGAACTTTGTTTCACTTCATCCTGCATATATTGTGCTATTATGTGTTTCTGTGCCAAAATACCACTGTTCAGCAAACTACTGTACTTAATGCAAGCCAGCTAATACAGTGATGCCTTTTTACTTGCAAGGGCTGTTTCTATAATCTCAGTGGTAGCTATGGCTATGAAAGAGAATTTATACCAAATAGAATGAAAATCTCTTCCAAAAGTTTCATGGAGCTGAGACAAAACCAAACCCATCTCAAATTACAAGAGCAGTTGAAATAGCCAGGCAGGGCAGAGTCTGAATAAATCTGCACATATATCTGCAAGAGCTTGACATCACCTTGACCAATGACTGTGAAGTGTCTTACCATCCCCTTTCCCTTTACTCTCCTTACTTTTCTCTGCTCAGCTGTTATCCCCTATATAGCACATTTAAAACTAGACACTGAGCAACCAGGATGGCAATACCTTCTTATTGGGAACCATAACAATTAACACCAACAGTAATAAGAAACAAATGTTCAGTGACTTCACATGAAGTTTACTCTATTTTGGAATCTTAGTTATATTGCCCAGCAGATGGGCAGCTGGTAAAGAACATCCTTGTAACTCACTACACCTCTGACAACCAGTTAAGATCAAAATGTACTTGTTCACAATGCTGCCGTAGTGGAAACTTTTCTAGTGGATGCATTTTCTTTTTCTTGTGGAATTACACCTCAAGTCCTACTAGATGATTGCTGCCTTTGTTCCTACAAACCAAGCTAGTTGAAGGATCACACTATGCCATCCTTATAACCTCGTACTAAAAAGGAGATTACAAAGGGGGCAAAATACCCTAGGGGGTTCCCCTTTATCAGAACCTTCCCTGTCAGTTTGCCTTCTCATTTCCTGAGCTCTCGTCTGATTATTAGTGTACTGACAGAATAAAAATAACCTCATATTCCTACATGAATCATAAATAAAACCCTTTTATTTCATCAAAGAGGTTGGCAGGTTTATAGTCCTTTGCAATGCATGCACGATGTGAATGACATACCTTTAATTTTGCTGACAAGCTTGTCGGGGTTCTAATGAAAAAGAGTGAAAAGTGGGTGACTTCTTTAAAGGTTTAGCCGTTGCTTTTTGGTGAGGATATATATTTCACCTTGCCACTGTAATCACGGAGCCAACTGATCTTGGTAATGAACTCTTCAATTACAGTCCACTTCTGACTCTTCAAGAATGCATAGGCAACAATACTATAGTGATTATTGCTGATACTACAGACTGAAGCAACCTGGAAGGGAAAAAAACCCAAAACAATGGTTTCCTTATAAAGCTCTAAATATGAATATGTTATGCTGATGGTGGACCAAAATCAAAGCAAAATCTTCAGGAATTTAGTAAGCTATTCCCTATCTTTGTTCAATAAATTGGATAGGAATAAAAGCCCACTGTTCTTCTCTTGGTATGTACTTTCATATTTTGTACACCTAGGAAATTTGCCTTCAAGAGCCAAAATCAAGTATTTCTGGCAAGTACCTCATAAGCAAGAACTTACTAATGCAGCTTATTTACCTCTTCGTTATGTTCAGTAAAAGCTAGTTTTTCTAGCATGAAGAAAAAATAAAAAGAAAGAATAAAACAGAAAATAGATGTCCTCAAAAGACAAATGTATTTATGAGTAGCTACAGAGGTGCTTGTTAGGGGTGTGTGAAGGAGGCCGTATTCGATTGGGATTCATATTCAGCTCAAATCAGGAACAGTGATTCAATTTGTTGATTTGGATCACTGTCCTTGATTCAATTCAGCCGAATCTGAATCTGAAGATTCGATGCTGATTCAGAGAATCAGTGATTTGGACACAGACACAGCTTTAAATGTTTTTTCTATATACCTCAAGGTACCAGCATGACTCATGAATGCTGGGGCGGATGGAGAATCCCATGGGTTGGGATGGAGGGGGGGCCCTCCATGTGCTCAGCAGTGGACCTGGAAAAGGACCGGAAGTACTTCTGGTCCCCTTCTGGGTCTGCTGCCGAGCGTGCTGGGGAGCTGCCCGCACTGCTGTGGGATGCTCCATGCACGGCATTCATGAACTGCCTACTACCTAGAGGTATGTGGAAAAAATATTTAAAATTGTGTCTATGTCCAAATCTTTCCGAAACTCCCTGAATCGATTTGGAAAGTTTCAATTCAATTCGAAGAGATTAAAGGATCTTCTGATTTGATTCAGATTTGGAAATTTGGCCACCAAATCGGGCCAAATTTCCACCGAATTGAAACAGGGACTGAAGCTTTGCACAGCCATAGTGCTTGTATCTTGCATTTTGGGGGCAGAATAGCTTTGCTTATCCTACTTTGCTTGGGTTTTAGTCATAAGAATGACTGCAGATCATGTTAATGCCCCAGAAACTGGTCTGTGATATGGACAAATTGCCAGTACCCACAAGGCTGAGCTACAACCCTCTTCCCTTAAAGGAAAACGAGGCTGATTTTAGATATTTCCCAGGTATTCTATTTATAATACAGTGAGAGTCAAAGGGAATAGGGAAGGAGGTAGAACAATATTCAGTGTAATCCTGTAGGTGCCTGAACAGGATTTAAGTGGAATTTATAAGTTTTTCCTAAATTCCAAAATTCATTCTAATTTGAATGAGCTGCAAAACTTACTAGGTGTCTAAATTCAGATCATCCCCATTTTGTACTGAAGAATTGTTCTCTTGGAGCAAGGTACCTAGATTTTAGTTGCTCCAGTATCTAAATCTAGGTGCTCCAAAACCAAAGTTGATCTGGCTTAAATGGAAATTATCCCACATTCTGATGATGCTCTTTTTATCATCCAAATAAATTCAAAAGAGACAGTTTGGGTCTCAGCAAGTAAATGCAGCCTAAATACTTGAATGCTTTTTTTAAAAGCATATATCTAAAGACATTTGGGTAGAGGAAGGTGTTTAATGTGCATGCTTGCATGTGTATGTGAGATGCGGCAGAAAGAGGGACAAATCATGAATAGTGAATTCCAGATTGCTGTCTTATCAAGATTTTACAAGATTCTTGTACAGCACTTTTAATTTTCATTACTTTCCATTTCCCTTCAATAAGCTCAGAAGCAGTGTCTAATTTTACTAGGAGCTCTTCATCAACATTGGATATCTTAGTTCCCCAAGGGATTCCCTAGCCACAAAAACATCAGACATGGTGAAACATTAGCTAATCCCAGTTAGAGTTACTTGACCCCATCTAGTAAAGAAATAAAATTTATTTTTAATTCATGGCTTTACTGTTTATACTTACAGAAAAAATGCTTTCCATAACATTAGGAAAATTACCTCAAAGGCTCAAGAAATGCATACATGAAACTGCTTCCTGTTTGAAATATAAATTTATTGAAATTCTCCTCGAGTCTCCTTAGATGCCCTCTCATTGCCTAGAGGTACTTGTACATGTGATGGGGCTTTAGTCCTTAGGCTTGCATTCTATGCCTCCTAAACTGAAATGGTGATTTTTTAATTGAAATGGTAGGTTTTATTTCGCTGTCACTGTATATACATTATTGTCCTGGTGGCCACAGGTGCCTACTGAAGGCAGAAACAGTGAAGGGCCCGATCCTTTCTTTTCCTGCAGAGCTTGTCCACCTCTCCCATGACTGGGGTCCATTAATCTGTGCCATTAATTTATCAACTTGCCCACTGGCTGTGGGTGAGGCACGCAGACTCCACAGAAAAAAAAGGATTAAGCTCCTTGCCACTTCTGCCCTCAGCAGGCTCCTGAGGCTAGCATGATGCCTGGGGACACCTGGGAATGGGCTGGCTTTCCCCTGAGGCAGTGTGGAGAGGTGGCAGAAGGGTGGCTGGGTGTGCTGGCAGGGCAGCAGGGACAGTGCACAGGGTGGAAGCCTGGGTAGGCTCAGGGAAGCTAGCAGCTCACTTAGGCAGCCCCATGTCCTGTGTACTATCCCTTCTTTGGCTGCTAGCACACACAGCCACCCTTCTGCTGCCTCCCTGCAATGCCCCAGGGTGGCCTGAGGCATCCTGCCAGCCGCAGGAACCTGATGAAGGCAGAAGTGGTGAGGGGCCCAATCCTTTTTTTCTACAGAGTCTGCCCACGCCTCCCACAGCCAGGGGGTGAGCTGATGAATGGCTGCAATGTTCCAAGTTGCAAAGTTGCAAAGTAAACTACATTAGGATGTAGTTTAGCTTGCAACAATGCAAACTCATTTAAAATGCCCAAAACTCATGTGTGTGTAAGGTGTGATGTCATTAAGTCACATAAAGGGAAATTTTCACTGTGTGTACATTGTGACATCATCAAATGTACGAGTGGCCTAAATGTCTTGGTATAAAACCCTGCTAGATAATGGCAGAAACACATTACTTTACACGTTACTAATTCTTCTTGTCCCTGACCTTCCCTCCCCCCTGTGGCTGTTCACAGAGGGAAAGAAGGCTAAGAATCAAAGCATTTTTTTCTATTCAAATCAAACAATGGACACTTCAACAAGAGGTTCAAAGTATAGATAAGAAAATACAATGCATTGCCACCTCAGTTCCTGCAAGTTTCTGACAACAGTTATATGCGATACCCTGCATTGTAGACCAAACCAGCCTTTGCTGGCATTGTTAGACCACCAAAACAGCAAGGGAGAGAACAGGATGGGTTAGTAGATTGTCAGCATTAAGAAACAGGCAAGACAAAACCTGGAAATTACAGTTAATACATGGATCTGCATGTAGGTAGTGGAAATCAAAACACACACTGAAGTCACAGTCCCCCAGACCCAATGAACCAGAATCTTTGCAAAGCATTTTAGCTTAACTGTAATACCGACAGAATTGCCCTAATCACATTAACCCATAGAATATACTGTTTCATCCCACAATTTAAAGCACAGCAGACGTTATCTTAAATGTGCAGTTGAACAGAATTTTGGGTTTATTTTGTGCCTTTCTCAATCCACATTTCTCTAATGCTTTAGAAATTAAGGAAATGGATACCAGTGGTACATCCAGTAATACATGTTCAGTTGTTGGAAATGGAAAAACCTTGTTAGAAAAGGTTGCAGGATAGACTTGTATCCTCTGAAATTATGATAATTTTTATTAATAAAATCTAGTACTTACATAGCATTTTTCATTTTCAAAGCACTGTACAAACATTAATTAATCTGCACAATCTGCTGCAGAGGTAGGCAAATGCTATCATCTCCAGAAAAACTGAGGCAGGGGCAAGGTTAATCACTGAAATCCAGAGGGGAGTTGGTGTCAGAATAAAGGTGATTCAGCTTTATACTCCAAACTAGTGGAACACAATATTTTCTCTCCCAAAAGTGGGCTTTGTCTCTCAGGGGAAGTCAGAAATGTGGTATGTTTGGAAGAAAGATACTGTCTTACACCATTGGCTTGAACTTATAGCAGCACCTCAGCTGCTTGAAAGAAACTCCTCCTACTGCTCTACTGAGATATTTCAGCCCTAATTGGCAGGGCACATATAGAATCTGTGCTGGTTTTAAGGCATGAGCAGATTTCTACTGAGGCCACACAACTTGTTGAGCCCACATCTTCAGGACTAAAAAGACTACTGCAGGGCATGTCTAAATGTACCATTAGGGCTCATGAATAAACTCTGGAGCAATTTGCTCCTGGGTGTCACATCTGCACGTGTGCCTGGAAGTGCAGCACATTGAGCCAGGTCGGAGCAACCCTGGCTTGCAGGATCCTGGGGGGCAGCCTGCCAGCCCAGGCCTGCTCTCCCCAGATTCAGTGTGCTGTGGAGGGGTGTCTGGGGCATGAGGGTGCTTCAGTGTGGGGCTAACCTTGTGCTCCAGCCTGTTGGCTTAGTACCTACATAAGCACTGCTGCAGAGTTGTTTTACTCCAGCCTAATAGGGGCTCACATGTAGATATGCAAATGTTTACTGTGCAGGTAATTAGTCAACTCATCAGTAAATGTCTCGTGTAGACGTGCCCACAGTGTATTTTACTTAGTCTGCTTAGCTATTTTAATTGGCATTTCTCTTTCAATATATTGGTCTTTGAAAGGTGTATTAGCAGGATCATATACTCAAATGTCAATTCTAACATGGCCGGCAGACACTCTCCAGATATTATCTATAAACTCTGTAGATCACAGTTACAAGGGGTTCTCTACCTACTTTATTAACTGTGCTCAAGACTTCCATGCACACAAAACTCAGACAGAAGAGCATGTATATACAAATACATATAGGGCCATGGTTTAAGGAAGAATCAGATTTGTTTACTGATTTACCTGTTCATAGTAATTTGAGACAGGACTCAGGTGAAAAGTTCCACTGGAAGAAGCTTGCACACTGATTAGCTGCATTTTTCCCACCCCACACCCAGAGTGTGCTATTCTTTTAGTTCTGGTGAACTATATGAAAGAGAGGACAGGCTAAGTTGTGCTGTGGCTTTATTTGGCTATGCTTCCTGGAGTTGTCCAAATCACACCACTTTGTTTTACTGAATGTTTTCTCAGGAGTATACTTGGGAAAAAAACTATTTATGTCACAATTAATACTTGGCCTAGTGTATCATAAAGTGGAAGCCAGGAGTCTAAACTAAATGTTCCCCAGAAATCCTGTGGTACCACAATGGGTACCAAAAAGGGTAGTAGCTGTGACATGTGATATAGGTGCTGATAAATGACAGTGATAATGCAGAACAGAATGGCTAATGGGCTCTCTGCACCACCAGATGACTCTCATGAAAAGAATGTAATGATGTCCCCATTTGTGACTTATTTTTTGTCCAGCGATTGTCTTACTCTTTACCCACATTTTAGTTCTATTTACTGACCATAGATGCAATCTAGATTGATATAAACATGTCCCAATGCTTCTCAATGACAAAAAATTCCTTCAAAGTCAACAACTACCAGCTAATATTTTTTTCATTTTTATTGGGTTTTAAATCATTATGAAAAAAACACTATTACTTATGTTCTGACTAGAAGAGCAGAATACTTCTGAAAGGTAGTGAGGCCTTTTCAAGAGCTGATTTTACTGAACCAAGGAGAGGAGGAGGTATATATGGGATGTAGGGGGATAAGTACAATGGAAACATTGTACTATTTCACTATAGACACCGAAGGTAGCAGAGCCAATCACTGAAACTGTAAAGGTGTGAAGGCACAAAGATGGAGGATTGATTAAAAGGGCCATGGGGAAATTGATAGAACAAATCAATGGTAACGATGGAATTAGGCCTGGGCTAAATGAAATAGTCTAAGAATCCCTGGTAATTTAGGGTTGGAGATTAAATGTTGCTAGGATCAGAACCCAGCTCTTGTCCAGCTTGTCAGCAGTCTGAGATGTGTTGATTGATGTGACGGGTCATGTTGTAAAACCGGGTGACGTCCCTTGAGGGATGATCAGGTATAATGTAAGCACCCCTCCACTCCAGCAAGATCTGACAGCTGAATTCCGATTGATCAGGAGTCAGGGCAGATGAGCGGCAGCATCAGGAGAGATCCTTCGTATTGCAAGAAGCTTTGGGGATCTGTGAAGACAGAGTTGAGTATATTATCTCTGGGAGCAGGAGAAAGAAGGAAGAAAAAGTAAAAGATGAGAGAAGGGGGCCATTAGGGGCTTAGCAAGGTGAGAGAGAGCATCTGGCAGAGAGGCAAAAGAACTAAGAGACAAAGGCACATAGAGACAGTGGAGAGATAAGAGGCAGTGGCCATGTCGGTCTCAGAGGCAGGTGCTTGGAAGAGCAGATGGGACTAAAGAATGTAGATCAGAGTAGTCAGGGAATGAGCGAAGAGAAAGGCCTGGAGCAGCCTGGAGGGAGGTGAGAGAGAGGACTGGAGCAGCTAGCAAAGCTCAAAACAGTGCACAGGCTAGGACAACAGCGGCTCACATTTCTGAGAACTGCTCAGTTCCTGGTTTTTGGCCCATACAATAACTGCCACCATATTAAGCACTTTAGTAATAAAAGTACAACAGAAACTGGTTTAATAGCAAAGGCTGTGTGATTTTCTCTTATACAGACAGAGTACAAGTTTCTAATTTTATTCCCCTTTCCTTTACACATCTAGTGCCAACTCCTGCAATGGGCTTATTTACCAGTATGAGGCATATACTGTTTGCTATACATATTTCTGATTCCCTGTTACCATAGACTCTGGGCACCACATAAATCAGCTGTGACCTGGGCTGGCTGATCCAAGGGAGAAATTCCCCTCTGCATAAAAGAAGCTGCAGTAAGAGGGAGAAGAAGTGCGACTGATTAGTTCCTTTGAATGAGAAAGTACAATTTACTTGGCTGGGATAAAAGGGTTGCCTACTCTTCTTCCCCAGACTGCCCTCCAGAGAACAGACTGACCCATCTGCATGGCTGAGGTCTCCAGGCCACACAGCTCTTTCATTATTTCTACAACTAGAGAATAACATCCCAGAATTGCTGCAAAGTGAGGCAACATTTTGTCCTCTGGGCCCTATAGCTCTTATCAGTGCTTAGCTCAGATCCGCCTATTGTGAGGCTTTTAATACTTTCTTCTTTCCCATTTGATAATGGTCATTGGTTCTTAAGTTTACTCTGGTGTAAATTACTCTGGACTAAGTGCTTTTGGGCAGGCATCTACACATGAAGGGATTAAGGGTTGCCAGAATCTGGAACACACGCCCAGCAGAGGTGGTGCAGTCACCGTCCTTGGAAGTGCCCAAGAAGAGGCTGGATAGGCACCTTGTTAAGCTTGTCTGATCCCAATAACCTCCTGCCCGTGGCAGGGGACCAGACTTGATGATCTTACAGGTCCCTTCCAGTGTTCACTCTAAGCTGTATGTGTGCACAGCCACGCACAAGAAAAAGTCTTGCTGCGCACAAACTTTTTAAGGCCGTGCACCCACTGGGATAGGAGCTGGGCTGTGGCGTGGGTCACTTACCGAAGGTAAGCTCTTCCCCAAGGTGAGGCAGAGGTGTGGGCAGGGACAGGGGCTGGGGGCTGGGGGCTAGGGACTGGGGCCTGGCACAGGCTACGCTGGCTCCAGGGAATTGCTCACTCCCCTCCATGGCCTCGGGAAGTGAGGAGGCACAGGGCATCAGGGCTGGGGAGTGGAGCAGTTCCCTAGAACCAGCAGAGCCCATGCCAGGCCCCAGCCCCAGCCCCAGCCTCAGCCTCCATCCCTGCCTTGCCTCACCTTGGGGAGGAGCTGCTGCCTACCCTGCATGAGGCTCTGCCAGCTCTGGAGAATTGCTCCATGGGCTTGGCGGGCTTTGAGGAACTGCTACACTCGCCAGCCCTGATGCCATGTGCCTCCTCACTCCCCAAGGCAATGTGGGGGAACAAAGCAGTTTCCTGGGGGTGGTGGAGCCTGTGCCAGCCCCTGGTCCTCAAGCCCCAGCTCCCAGCCCCAGCCCCGCCTTGCCTTGAGGAGAAGCCACTGCCTGCCCTGGGTGAGGAGCTTACCTATGGTAAGTATCCCACACTGGCTGTGGTTGCTCCCATTCAGTTTTATCAATTGATGGCTAGGCCACAGCACTCCACTGCGCCGTTCTGAGCAGCAGTCAGCATGGAGAAGGGTGGTGGCTGAATCCTGCTTGCCCCCACCTGGACACTTACTTTGGGATGCTTACCAGCAGACTGCACTGTGCTGAAAGGGGGAGGTGGGACCAAAGCGGCGCCCTCACGGACTGAAGCAGTGCACTCATGGACTGCTACTCCTTAGAGGGAACATTGGTCCCTTATGGTTTTACAATTCTATGAGTCTATGATTAGGGAGCAGATTTGCTACTCCTTGCACCATTTCCTGCAGTCCTGCACTGGGCCTCTGCTGCCACCAGGGGAGCTCTGGGACATGCTAGCCCATGGGCTGGCCAAGAGAGCCAGGCCAGGAAATAGCTGTCTCCTGGCCCCAGGGAGATGCCTACAGCTGGTGGAAAGAAAATGTCCCCATGGCCCAGCAGCAAGGAGCTTCTGACCCTGTTTCCCTGATCAGGGGCAGGGGACTTGGAAAGAGTTACAGGGGTGGGTCCCAGCCCCCTACCGCCTGCCCCTGCAGGTCTTTCCAAGCCCTGTGCTTCAATCACCCAGTTGGGGCATAGGGCTAGGACCTGTCCCAGACCATAAGCATGGAGGTGGGGGGGGCAGGCTGGGGGGCTTGTTTCCTGCCCAGTGCTATGAGTACGGAGCTCAGCTGAGCAGGAAACAAAATTCTGAGCCTGTTCCCCCCTCAGCTCTGCGCTTGTGGAGCTGGGCAGGGAACGGGTTCTCCTGCCCCTGCCGGCAGAGAGCTGAGCAGGCACTGGGAGATAAGGATCTCTCAGGGCTGGTCCCGTGGTTGCAGAGCCAGCACTGGAAGAGGATCGCCCAGCCCCCCACTCCCTGATCACAATGGTGGAGTGGGGGCTGGGATTTCTGAGCCCTCACTTCCTGATCATGATCTCAGAGCAGGGGGCTTGGAGTGCCCTGCTGCTGGGGCAGGAGGACATAGTCCCCACCCGGGCTCCTGTGGCAGAGCCTGCCTTGGCAGCAGGCAGCTCCCAGGGTCAGGGAGTTTTCTCCCACCCTCTGGTGGATGACTGACCAGGAACAGATTTTGCTCCCAGTCACGTGTCTGAGCACTACTGTACCATTACTAATCTTAGATAAATTTGCTACTTGCATTTGCTGGTAGCAAATTTACTCAGGATTATGGAGGTTTACTGGGTGCATCTATACATGCCCCACAATGGTGCAGTTGTTACTGCACTGTCATTTAGTACTTACTTTACGAAGTACTAAATGATGGTGAACTAGCAGCTGTTACTGTGCCATCCTGCTGGCACACAATTATTTTTAGTAGCTACATTGCCATAGAGACACACTATATAGCGAGGTGGCTCTTCACTAGTGACATAGCATCGGCACCACTGTTTGTGCCCGCTGACACTATGTCACTGTAGCAATGAGCTATGTCACTGTAGCATGTCACTATGGCAACGTAATATCACATGTAGATGCACCAACTGCATTGTAAGCACGTACATGTGTAGACTCATGATTATTTCACAGTAAAATATACTAATGCACAGTTAAGGGAGTGGGGAGAGGGGGGAAGAAGGCCTGGCACCATGCTGAAGACATGGGTCTAACCCATGTCTTTATGGGTTAAATGGCTTAACCTGAGGCAAAATTTAACTTTTCCAGATATATGGTAAAACTAATGGGGACCATCATACTTGCTTAAGAAGTGTGGCTGCCATTTTACTCTTGTTTAAAAGGGCAGTGAGTAGCTAAGGATGCCACATTGAGGATACTGCTTGAGCACGTTTCCTCAGATACACCCATTCTCTGGCCACTTTTTTGCATTCTTGAAAATAGGGAGTGGAAGAAAAGAGGATGACAGGAATTCTGTGGAAAGGAAAATCCCTAGTAGCTAGTCCCATGTATTTTTGGGCATAGAGTTCACCCCACACATTTGAAGATTTTAAGTCATGCTTTTCCTGCTGAGCACAATGTAGCCATCGGCAGGACCAAATGAATGGTATTATTTATTTGTATCAAATGAATTCAGTACAATAGCTAATCATTTTCTTCAGCAACTTCAAAGAAATATCTATAATATTTCAATATTATATTATTAATTTTTTAACATTTTCCATGTACATGATCTCAGTGACTTTAATGGCACTCATTCTGCTGTAATCATTTAGACTGTTTTGCAAACCTACTTCAGAGTAAAAAAGCTAGGTCAGGTAAATGAAAAGCAAGTGGCACTTTTGCCCAAAGCTTGAACTGAGCTTAAAACATAGAAAGGACAAATGGTCTAGATACATTTAAAAGTGAAAACAGTTTTCACTTTTGAATTTTCTTCAGTTCTTCCATGGAAAGAGAACAGGGTTTATGGATTGGGGTTCAAGAGATATGGCTTTGCTTCCTAATGGTGATGCAGACTTCTTGAGTAACTTTGATTAAATCAATTAATACAGGCAGTGTTTCCTAGTGCACAGGACACTGCACTACAACTTCAGAGTTGTGATTCCAACTCCATGAAACTATGAGAGTTTACTTTATGATGCTGGTCTGTTAGGCTAGGGACAGAAGTTATACATAAACCATTTTAAGTAATCAGAAACCAGTTTAAACTTGTAACAGAACAGAAGTTCAGTGCACATAAACCAGTTTCAAAATGGCTGAAAGTGGTATAAGATAAACCTGGTCAAATGTAGTATCAGACTTAACTAATTTGAATCAAACTGGTTTATGAAACTTCTTTTCCAGGCCCCTTCCTCATTCAAGTTAAATCACATTCACCCAGCATGCTTTCCAGCCCTGGGCCGGGCTATGTTGTTTGCCCCAGCAGAGAAGGGGTGGGGGAGGGGAATGCAGGGATTGCCTCCCCCAGGCAAAACCTGGCTGGGGTTTGGGATCAGGGAGGGAGGTTAAACTTCCCCTCCTCCAAGTACAGAGCTGCCCTGCCCTGCCCCGCTGAAAACTTACTGCTGGCTGTGTTTGTGGACTACAAATCCTAGAGGCATCTGAAAACAGGAAGAGAAAGTGACACACAATCACTTAGAGCCCTGTTGTTGTGATTCTGGAATGCAAATCCCAGATACCTTGGAAACAGCAAGAAGAGGAAGCAAATACACAGCGCATACTGCCTGTATGCCGAGAGCTATGCTCTAGTGCCCCCTGGCTTCTGGCCTGAGCCACTGCAGGTATATGGCTGCATTTCCTGAATCAAAAATGAATATCTGTCCAATTGTTTCTCAGTTTAATCTCTGCATTTTTAGGCTAACCTGCAAAGACTGAATTGATTCAGCCTTGGGCCTTTTGACTGTCTGTACTTAGCCTTAGTGACCTTGAGCAAATCTACGCCTCAGTTCCCTGACTATAAAATGGGGATAATGATACTAACCTTCTTTATACAGTACTTTGAAATCCATGCATAAAAAGACTATATAAGAACTGGATATTATTATCTAGACCGGGATTTGAAAGTATGTTGCTAGTATGGGAGAGCTAGCGGGTTTTAAATGTCCAAGGTAGAAAAGGATGCTGCTTTTTAAAGGCTTAGCTGAAAAGTAAAAGCTTGGAAAGCAAAGCACAGGCTTCACACAAGCAGCTAGCACAGCTTAAATGTGCTTCATTAGCAATGCTAGAGTTTTAGGAGGTATCCATTATCCTGAGTTACATAACATTTAGCAAAAACATCTTTTAGCCTAATCTCATTTCCCTATCTTTAAAATGGGTGTAGTAATACTGCCTGTTTTGCATGCTTTGTATGTCTTGCCTATTTAGACTCTAAATTCTTTGGGACATAGAGTCACTAGATTTATGTAGCGCCTTGCACATTGGGGCCTTGCTCTCAGTTGGTCTCTAGACGCTGCTGTATGTCTATCTTGTACTTGTGACAGTACAATGTTAAGCCGAGGATCTCAGTCTTGCTGACAGCACCACTGAGTAATTTTAATAAGCATCTTAACTTTTACCTGGATGTCCAAGACACATCTTTTGAGATTCATCCAATCATACAAAAATGTCCATTATTAATTACTCTTAATTTTTTTGCATGATCCCTTTAACTTATGGCAACAACTGAGTGAACATTTTAAGATCAAACCATCCTCAATTTTAGCGAGTTAGCTATAAGCTTGCTTCTCAACTTGTTTGCAAAATTAATCCTCAACCGAGTGACGTTTTCTTTAAAAAAAAAAAAGATGCCGTAATCCTATTTTTAACCAGTACCAAGAAACTGTCCACACATTTATTTCACTGAGTACTTGAGTACTCAAGATACCTGAAATTCCTTTGTTTTTCTGTCTGATACAATTTTACAAGACAGAAGTCAGGAAGCAGCATGCTGGCTATTCACAAACTACGTTGACAAGTAGGGAAGGAGTTAATTATCTGCTTCTTTTCACTAATTCTGTTACAGTGCTTGGTTGTGCATATTAAATGTTCAAGTTACCAGATTCAAAGAAAAACTTGATCTCAATTTGGCTACATATTAAAAGTGCCATTCCCTGTTGTCCTACCTAGCACTGTTAATTGCATACATTTAGCCCTCTATTGGAGAATAATTTAGCTTCAGATTGAAAAGAAACAGCCCTGGCCTTGGTTATTTTGGCATATAAGTCTCCAATATGACTCTGTTTTCTAAGCAGACATTAATGATTCTAAAACTAATATTCATTGTTTGAAGAGGCATAGCGGCCTTGGCATTTACTTAACCTTTTGTCTCATGTACGAGACTGAGTCAGCCTAAATCCTTTTCTTAATTAATATCTATTCTTTTTTTTTCTGGCCAACATTATTTATTAAACAATTTGCATGCAACAATTAGAGCTGAGAAAGCTTAGAAAAACCTGCATGTGAGCAAGCTTGCTTCTTGCCACAACAACAACAACAACAACGACAACAACAAAATGGTCATCCAGTTTACATGAGCTTTGGGAACAATCAAGATGTTAATAGGGAATAATATTAAAACTGCAAAATAAATAAATAAATAAATGGAATCCCAACCATTCACCTATTTGTCCCAATATTAGATAATTCCCTTACTGAAAAACTGAAAACAGAAGAAATTAAATGAAAATGCAACAGACAGTGTCAAGGGGAATTATGATTGTGCATGAAGAGGAGGTACTGGATTTTTTTGATTTTTTTGATTTTTTTTTGTTGCTTATCACTTTCATAGGGGAATATTATAGTTTTAGGAGCTGGGAGTGCAGTGCCCCTGCTACATGCAGATAATGGACTTATTTATGTATTATCTATTTATCATTTTAATTTAATCTCACCTATTTTTTCCAATGATTTTGCCTTCTTGCATCTTTTTAAAACTTTCTGTTGAACCAAACATTATTTTGAAGGAACTGCTGGGGTGTCTTGGAAATAAAGGCTCCTTAAGAAATTTCAGGGTCACCATGGATTCCAGGAAAGATAAAATGTGATAGGAAAATGACAGGTATTTTCTCTGTGGTTAAAATTTAAAAAAATATTCAGGCTGCATGTCATTAACCATAAACTGGGTTGCAGCTGGTCCTTGAATAAATGTACAGGGTTGGTACAGGGTCAAGCAGCTTTTCCACATTCTTGCACCTTTGTGCAGGAGTCAGTCCTAGCTGAAGACCTTTTAACTGCTGAAGGGGATGAATGACCCTTGCAAAAGAGGTTGGAACACCTCCTTTAGGGGCCAGACATAATGTGGACTATATAATGAAAAGGCTCTCTAGGTTGTGAGGTTACTGCTGAAATGGAACTGTCAAGAATGGGTAACATAATATGAGTTTCTGATTTTTATTGGGTCCTTATTACATGGGTAGAATTAAAATAACTTGACCTTCTATGTCCTCATTAATGTACATCTCCTGTTCTGAGATCCCCAGAAAGCTAGCCAGTCTCCCACATCCTTAGGAGGTGCACAGGAAGTAAGGTTGTGCTGGTGTAAATGCATCAACCTCATGCTAAACCTTCTGAGATTAGCCAGTATTTTTTCACCCCCTAGAAGCCTTAGGTCTGCCGGATGCTGAGCAAGACTTAGGGTCCCAACATGAAACTTTGATCCATTGACCTCATACAAGCCTACAGTGGCACATTTGTGTCACTACTACCTGCATGATGAGGTGATAATACCCACAGTAGGGACTAACCTACTGTGCAGGAATAGAAAAAATAACAAACAAAGAATTTGGGGCCCTATTATGTATGTGGCAAAAGTTAACCAGATCATTTCCACTACCATGGAAATGGTGCTTCCAAAAGTAACAACTCAGCACCAGGCAGCTGGCACTACTATCAATAAAAGTATCATTTCCTGACAAACTGTCTTACCAAGGTGAACAAGGTGAAAGCCACTTTTCATATTATTCCAGGAAAGTAAGTCATTATGCAATTTTGGGGTGCAAACTTGGCCAGCAGGTATTAACATTCAAATGCACCTCTACAAACTTAACATGTTAATAAGTTAACAGTTTTCAATAAGACATCAACATTTGCATGCATCAACCTACTTGTTATGTTCAGTACTCCATTTTTTAATGTTTCTTGGACAGTAGCCAGAGAGTCTGGGTCCCTAGTTAGTTCATCTATTACTTTCTCGCCACAATAGATCTGGGTCTCAGCCAAGTAATGGACTAATATTGCATGCAAAAACACAGACTTGCCTTTCTTCATCTTCTGATATTCCCCATTTCCCAAGCCAGGAAAAGAAAAGCAAAGAAAAGAATCCCCCCTCCCCCCCCCTTTTTTTTAAAGCAGTATTAACTGTAGTGGAGGTGGTTTTCAAACCTTTTGTATCTGCACTAATGCTATGTGTAAGCAAAACCCTTTCTTGTGTCTTTCTATCCTCTACTGCTCTCAGTGGGATAAAGTTTGACTTTGGATGTGGGCACACAAAGAAGTAACTGTGAGGTATATGAGGGTGAGGATTTAGAGTAGCTATTTTGTGCCAGCTGCCCACGTACATGCTTTTACTCCATGGTAAATGAAAATGAATGCACTGTGACTTACCTCTATTTCATTTCTTTTAGTGAGGGGTAAGGTACTGTGTGCTAGTTTTCATTTACCAGGAGGTAATTGTGGGGTCATGTGCAGTTACCACTGAGTAGCTGATATGCTGTAAATCCTTTACCTACCCTCCTTCACCTTGTGGTAACTTGTTTAATTGCACATGCCTTTGGACTGCTTAGCACTGGAGTAACCCCTTTCCTATATATCCCTATCCCTATATAAGCTACAAAATCTTAGCTCCAGAGGCAAACCAATAAACAAGTCCGTCCACTGAACCACTGGTCAGGGAGATGTAAGGAATAGTTGGGATCTTAGTTAGCCAGAGCAACTCGGATGGTGTTGTGGATGTTGTCATTTATTGCTAGTATAGACAGTATAACAACAGTAAATTACCAGCTACTTGGAGCAAGATGGAAGCAGCAGGAAATGGTGGTTCAGAAGACTTTCCTGGGACACAATGGTTCTTAGGACTGGTTGTGGATGGTGCAGTTTATCCCTGTCCCTTTTATTCAAGGCCACAGTCTAACTCAGTACAAATTTTTCTCTATGTAGCTGGCAAGGGTGAAATGAAATGAAAGAAGCTTACAACTTCATAGAAAGCACAATTGCTGTACCTTCAATTTGCTACATGTATGTATTTTTTTCTGCTTGATTTGGTGAAACAGAGTATCAGTGCCTTAATTTCAGTTATTTCAGAAATTAGATCCTCTTGAAGAATGAAAGGATGCTGTGTTTGAGAGGGGTGGCTTTTTCATGTAGACACGTAATTAATGAAAGCCATTAAAGATACTTGTAAAAATGATTCAGATTTTTATACATGATGACTAACTAACCTATTATTGCTCTTCTTGGTCAGAGATTAATGGGAATTTCTTAAAGGATAAAAAATTATTTAACAAGCTACAGGATATGTACAGGCTTGGAATACACGGTGTGATAGTGTGAATAATAAGAAACCCGGCTGTTTATTTCCTTGACTAATGAACCAAAGCTAAACTCAGAGGAAGCAAGATGTCAAAAAATAAGGTAACCAGACAAGCAGATTTTTTAACATACATCCAAACATATATTTTAATGGGGGAAAAAATGCCAATGATTTCAGGGTCTCACATGTTCTAGATCCAGTGCTGTAACTGCACATACCAAGGTGAGCTCTGGAGTGACTTAAAAGATCCAAAAGACTTTTCAAGGAAGCATTAAAAATGAAGTAGCCAGAGGGTAGGAAAGAATTTCTCCTCCTACTGGATGAAGATCTTTCTTTCTGCTTATTGGCCCTTAAATGTTGTTCCTTCCTTGGCAGAGGACTTGCCAAAAGGAGATAAGTAAGAGGGGAGGCCATGTCCATGGCCTGGCTCCTCCTTCAACGGTCAGCAAAGTCATTGTGCTGAGGGGCAGTGCTCTGGTGGTCTAACGGCAGCTGCTAAATCTCTCTTTCTGTAGGATCAGTGACTGAAAAAACATGACATCCCTAAGCTGGCTCCACAGCCAGTGCCCTTCAACAGTATACCCAATGTGTGGCTTATTGCTAAATGTTTCAACCTAATCTTAATTCTGGCCTTGTGACAAATGGCAACAGAGGCAAGCTAGTGTCCCACTGGAAGAGAAAACAGGGCCATAGTATCAGAGCGCTTTCTTAACGCAAAATATTTTAGTCACCATACCCTTCCTTAAAAGAGGTGGCTGCGAAGAGCACACTGGCAAATGTCCCTGTCAGAAATCTTCAGCCCAAAGTTCAAAGCTCAGTTCTTGAGATGAAACCTATCTCTGAGAAGTGACTCCATTTAGTAAGATTAAGGCAAAGAACTGTTTACAACAGTTCCCCATGGAGAAATTCCATGACAAAGCTAACAGCAATATGTTTCTTCAAAGACTTGCTCATTAAGACAAAGATACTATAAGACCAACGGCCCCTAGGGAATAGTGCCCCTTGGTGATTCCCGCCAAAAGAGTGCAGACAGGTAACTTTACATTTTCCTGCCTGTTTATTAAATGATACCTCTTCTCCTGAGACAAGGAGTTTCTGAAAGACCCAGTGAATTTGTTGTTCTGCAGCTTCAGTAGTCAACTGAGCATTTCCAGGTCAACCTCCAAAGGCAAACTACTGTCCCTGAAAACATTTCAGTTGGGAGGGAATTAAGAAAACAATGCTGTGAGACAGCCTGTGCCATAGTGAAGGAATAAGGGGGCAAGAACAAATCAGCATCCCAACAGACACAAGATGCCAGCATCTTCATTCTTGAAGGGGGCTGGGCATTCACGCACCTGGAAGACAACAAATTAAGTTGTGGCGCTGTAAGATAGTGTATGTGTGCATGCACCTCTGTGCGGGTTTGTATGTGTGTGCGTAAGGGGATTGAGGGAAATTGGCTGGAATGGAATGGCCTAGGGTACAGATATCAAATTCATCTAGGCTCAGGGGCTGTATGAAGGGCACAGGACTAGCCCTTGGAAGAGTTTGGGCTCACAAAACAGCCCCATGTGTTGGATCGAGAAGACATGCCTTGGACTGATGTGATGTATACAGGAAGTATACTAGCTCCAGCTTCACACACCACTTTCAGCATGTGAAAGCCCCAGCCCTTCACACAAAGGCAGTCTGGGGCCTGTGCTGCATGTGGTGCCCGTGCTAGACTGGCCCTGAACATTGGATCCAGCATGCAGGGTCTGTGGGCCTGGTCTGGACAGCCCCTAGATCCAGCATGTAAAGCCAGCCCAGCACAGGCGCCACATGCAGTGCACACCCTGGACTGGCCCCATGTTTGGCTTGCAGCCCCACAAGTTGTGTGCAACATGCACCAGACCAGCTCCACATGCAGACCGTGGGGCTGGGACCACAGCATACGTTGCACATGGTTAGTCTGAGACCCATGAGCAGCATGGTCTGGATGATAGGACTCTGTGTGTCTGGCAATATCTTTGACACACCTGGCCTATGGATTTGAGTACAGGTCTGAAAATGACTAGTAATCTAAATAGGACTATTGTTTTATCAGACTTATTTCACTGATTCCTGCCTTGTCATTGTCCCTCTTCTTTGGCATCACCCATGACAATGACAAGCATGCCAAGGTAAAGTTACCCATAGAAATATTTCTGTCTCTGGTTAAAAGAGTCCCTTTTATTTCGAGCTAGCCTTATGCCAAAATTGCAACAAACAAAGTTAGCTTGTGAGTGTGAAGAACCAGCAAACACTTCAGTTTGTTACCCAGTTATTGTAATGCTCATGAATCTGCCTCCTTCAGTACAATCAGTTTCTTTTTATATGTTCAAGCAACACAAAGAAATTCATACCATTTTCTCTGTGCACCTGGCTGCAGCCACAGCAATAAAAGGTATCCTTTACATTGACTTTGCTGGTGATGTAAAGGATCTGAATTGTACATCATGGCACTGCAGTCAAGAGTCTCGCCAGGGAACGGAATAAGACGATTTATTTTATTTTTAATATTTGAAAGATTTCAAAAACCATTCAACTGGATTTCTCACTAAGAGGATGAGTGAAGAGGATCCTTTGTAACTAAGCTGGGAGGCCAAAGTCTTTTATCCATTGTTACAGAGTTTTTCCCTAGGGCAGTTTGCAAGGCCTGCAAGCCTTGGAAGCTTAACAAGCATATGCTGGGTGGGCTTTACTGCCAGTTGCCTAAACCTGAAGTGGGAAGCCATGAGAGTGGGGCTTGCCCAGTGCTGGATTCCAACCACTGGAAATAATTATTTTGGGTAACTGTAATGGCCATACCCAAAAAAGGGCTGAGATTGACAGTCCTGTCTGAAACATCCCCTCCCCTTCCTGCCCCCCTCCCCCACTCAGACAATGGAACCATCTTTTCATGTTTCCCTGATCAACTAGAAAGAAATAATTCTGTGAAAGGTTAGTAGGGGACCAGCACATGGATTAATCAGCATGCAAACAACTTTGCTGAGGTGCCTTTCTTTTGTCAGTTTCTTAAAAAAAAAGAGGTTTAAATCACAATTAACACTTGCCACCATGGGTACATACAAGCGTTACATTTAGATCGACCTAACCAAAGCTAGGTCGATCTAAATGGCCTGACATGCAATTGTTCCCAGGGCTAAAATTGCCCTAAAAATGTTGCACCCAATTTAAAGTTAGTTTACCTCAGAGGTGAACTAATTTTAGATCAGCCTGGGTTACCTGATCTAAAATGGATTAATCTCGCCTAATGAGCACAAACAGTGGGAAAGTGCAGTTGCTCACCACAGCCCTGGAGCTGTGCTGTTTTAAGCCAACTAAATCCCCCCAGACTAAAACCCCCAGACTGGGCAACCCACAAACCTGCCAACCCTCTCAGGACGCCCTAGTCCCTCCATGGACCCACCAGCTTCCCCCCAACCCCCCAACTTACTTACCTTTGGCTGCACAGGTGAATGTCTGCTTGTGGTAGAACCCAGCTCAGGTTTAAGCAGCTCAAAGTAAGCTGCCCAACCTGAGTGGGTTTGTTTGAACACCAGTTCACATCCTTAGATGGTAACTGTGGTTTTTACTTCTTTGTGCCAGTGGGGTCATCCAGCTACTGATGTAATCATCTTTTCAGGACAGACTACTAAAGAAGAGGACACATGTATATCTTACTGGTAGCAAATTCAGCAGGAATTTTTTTCATCCTTTCTGGACCATTTTTGAATTGTACTACAAGTCAAAACCTCAGATAACACAAGTAAATTGATTGTAAGAAATGTTGATCCTATTGTGAAATTGTTCATGCTGAATTTCAAACTCACATTTTTTTTCCTCTGAGTTGTGCAGTTTGACTTCAAAGTTCTGTGTATCATTTGGGATAAGACTGCCTTCCCAATTTCCAGTATAGGAGAAACAGCTGGAAGGGAGGGAAGGTGGGGCCTGGAGGTTAATATGGAACTCCATCTTGTGCTTGCACAAATCTTGATGCAAGTCTGTGAACCTTGGCAAAACTTGTTTCAGGTTTATAACAAAACTTTGAGGCTTGCATAGCTTCCCTGCTGAAAATTTGTTCAGCTCTGTTTCACAGCACTTTTAACTTTGGTAGCCTTGTGATTTCAATGAGAAAGTTAAAACGTTAAAAGTGAGAAGAAAGTGATAAACATAAAGAACCAGGAAAGGACAGCTTCTGCTTGCCCAGTTGCTTCTGAAGCAACATGCTGAAGTTTGCCATTTTATAAAACTAAGTAGCCCTCAGAGAGTAAATGTGAACTGAAACAGCTTTGAGTAATTGAGCACATCATTCCCTGCTCCCCACAAAACCGCCAGGATCCTAATGTGGCAGAAACACTGAAAGTAAAAGGACTGCTCCTGCCAGCATTCTGGATTGATTGACTTACAGGTTTCTGTCTTTCAGATATGAGTTGTTGCTATTAAGCTTACAGGCCAGGACGCTGCTTTGCTTTGTGCATTAAAGATGGAATTATGGAATGGCAGCTACCACTTCCTAAATTAAGACATAAGTGAATTTCTATTAGAAGCTTGATTGTCCCCCTAGCTCTGTACGCTCCACAGAAAAATCCCATCAGCCGAAACTGGGGCCAAGTAGAGATCTTCTAGTAAATCTGAAGTGACTCAAACAAGATACTCTTGAATGAAGATACCCTAAAAATAATTGATGATCCTGATATCGGCCTTGACTTACATACATGCATAATCTCATCTAAGGTGATAGGTATACTTTGGTGTAAAGCAGGGAAGCATTTGCTCCCAGAATTCCCTCTCCAAACCTCTTTTCCTCCACAAAAGCCACTCCCCACTGATTAGAGCCCATCCCTCCCCTCTAGCAGAACTGGCAAATCTGAAAAAAAGGAATCAGAGCACTTAGGAAAATCATATTTTAATGTTTATGCTATAGCTTTTGTAGAATAGGAATAATCTTCATTGCTTTGTCGTCTACTTACAACAAATAGCTTCTGAGATTGCTCCAACACTCTAGCTCCACTTCAGCTCTTAATCAAACTCAGCAGCTGTTTATTGCAATTATACTATAAAGCAATAGACATTATCCCTTAACTAACTGTCTTATTAATATAGGTAGTTACACAGCTATTTCATAGTTAGTCTTAAATAACTGCTTTTAATTATTTTATTAACATAAATAACCATCTCAATAAATTTAAATTAAATGCATGTGTGAGAAACTTAATTTAAAGCATTGCACAAAATTGCATCTGTTTACTAATGTTTAAATTAATGTCATTGTGTAATTCAATTAAAATGCAACCTTAAATTATTTTGGTTTTGGTCACCACGGGACACCTAAGATACTAGGGCTTTTGAGTTATTAGATCATAAATGTTCATGTCTGCTGTCTGCCATTGTATGTTTGTAGCAATATTACATAGGTGGCGAGTGTTTTAATTGCAAAACTCCAAGTTAAAAATTCTCATTTGTCCCTGTGCTTGCTGATGATGTGGTCCAATGAATCTATGCCCTCTAGAATCACCCAGAGAGTAATCCTCATCATGGGGAGGGAGCTCAAGTACCTTCGCAATATTGCCTCCAACATGTATTATGGAGCCCATGTTTCTTATGGGACCAGAGTCTATGCCTGCAGTTGTGGGAGGAAACAGGTAGGCCAAAGTAACCCAGAACTAGTAGTGTAACAAGGGCTTGGTGACTGGAGTACCAACCTAAGGCACCACTGAGAAGGGCTGCAAGAACTGCAGCCGGCTTAGTTCTTGCTTCTGCCCATGATCCTACTGCCACTCAGGGCACAGACCCTAGTCATTACACCTTTGTTCAGAATATTCAATGTATTAGCTCCCCAAGTTATTATACCACCCTATGATTGCTGAAGGAAAGAGGCAGTCTTTGGCAGTATTCAGTAGAACCTGCCAAGGAACAAAAGCGGGAAAGTACTACTATGCTCTTTTCTGTTCAGAAATTACTCAGAGCCCAAAAGGGAAACAAAGGTCTGCTTCATGTAGAGTCCAGGTTCCAAATGATCATCAATGTATATTCAATCTGTTCACTGGGCTAACTGGCAACAATCAGTTAGTCTCTCAGGTGCCCTATACAGCACCTGGTATAGCGCACTGCTATGGCAAAGTAACTGCTAAAAATATCCATGCATGCACATATGGTGCAGTACAGGCTGTTACTGAGCCATGATTTAGTACTTCATTTTGCAGGAATCTATCCAAAGATTAATTCAAAAGGAAATACTAAATCATGGTGCAGTAACAACGTTTTCATAGCAACCCAAGTAGATGCACCCAATGCCCGTTATTCCCCTTCTTCTGGTATTTACTGAAGGTGTGTTTACACATGAATTGAAGATGGCTTAAATTTAATGCACATTAAAATAATTCGGTGTCTACCCGTGGTGGGACTTAGGACTAACTTAGGTGCTCCTGTGGCCATTGGAGGGAACTCCAACTTTCAGGCACATGGCTGGCAGCACTTTTCAGCCATGCTGAAGCCAGAGCCAGCTGCCAGCATTTGCCAGCCATCTTGGAAACACACCCCTACCCTCTGATCCCTGGCCAGCCCCTTCCCTGCCCAGTACAGGGGCAGCATGTGGCAGTTCCCTCCTTACCCACCCTACCTCTCTGCATCAGGGCTGGCTGTCCCTGCCCCTGCCAGCAACACCCAGCACCCCACTGTTCCAGCCACCCCCTGCCAGTGACAACCATAGTGCTGGCCCTGCTGTGGTGAAGTAGCTGCTAAAAATACTTGTGCATGTGTATATGGTGCACTGCAGGCTGTTACTGCACCATGATTTAGTACTTCCAGCAGCCATCCCCCCATCCAGGCCCCAGGAGAGCCACATACACAGCAGTGGGGGCCAGGGCACCATCTGCAGTGGGCCCTGGCTGATCCACTCCTCCTGCACTCCTCACTCCAGACTGCCTGCCCCACATTCACACCCCACCCTATCCCCTGCTCAATGTCAGCACCACTGTCAGGACATGCACATGCTTGAAAGAGAAAAACTTTATTACCCTCACAACACCCACCCACATCCCTCCACCCTCCTCCTTCACCCTCCTCTCTCAACAAATAGTTCCCCTCCACCACCCTCCTCACCCACCAACAATAAAAAAATGCTTACAACTGACAAACTATATAGAGAGCAGCCCATGCATGGGGGAGGAGAGATGACCAGCCAGGAGTCCTGGGGCTGAGCTCTGGCTGGGCCCCTAGTAGCTGGGCAGACCCAGGACTAAATTCCCTATGTTAATGTGGACTAACGCATCTACACATGCACTAATCTGCATTAACTAATTCCACTTAATTTTAATACTTGCTTCAGGCAGGTATCAAATTTAGGCTCACATAGCCTAAAATCACCATTTTTAAGCACATTAAATGCATGTACATGTAGACATGTGCCTCTAAAGCAGCTTAAATTGGGCTAATCTGCATTAAATGGCCATGTGTAGACATGCCCTCTCTGTAGTAAGTGTCCAAACTGGGTGCTAACCTCATAAGTCTGCAGGGCTTATTCTCATGACAACAGTATCATTTGTGATTATTGTTTCTCACTGTAGATACATGCATTCATATGAAGAGATGGCAGTTCTGGGGACCTCAAATTATATTTAGTCTTTGTTTTGCCATGTTTTTCCTATGCACCTCTGCAAATCCCCAGTGAATGACACCAGTTGCCATCATGCAACTATTCTTGTATTCAGATTTCAGTTTCTGTTAGTGCCAGTGACTCTGGTCTCCTATTTGACTAAACATGTAAAAGGACTGAGCCAATATTGTCCTTGGAGGCATCCAGGGATAATTTAATTTTGAGCTTACTGGCATAGTACCTCAGAATTTGGACCTCTTTATAATTATCTCCTTCTGTTCTCAATTTCTTAATTAACATTTACATCTTATGTCCACCGGACATCTTTGCACAGTAGCACTCTCAGTTTGCCCATTCAGACAGTTAGATTAGGCACAAATCTCTCTACACAGTTTACATGCCAACAAATTTTTGTATACTTCTGTCTGTTGGGCCAGGGCTGGTGGAGATGACCACAACCTCACTACAGTTTTCCTGTCCATTTTTTTTGTGCTGTTTCTCTTCTCCCAGATATGTAGGCTCTCTTAATTAGAATTTATATTGTCATATGTATAGTTTTAGACCAGCAACTCCTGGTTCTTTCCAAGGTTTATCACAGTTATGGGTCATGATATTTTTTCCCAAATCAAAATATCATCAATGTATCTTAGTACCCTCTCTACTATCTCAAACCTATTGTATTTTGTAGTGAATCATCTTGGGTGTTGAATACAATCCAAATGCTAGCTTTAAAAACTGGTCCTGACATGACAAGTGATAAATATATACCAAAGGACACTGTTTTCTTAAAAAAAAAAAAAAAAACCTTCCAGAATCCTGCTGGAACATCAAATATAGGAAAAAAATATTTTGTATAAGTCATGTCATACAGAAACTCTTCCCTTGTCATCAGTGGAAAATTTCCCTTCGTACATTTTTACTTATTTCTTTTGGATCTATTCAAGGGGGTTGTTTTTTCCCCAAATAACCATTCTTTTGGTTCTTCTATTTGGTCCATTGTATCAACCTGTTTTAATAAGATACCATAGCAGAGATGGATTCATAGATTCATAGATGTTAGGGTCAAAAGGGACCTCAACAGATCAAGTCCAACCCCCTGGATAGGCAGGAAAGAGTGCTGGGGTCAGATGACCCCAGCCAGATGCCTATCTAACCTCCTTTTAAAGACCCCCAGGGTAGGGGAGAGCACCACCTCCCTTGGGAGCCCATTCCAGATTTTGGCCACTCTAACTGTGAAGAAGTTCTTTCTAATGTCCCATCTAAATCTGGTCTCTGCTAGCTTATGGCCATTATTTCTTGTAACCCCCAGGGGTGCCTTGGTGAGTAGAGCCTCACCAATTCTCTTCTGCACCCCCATGATGAATTTATAGGCAGCCACAAGGTCACCTCTCAACCTTCTCTTGCAGAGGCTGAAGAGGTCCAGGTGCTGTAGTCTCTCCTCGTAGGGCTTGGCCTGCAAGCCCTTAACCATACGAGTGGCCCTTCTCTGGACCCTCTCCAGGTTATCCACATCCCTCTTAAAGTGTGGCACCCAAAACTGGATGCAGTATTCCAACTGCAGTCTGACCAGTGCCCGATAGAGGGGAAGTATCACCTCCTTGGTTCTGTTTGTCATGCATCTGCTGAGGAATGATAAAGTGCAGTTAGCTTTTCTGATGACTTCGTCACACTGACGACTCATATTCATCTTGGAGTCCACCTGGATTCCTAGATCCCTTTCCTCTTCTGTGCTGCTGAGCATGTCATTTCCTAGGCAGTAGATGTGCTGGACATTTTTCTTCCCTAGGTGCAGCACTTTGCATTTCTCCTTGTTAAATTGCATTCTCTTGTTTTCTGTCCATTTGTCCAACCTGTCCAGGTCTGCCTGTAGTTGTTCCCTGCCCTCCGGTGTGTCCACTTCTCCCCACAGTTTTGTATCATCTGCAAACTTGGACAGAGTACATGTCACTCCTTTGTCCAAATCACTGATGAAAACATTGAAAAGTATCAGTCCAAGGACTGACCCCTGTGGGACCCCACTGCCCACATCCTTCCAGGTTTATACCGACCCATTCACCACCATTCTCTGGGTACGGCTCTCTAGCCAATTTGCCACCCACCAGACTGTGTAATCATCCAAGTCACAGCCTCTTAATTTGTTCACCAGTATGGGGTGGGATACCATATCAAAGGCCTTCCTGAAGTCTAAGTAAACAATATCTATCCCTACTCCTGCGTCCAGATGCTTCGTAACCTGGTCATAAAAAGAGACTAGATTAGTCAGGCATGATCTACCTGCTACGAACCCATGTTGGTTTCCCCTCAGCATAATTTTTCCTGATGGGCTCTCACATACGTTAGCCTTAATAATCTTTTCAAAGACTTTACCAAGGATGGAGGTGAGACTGATTGGCCTGTAGTTGCCTGGATCCTCCTTCCTCCCCTTCCTGAAAACAGGGACCACATTGGACCTTTTCCAGTTCTCTGGGACCTAGCCCGTGTGCCATGAGTGCTCAAATATTCTTGCCAGTGGCTATGCAATGACATCAGCTAGTACCTTCGGATGGAGCTCATCCAAGCCTGTCAACTTAAATGCACCCAGTCCTTCCAAGTGACTCTGCACCATCTCAGGGTCAACGCTTGGTAGTCTGGCACCCAGCTGTTGTCTCTCTACGAACCCATCGTGAGACTTGTTTTGCCCCTCATTTAGGAACACTGAAGCAAAGAACTCATTGGGGAGTTCAGCCTTGTCCCCCCTGTCTGTCATCAATTGCTTTTGCCCATTCAGTAGTGGTCCTATACCGCCCTGGGCCTTCCTTTTACTCCCTATATATCTGAAAAACAATTTTTTGTTATCCTTAACTTGGGATGCCATCCTCAACTCCATGGTAGCTTTGGCCTTTCTGCGAGCTGAGGAGGCCTACTCCTCTTAAGTAATTTCTCCCTATTTCCATTGCTTATATGCCTTTTTGCCCTTAGGCTGCTCTGGATTTCTCTGGTCAGCCAAGGAAGTCTCTTGGCCCCTTTCCCCCTGCATCGGGATCGTCTCCCTGTGTGCCCGAAGGATTGTTTCCTTAAGGGACAGCCACCCTTCCTGGGCTCCCATCTCGCCAAATCTTGGGCCAGTACTCTTTAACATTTTCAGCTATGATCTAGATTTGGGAGTCAGATGTGAACTGGCCAAGTTATAGTAGTTGGAGGGTAAGGCTAGGACGCAGAGTGACCTAGACAAATTGGAGGATTGGGCTACAAGGATTTCATGAAGTTCAACAAAGACAAGTGCAAAGTTCTGCAGTTAGGATGGAACAATCCCATGTGCCATTACAGGCTGGGGACTGGCTGGCTGGGTAACAGATCTGCAAAAAAGGACCTGGGGTGTATACTGGACAATAAGCTGAATATGATCCAGCAGTTTGCCATTGTTGCCAAGAAGACTAATAGCAGACTTGGTTGCATTGGTAGGTGTGTTGACAGTGGGTCAAAGGAAATGCTTATTCCCCTCTAGTTGGCACTGGTGAGGCCACATCTGGAGTACTATGTTCAGTTTTGGGGCCCCCACTACAGAAGAGACATGTGGTGAGTCCAGCAGAGGGCAACAAAAATGGTAAGGAGGTTGGGGGACACGACTTATGAGTCCAGCATAGGCGGCGGAAGGCCGGGGCTAACGGGCCTCAGCCTCCCTTAAAGCACAGGACATAGATTCATAGATTGTTAGGGGCTGGAAGGGACCTTGTAGATCATTGGGTCCAGTCCCCCTGCATTAGGCAGGAAAAGACAACTGGGGTCAACTGACCTCAGCCAGGTGACAGTCCAGTCTATTTTTGAAGATTTCCAGGGTAGGTGACTGCACCACCAATGGAAGAAGTTTACTCCAGAGTCTGGACACCTGGACTGTGAAAGAGTTTTTCCTGGAATTGAACCTGAAGCAGACTTCCAGAAGTTTGTATCCGTTACTCCTGGTCTTTCCCAGGGGTGCCCTGGTGACCAGCTGTTCCCCAAACTCCTGATGCACCCCCCTGATGTAGTGGTAAACCACTACCAAGTCCCTTCTCAGCCTTCTCTTCTGTAAGCTGAAAAGGCCCAAGTCCTTCAGCCTCTCCTTGTATGGCTTGTCTTGCAAGCCCCTGATCATACATGCGTCTCTTCTCTGGACCATCTCAAGTTTTTCCACCTCCTGGTTGAAGTGTGACACCCAGAACTGGATGCCGTACTCCAGCTGCAGTCTCACCAGTGCAGAGTACAGTGGGAGGATCACTTCCTTAGTTTTTCATGAGATGCAATGGTTAATGCATGCCAGTGTGTTGTTTCCTTTGCTGGCCACAGCACTGCACTGCTGGCTTATGTTCATGTGATAGCTGATCACTACCTGTAGGTCCCTTTCAGTTGTGATGCAAGCCAAATTGTTGCCACCGAGCTTGTATGTTGGGGATTGTTTGCCTCCATGTGGAGCACCTTAAAGAGGGTCTCAAGGCACCCTTCCTGGTGTTAAACTTCATCTGGTTCCAGTCTGCCTGTATCCGCAACCTATCTTCTGGCATGACCACACTCCTCTATAACTTGGTGTCATCCACAAACTTGCACAGTGACCTTTTCACCCACAACATCCAAATCTTTGATAAAGATGTAGGGCCACAAGGTAGGCTGGCCATGGGCTCCAGGCAGTTGCAACAGGGGTGGGGAGGGGTAAGCACACAGCCAGGATTGCAGCTTGGCATGTAGATCACTGACTGACCACAAAGTCCTTGACCATGGTCTGCACTTCAGAGAGTGAAGACCGTTGGGAAGGGATGGTCTCTACCTCACCTAGAAAGGGAAGAAGCTCTTCTCAGCCAGACCTTCTTGACAGGGCTTTAAACTGAGACCACTGGGGGATGGGCAGTCTACTAACAGTTTTAGCCTGCACTACCAATAACGTGAGCAGCCAAAGGGAGATAGCCCAAGGAAAGGTGTCCTGCTAAACCCCTCAGGGAAGCATTGGGCTTCACATGGCAGACTTAACTATAGGAGCTTGGGAAACAAGCATGAGGAACTGGCCCTTCTCCTATGTGATAATGACTACGACCTTGTAGAAATTACAGAGACCTGATGGGACTCCACCGATGATTGTTCAGTGGCAGTAGAGCATTACACTGAGAGACCCTGTGGGGAAGAGGATTGGGGGTGTTGCTCTCAATGTCAAAGATCAGCTCACTTCCCTGCAGATTGATTTTCCAAACCAGGAAGGGTGCTTTGAGACCCTCTGGGTCAAGATATGAGGAGAACATAGGGAGGGTGATTTACTCATAGGAGTCTACTATAGACCCCCCCCCCCACCAAGAGGAAGACCTAGATCAGGAATTCATTAGGGAACTGGTTGAAGCCACATGCTCCTGACACTTGATCATCATGGGAGACGTCAACTTCCCTCTTGCATCATTGGGATGATCACATGGCTAAAACTGACAAGTCGCATAGTTTTCTCATGTGCATCAATGACCTCTACTAACCCAGGAGGTCTATGAGCTGATGAAGGGAGAGGCATTGCTGGATATGGTCTTGGCCAAAGGGGAGGACCTGGTGAGCGATCTGCATATTGGGGGGAAGCTTGGTGACAGCAACCATCAGTTGGTCACCTTCTTAGTTCACTGAAGAGCAGGCAAACCCCTCAGTAAAACAAAAGTCCTTAACTTTGGGAAGGCCAACTTCTGCAAACTGAAAGAACTGGTCAGTCAGGCAATCAGAGGCCATACCTCCTGAAAAGGGAGTACATGAGGAATGGTCATCGTTCAAAAACATAATCCTTGAAGCACACGGCAAAGCCATCCCTTCTCACAAGAAATGCTGTCAATGAGCAAGGAAGCCCCTATAGCTGAATAAGGAACTGTTGGAGCTCATTAAGCTCAAAAGAGTAGCCTACACCAGCTGGAAAACAGGAAGCATAACCAAAGAGAATTATTGTGCACTTGCCTGCACCTGCAGAGAGTGGTCAAGAAAAGCCAAGGCACAAACCAAATGTAGGCTTGCTACAGGGATCAAGGACAACAAAAAGTCCTTCTTTAGATATGGGGGAAGTAGGAAAAAGAACAAGGACAGTTTTGGGTCCCTGAGAGATCCAACGAGGCAACTGACTGATCAGATGCCCAAGGAAGGGCCAATCTCCTAAATGACTTTTTTGAATCGGTTTTTCATCTCCCCATGAGTATCACACTGCCAGGAATGGCACAAACCAACTTGGGTGGGTAACAGGCCAAAAACTGATGTTGGTTAGGTGAGGGAACACCTTGAGAAACTGGACATTCACAAGTCCACAGGCCCAGACAAAATGCACCCAAGGGTCTTGAAAGAGCTGGAAGACATCATTGCATCCCCCTTGGTGGAGATATTTTAAAAATTGTGGTGCTTGGGCAAGGTCCTGGATGACTGGGAAAGAGCCAATGTGGTCCCTATCTACAAGAAAGGGAGGAGGGATGAGCTGGGGAACTATAGATCAATCAGTCTGATGTCCACCCCCGGAAAAATTCTGGAGAAAATTGTCAAGGGATCCATTAGCACCAGACTAATGGAAGGCAAGCTTCTGAATGCCAGCCAACATGGCTTTGTGATTGGCAGGTCTTGCCTGACTAACCTCATCTCCTTTTATGACCTGGACAAGGGAGATGACGTGGATGTCATTTATCTGGACTTCAAGAAGGCCTTTGACCTAATTCCCCATGATGTCCTCATGCTTAAGCTGGGGAACGGTGGCCTAGATCATCATATGGTCCAATGGCTAGGCAACTGGATACAGGGTCGGACCCAAAGAGTACTAGTTGGGAGCAAATCAACATGGCGCTGTGTTGCCAGTGGAGTCCCTCAGGGCTCAGAACTTGGGTCAGTACTCTTTAACATTTTCAGCAATGATCTAGATTTGGGAGTCAGATGTGAACTGGCCAAGTTCGTGGACGATACCAAACTATGGGGGAGGGACATCACACTGAAGGACAGGCTGGGGATACAGGCCAGCATGGACTCACTTTCAAGGTGGGCCAACTGTGACCATCTCGCTTCCAGTATCGACTCCTGCGCTGCTTTGGTGCAGGCACCTGGTGGTAGGCATGATGAGGCTTCATTCAATCTCTGAATGGAAGCTCCGTCACCCCGGGTAAGACCCCAGAACTCGTCTGCCATGACTTTGAATGTATCTTCAGTGGTAGGGTTCCCTGCTGGTGCTCCCTCGTGATCAAACGCTCCTCCTGATGGGTGTTTTTGGGGCTCCACCCCCCTTACACTCCTCCCATGCACCAGCCTCCAATGAGTCATTTTATCTTAATGCGGTTGGCTCTCCAGTCCTGAAAGTCTGCTTCTTGTGCCTCTTTGGTATCGGATCCTAGTCCCTTCTTTCTTTCCTGTGGATCACAGGTCCGCCGTGGGTTCACCTCTTCAAGGATGCTTCTCCTGCATATTGGCTAATTGTTAATCCTTGGGGCATCTGGGGTATCAGTGTGACACCCTGATCCCCTCATTATAGATGCACCAATAAAACAGAAAACAAAAGGAATTAGAAAAACATTAAAGGAATATGCACAGGCAAGAAGGAAAAGTGACAGGAATACACACAAAGAAAAGGAGGCAGGTAAATCAAAAGAGGAGATCAGGCTAAGCTGCCTTTACTCCTGCCCTGCCTCAAAGCCTGTGTCTGCCGGTGTCCCTCGATGCTGTTCCACTCTCAGTTTTTCCCTGAGGGCTTCCTTCTATCCCTCTCCTGGTCAGCTTCTCTCCAGTGGGGTTGCAGGTTTCTGGAGGGGAGATCCTCTGTCATCCCCTGCAGCTCTGCCTGGAGTGGAATCTTCTCCTGCATGCTGGTGCTGCCAGTGACAGGCATGGAGGTGAGTTATAATTGTTACCGCCTGACGGGTTTCTTCCCAAGCGGGGTCTTCCTCTGCACTCTGGTGCTGCCTGCTGCCAGAGTGGAGAGATCCTGCAGCCTCTGCTGCTTCTCCTGCTCTCTCATCTTACTGGCCGGTGTCCACTTTTATTCCTTCCAGCTGGCAATTGCTTGTGACGTCACCCACCAATCCCAGCTGTAGATAAGCATGGCTGATGAACTCTGCAGGCTTCTCTCTTTGGCAGTGTTCATGCATTTGGATTCCTAGAGTGGATAATTCTTGATTTCAGGTTCTTTCTTCCATGGGTGTGTAGCTCCCATCCTGGTTCTCCCTGAGGGGGGGTTTCTTGCTTCCCTGTGACTGTACCCCGGGACACCAACCAAAACTGGATGGCCTTTAATACAGAGAAGTGCAAGGTGCTGCACCTCAGTAGGACGAACCCTTAGCATACTTACAAGCTTGGCAGTGCTACATTTGCTAGCACCATGATTGAAAGGGACTTGAGGGTCTTGATTGACCACAAGGTGAATATGAGTCACCAATGTGATGTGGTGGTGGGCAAAGCTAACCAAACTCTGGTTTGCATCCACCGATGCATCTCAAGCAAAACCAAGGAAGTCATCTTCCCACTTTACTTGGCCCTGGTGAGACTGCAGCTGGAGTACTGCATCCAGTATTGCACCCTCCACACACACACACACACACACACACACACACACACTTCAGGAAGGATGTGGAGAAGCTTGAGAGAGTCCAGAGGAGAGCCACTTGTATGATCCAAGGCCTGGAGGGAAGGCTGTATGAGGAGAGGCTGAGGGACTTGGGACTCTTCAGTCTGGAGAAGAGAAGAGCTCAGTGGGGATTTGGGGCAGCCTACAACTTTCATAAGAGGGGTACATCAGGACCTGGGAGAACATCTGTTTACAAGAGCTCACCAAAGGATAACAAGGTCTAATGGCCATAAACTTCAGGAAGGCTGATTTAGACTGGATATTGGACAAAAATTATTTATGGTGCATGTGTTCAGGGCCTGGAACAAACTCCCCACAGAGGTGGTGCAAGCACCTACTCCGGATTTCCTCAAAAAACAGCTAGATTTATTTCTTGCTAGAGTCACTTAATCTCAGCTGACTTCCCAGCTATGGTGGGGGGGGGGGTGGCTGGACCAGATGATCTCTTGAGGTCCCTTCCAGCTCCCTAAGTCTATGAAATCTATGAAATGTATGAAATCTATGACTGCCCAACACAGCAGGCAAGTATCAATCTATTCTGTGAAAGGGAAGGGGCTAGGGGGAGCAGGCAGATCAAGGCCTCTGCAGTGAGGGAGGGAGTGGGGCACAGGCAGGAGTAGGGGCTGGGGTGATTGGGGCCCTGGTGGGGCCAGATAGAGGGACAACTGGAGCCTGGGTGGCTTGTCTAGGGTGCGGGGGGGGTGGGATCCCACCACTGTGCACACCCTGGCAGAGGGCTGGGGGGCATGTGCCCTGACTTGAAGTGTGCATGGGCTGGAGGCAGCTGCCACTGTACTCTGGGCTTTGTTCCCTGAGGAAGTTGCCCAAAGAGCCATGCGATGTCACATGCCTGGTGCCACTGGGATCTCCCTGCCCACCTGGCACCAGGACACATATGGCGCCATGCAACAGCTGCAGCAGGGAGCAAAGCCCAGCCTGCAGCAGCAGCTGCCTCTGTCCTGTGCATAGATGAGGGGGATGGGGAGCAGGTGCCCGCTGGGCCTCTGCCAGGGTGCGTGCAGCAGTGGGAGCTCCCCCCCTCCACCCTCCCGCACCCATGTAGATGCTGCCTGGGCTCCAATTGTTCCACCACCTGGCCCGGCTGGGGCCTCACTAACCCTATTCCCTACTTCTGCCTGTGCCCCACTCCCTCCCTAACTGCAAGAGCCTCAATCTGCGCCCACCCCGCCAGCCCTTTCCCCTTTCCCAGAGACTTACCTGGGGTGGGGGGGGGCATGCATGTGTGCACATGCTCTGCCCAAGCGAATAATTTGTTTTCCCTCTGCCTACAGAGGAGAGGCTGTGGGAACTGGGCTTATTTAGTCTAGAGAAGAGAAGACTGAGAGGGAATTAAACAGCAGCCTTCAACTACCTGAAGCGGGGTTCAAAAGTGGATGGAGCTAGACTGTTCTCAGTGGTGGAAGATGACAGAACAAGGAGCAATGGTCTCAAGTTGCAGCAAGGGAAGTTTAGGTTAGATATTAGGAAGATTTTTTTTTCATTAGGAGTGTAGTAAAGCATTGGAACAGGTTACCGAGAGAGGTGGTGGAAGCTCCATCCTTGGAGGTTTTCAATTTTGAGGTTCTCAAGCTTTGACTGGGATGATCTAGCCAGAGATGGTCCTGCTTTGAGCAGGGATTTGGACTAGATGACCTTCTGATGTCCCTTCCAGCCCAAATTTTCTGTCATTTCTATGATTTCTAAGGAAAAGTATTACCTGCACTTCTTATTTGCCATGGACAGATGGTAAAAGAGAGTGTTACAAAGCAATGGAGGAAGATGTGAAGGAGGAGGACTTGGACTGGGAGATGATAGGAGGTGGGAAATGCAAGTATGGGGTGGGGGAGGGAAGAGGCACCCAGCACACTACTACCAGTCAGTTTGGTTTGATGTTATCAGGCACTATTGCCTTTCTAAATCATTATAAGCCATTTGAGGATCCTAATTCTGTACTTCATAAAGGTCCTGCAAATACTGGCTGCTCCAGGTTTGATGTCAAATAATCATGTCAAATAGTTCAAAAATATTTGGAGCAAACTAGAAAACATTTAGGTCCAGATTCAGTAAAATACACAGCTAAGTGCCCACAAGGATCCTGATTTGATTAATTAACAGTCTTAATACATCAAATGTACAGAATGGGGGACAAATTATGCCCTGCAGTTGAACAGTGACATCAGCTGAAGTTAAAAAAGAACCAGAAGGGCTGGTTTTACTCACTGATCCCAACCACCAGATGGTGAAATCAGATAAATGGTTAAATCTGCTCTGTAGGCTGGCCACTAATTAAAAGAAACAACACCCTTAGATATAAATATCCCTATGTAGAATAACAGAACTCTTTTTGAAGATATTAATAAAATATTTTTTCTGTATGCAGTGTATACATGATGGACATTCAAGGAGGCACAGAGGGTAGCAGGAGAAGATGAAGATGAAACTGATGAGTTATTTATTTTAATAACTTCACTCAAATGTAACAGGTAACATGAAGTTCATTGGAATAATCAAGGGATCCATTAAAAAAGGCTGTTGGTTCTGTGTTCTGGCAGATGTTATAAACTGAGCAGGAGAAAAGCTCTCAGAGTTCACAGGACAAAGATTTTTTGGAATTCAACACAGATTTCTCAGGGATCTTTACAAATTGAAATTAAGTCTTGAGGTTGGAGAGGGAGAGCCATAGTCAGCTTTCAGATAACTGAGAGTTATCAGGGTTGGGATAATTGAAGTTCAACTGTCTATTTGCCTACATTGTAGCCTACCTTTGAACCTTACCATGGCATCTTTAAGTCTTTTGACATTTATGCAGTCTGAAACCCTGAAAGCTCTGAGTTTAGACAGCTAAATTATTACTTGTCAATTTAGTCTTGGATGAAAGACAGGTATTTTGTCTCAGTAATATTCCTTTCAGATTCCTCTATGCCAAAGCTGAGGTTCCTGAGCTAAAATTTAAGAAGCTACTTAAATTTGTATTTAAATACAATTTCAGTAGGTAAATCAGGTGATTATTTTTTAGGGGATCTTTACTGAGATGAATGGAATTCCTTTGGTTTTTAATATTCTTTGGCCCCTCTAGAATCCAAGGGACCACTATAGGTTGTTGTAGTTGAGTAGACCATTAACTGGCCCTTGCTGGCACTTACTTGCTATTTCTCTGCCCAATAGAAAACAACTCTCATAATAGTCCAGTGAATTCTTTCATCTGACAGATGATAATCTCAAATATTGTAACCTCCACACTGTGGGAAGGGGGGCAGATAAATATAACATAAATTCATAACAACTGCAAGGCTAATGCCAAGACTGTGACCAGGTACTTTACTTCTATTTTACTGTGAAATCTGAAGTGAGCAATTGTAACTGCTCAGGATAATTGAGTGGGATGCTTGACGTTTAAAAATCTTACTGGTGCCTGTGCCAGTGGATAAGGAAAGTCAAAAAGAGGGAATGAGGCAAAAAACAGTATTCAACCTACACTGTGGCTACAAAAGTGGGATCCCACACAGGAGTGTGACATTTGATGTGCACTGTTATGCTCTGAGAAGTGGACTGTGGATGCAAGAACAGGGTTCAAATGGCATGTCTGGCCCCAAGTCCATCAGGTCCTTATGACACTCCTTTCTGTAAGCATCAGACATTTCTGCTGGCACTGAGCACATCCTCCCCTAAGACAGCAAAAGTGAGCAGCACATGCATTGATGCCTATTTACCCTGTCTGATGACTCAGGCTTTCTGTTCCACTGGACACGTCTGGCTGCATATCAGGGAGCATGTGGCTGCCCACATGCTGCTGGCTACCTGGCATACTGCCAGGATTTGGACCTTAATTCTTTTGTTTATGCCATTCAGCGAGTGTGGTGCAGGCAACCAAGTACAAGCAGCCTCACAATGACCTGCCAATGACCTCAGCTCCAACCTGGGGAGATCACTCTTACTTGGAGAGGTTAAGGGACTCATTTAATTTAGAACCTTAAGCTGGATTTAAACAGCAGTTTCATTGTTTTTTTCTAGTAAGCTCCAGTTTCATGATTGGTGCTTATGACATCACAATGTTGACAAATCACTGAGATATTAACTGTGCACTCTATTTTAGCCCTTAATTATGGCCAGTCTGATTTTTTTTGAAGGATTTCAGTGAAGCAGTCGCTGTAGCATCTTGTTCTATATTTGAACAGTCAGACTTCAAAATTTCCACTTCTTGTGTGCAAGTCGCTTGTTACAGAAAGGAGCAGGGTGAGTATCAAATGGAATATTGAAGAAAAGTTCAAGTGTAAAGGGGGAGAATAATTGGGCAAAGCTTTCATTAAGTTATATGCAGGGCTTTTTTCAGTCTCAAATGGAGAAAGTTTCTAAGGCCATAAGAAAACAAACTAAGTTTATATATGACCAACTCCAAGCAAGTCATGTAATCCAAACCACAAGACAAAAAATATCTTTTTCTGATTATCCATCATCCCTCAGCCCACCTGAGGATGTAAACAAATGTCCCAATTTCAGCAAATGGGGATCTGTCAGAACAAGGGTGGGTATGCTTTTCCAGAGATAAGGAAAATGCCTCATCACCAAACAGGTCCACTCATCATAGTTGTGAGAGTATCCTGCAGAACAAAATACAGTTCTTCATCCAGGCAGGTGCCAACCCTTTAGGTCTTTGTGAATCATAGCTAGCCATATCCAGAAATGAGTATTGAGTCAATGCATGTTACACAGCACTGGAGTAACAGGCTGTTAAGGGAGAAGGGCTTCAAAATGACTGAAGAGCCACCTTCTCCACCAACTTACATTTCAGTACAGTTGCGGTGTGCACAGCTTTCCTGGAGTCTCAATGGGGAGGGCCACCGCAGCCACAGCAGGTAATACTCCCACTACCAGGCATCCTTTGCATGCCGTGCCTCATGGAAGAGCTACCCCCAGGCCTCACAGATGTTATGCAGCACACAGGCTGTGACAATGACCCAGGGGAGGTTGTCTTCGGTGAACTTAAGGCGGGCTGTGAGGGTGTGCCAGCGGCCATTGAGAAGCCTGAAGGTGCACTCTACCAAGTTATGGGTCCGACCCAGGCAGTGGGCCTGGTGAGGGTCTAGGTTGCCGATGTAGGGCCACATTAGCCAGGGCAGGACCAGGTAGGTGGGGTCCCTGATGAGGAGAGGCAGGATGGCTATGGTACTCAGCTGCAGGTCCGGCACCCCTGTCATGAAGTGGCTGCTCTCCACCAGGCCCAGTGGGCTGCAGCTCTGGAACATGAGGGAGTTGTGGACATTGCCTGCCCAGTCGATGCTTATGTGTGTGAAGGCCCTGTGATGGTCCACAATGGACTGGAGCACCACTGAGTGAAAGCCTCTGTGGCTTCTGCAGGGCCAGTCCCCATGATGTGGGCAGGTGACAGGGTTGTGGGTTCTGTCCAGGGCTTCAATGCACTGGGGGGATCCCAGGGCATGGAATCCTGACACCACTGCCAGGGTCTTGCACATGAAGCATGATATCTGCCGCATGTCCTGGAGGGTGCCACATACCTCCAGGACAGCCTCCCCAGTGGTGGCCTTGCCCACACCAAACAGGTGGCTGACATACTGCAGGCTGGTGGGCATGGCAAGCTTGAGCAGGGCAAGGGCCAGATGAGTGTCTACGGGGAGAGGTGGATGTGTGCCTGTGTCCTGCTTCTGTAGTTGGGTCCAGAGTTGCTCCATAAAGTCCTGGAAAGTGGCCTGGGTCATGCAGAAGCCTTCTAGGAACAGTTCATCATCCCAGGTGTGCTGAACAACGTGTCACCACCAGTCCTAGCTGTCCTGGCAGGCCCAGAGGCAGTGGGGCTGGAGGCCCAGGAGGGCAACAGTGACCATGGCAATGGTGTCTAGAAGCCCCTCATCACCATTCCTGCTGGGACAAGCTGCATGGTGGTGGAAGTGATGGGCCCAGAACAGCACACTACGTTCAGGCAGGCGGTCACTGTGGGGGGCAGAGCCAGATGGGCCCAGATAGCTATAGGACTGGTGGCAGTTGGTGCAGTGGGCCAGCAGGACCAGCACAGAGACCAGTAGGAGTCTGGGGCACTAGTCATCACCGGGGTCCAGGTTTTCCATTTCCCACGGGAAAATGGAGAAAACCACTGATTCCCTGCTTTTATCAGACAAAATGCAATTTCCCCTTTTAGCAGAGAAATCCACGGATTTCTCTGCTTTTGCAAAGAGCACTTGCACACTGGAACAATTCCAGCCTGCAAGAGCTGACTGCAGAAAGGGCAGGAAACCTGCATCCCTACCCAGAGGAGAGGGGGAAGGGTGGGGCCAAAGCCTCTGAGTCAGCCAAAGCTGGCTCAGGCTCACCCTTTGCCCCTGGAGCCTGCAGGTAAATGGGGCTTGGGAGTTGTGGGGCAGGGCTGGGGAGGGAAGGTGGCTGGGAGCAGGGGGAGCACTGGGCGCTGCTGGCCCCAGCACACCACAGCACCTCCCTGCCCCCCATCTCAGTCTGCTCCCTGGAGCAGGGCTGGGGGGTGAGGGAAGGTGTGCCCCTCTGTGGGCCGTGGTGGTGGGCAAGCGGTGTGGGGTGCGGCAGTGGTGATACAGTGGTGGCTGTTGCATGTGGACTGCACACATCGCATGGCTGGTGAGGAGCAGGGGGTGGCTTATATGCAGTGGTCACTGCTGCTCCACAGCCAGCCGCACAGCTCCATGGGCACGGCTCCGTGGCAGCGAGGGGTGGTGGCTGTGGCAGGTGCATGCCAGCTGTGGGGTGGGGGGGACTCACATGTGGTGGCCACCACCACTGCCATTTGCCTGGGGAGCCGTGCCCGCAGAGCTGTGCAGCCAGCCAAAGGGTGGCAACAGCAGTGTGGTGGCAGATGTGGCTGCCACATGCAAGCCCCTCTGTCTGCTGGCACGGCTCCTTAGACAAGTGGTGGTGGTGGCATGGGATGTCAGTGGTGGCAGCTGCATGCTGCCCAGCTAGCTGATGGGGGGCAGGGTTTCGCACACAGCAGCTGCCACCACCTCACACCACCGCTGCCGCTTGTCAAGGAGCCGTGCCCATGTATGGTGGGGCTTACACCACCTCTGCACAGGCTTAGCCCCCCAGGCAAGCAGCAGTGGTGGTGGCTGCCACATGCAAGCCCCCCCACCCCTGACCATCATGTAGCTGCCACAGCCACCACCCCACACCACCATGGAGCCATGTAGCTGGCCGCAGGGCCCAAGCAGCGGTGCAGTGGCAGCTTCTGCATGTAAGCCCCCTCACTCCCTCCCTTGCTGGCTGGCCAGCACATGTTCAGCCTGCACACGGCAGTCACCATGGTACCACTGATGCTGCATCCTGCAAAGCTGTGTGGCTGGCTACAGGAAGGCAGCATGGGGCGCAGCGGTATAGTTGCAGTGGCAGCTGCCATGTGTGGGCCCTCTCATCAGGCTGGCCATGGTATGTGCGGTCCACAGAGGGGAACCCATGCCCTCACCTCTTGGCCCTGCTCTTGGAAGCAGACACAAGGGCGTGCTCCCCCTGCTTCTTGATCTGGCCCCCCCAGCATCTTCCCTTTCCCCTGCCCTGCCCCACCCCTTTCCCCCCACACATACTTACCTGCTGGGGTGGATGACAGTGTCTGCACATAGGTGTGTGTCTGTGCGTGGCTGGGGGGCTGTTGTGGGCTTCAGGAGGGCTGAGGAGGCTGTCAGAAGGAGTGAGGGGCACCAGCAGTGGGGGGCCTTTAATTTTAATCATGGATTTGGGGGTTTTAATCAGAGAATTTGCAGTTTTTAATCAGAGAAAACCAGGATCACTGGTCATCACTGCCAGGGGCAGGGGCCAAGGCAGCCATAGCACAGGAAGACAGAGTGGTCAAGGAGAGATCTGCCACATGATGTCCCCGCACTGTGCATGCTGCTCCTGGGCAGGGAAGTGACTATCCAGGGAGCAATGAGTGGGGCTGGTGTTTAAAGATGGCTGCTGGGTGCTGGCAGCTACAGCTGGAGCTCCCCCCAGTGCCAGCAAGGGCCCATTGCAGGGCTGCAGGAAGTTTGAGCCTGAGAGCAGTACAGCTTCTCCTTAATCCCTGCATGTGTAGACACCTGCCTGAAATGGTTTACACCAGAGTATCTTACACCTGAGTAAACCTAGCTTAGATCAAATGCATATGTAGACATACCCTATAAGAAGGAGAGCCAGAGAATGGGACAATTTATAGACCATTTTATTATGGCTAGAGGAAGAATGGTTGTGACAGTGTTACCAAAATATCAAAAATGGGCTAGAGCCTCAGCTGCAGCTGAGACACATAACCTAGCTAAGGAGGTGAGCTCAACATTACTTTTGTCACCTTTGTGACTCTCTGACATTGAGGTCAGTTCTAGTCTACAACATAAAACTTGGAGTATCCTAAGGGCTGACATAGGGACTTATTACTACAGCTTCCTTCATATCAGAGGAATTCTCAGCTAGCCAGTTCATCTAAGTCTAATGTTTCTTTTCATTGGTGCAAAAGGACTGTACAATGCAGAGAATATAATCAAGATATCAGGCAAAAAATAATCTTTTTTGGGGGGAAGGGGAAAGGAGAAGCACTGAGACAGGACATTGCTGTGACTTTAAACTGAATGAAGTGAAGATTGGCCTAGAATACCTTACAGAGCAGAAAGAGAGAGATACATAGTAAGGGGTGATGGCATAAAGGTTTTATCAGCATGAGTTCTGCACAGCCACATTATTCACCAGTGACTCTGGTTTACAGCTGACTTGCGACAGATGAAGTGATAAGAAAGACAACTGCCCCTGCATTTCCAGGTAGCTACTGCAGCCAAGTCTGCTTTGTCATCTGTGGTTTTGGTTTGGAATATGTATTCTGTCAATCAGAAGTTTGCTAAGTTTCACTGGAAGGGGAGCCAGAAAACATGATAACATTTTTAGTTAAGTACTGAGATGGTAACCGAATGAAAAGAATAAAAAAGAAAACCTCCACATTTAATGTAGTTATGTATTTTTCTAGCATTTTCCATATTTGGAAATTATGCTATGAGCCTTCATTAATATTCAACCCAGATTATAGTAAGATATAAAGAATGGACCAAGCTTTATTTATGGCTGTCAAGATGGAATATAATTTCAGTTCCTCAAGTTTCCAAATCTTGGGCATAAATCTACGAAAACTTATTCCCTGCTCTTGACAAATACCTTGGAATGAAAAAATATTATTATTGTTTAGGTTTGAAGTGGAGCCTGGAGCACAAAAGTATGAGGACTCTATTGTGTTAAATTGCTGTACAAACTCAGAACAGAAATGTCTCTGTCCCAAAGATTATACAGTCTACTAGTTATGGCCAAGGTTCCCAACTTTTTTAGAATCAAGGGACCCCTCATTAGATTCAAGGCACCATTCATAAAATGACAAGTTTTAGAGTTCACTTGTATTTTTGATCATGGAAAAATAATAGAGTATTCCAAAGAACTCCAAGGGCAAGTCTACACAAGATGTTTACTATGGAGCTGCCTAATTAGCTCCACAGTAAAGTCTCAGTGCGTACATCTACATGTGCCCCTAACTGCACATTTGGTACTGCACAATTATTTGATCATTTCTTTAGCAAGTACTAAATGACTGTGCAGTACCCACCAGCACTGTGTAGTCCTTGCAGTACATGGTTATTTCTAGATGCTATGTCACTGTAGTAATGAGCTACAGTGGCATAGCGTCAGCATCACGGTTTGTGTCTGCTGCTACATCACTGTAGTGATAAGCTATGGTGCTGTAACCTGTTGCTACGGTGATGTAACATCTCATGTAGACACACCCAGTGTCTAGATGTGCAATCCTATTAGGCTGCAATAAACTAATAAGCTCTGCCATAGGATAGTACCTGTAAATATACTGGTACTGATTTGCTGTGAAGCAATGCACATGTAGACACTGATGGGGCTGGATGAGGCATGAGGGTGCTTCAGTGTGGGGGATGCCTGCTGGCTAGCCCACACTGAAGCACCTTTGTGTCCCAACCAGCCCCTCCAGAGCCCATTGAGCCAGGTCGGAGCAGCCCCAGCTGGCAGATTGACCCCTGGATGCCTCTGCCAACCAAAGCTGCTCTGTCTCAGCTCAACATGATGTGGTCTCAGGATCATGTTCAAACAGCAAGCCCAAGAGCAACAAACTCCAGAGCAATATGCACTGGAATTTATTGCTTTGAATTAATTGCCTGTGTAGACATGCCCAGAAAGAGCACAGCAGGTCAGAATGTTTTTGATACTATGGATTCCTATTTCAAATCTTTGGTTTATCTTGTGAATCATATGGAGGTGTTTCCACCCCAGGGCACTCTTAAAAGGATCTCACTGCACTCCCTGGTGCCATACATGCTGGTCGAGAATCACTGTCTTATGTTTTTTCGATGTATGTACAGAGACCTAGATCGCTGGATATAAAAAAACTACTGTTTCAGAATCTGTAAAATTAGCAAAAACTTATTATGAAGTTGTGGATGCTGTGTGACTTTTCCTATCAGGGTTTGCAGGACATTTCTTTTGACAGGCACAATATGAAAGTGTGATGAGCAGCCTTCTTCCTGCTCTTTCCTTAATATTCTCACATATTCTGTCTGAACTCTCTGAGCCAAATGTTCAGTGGATCCACACACACATAAACATCACGTATATTTTCTTACCAACCTTTGCAGGAGCATCTTCTGCTATGTTGCACCCAAATTGGTATTTAAATATCTAAAAACCTCTTTTCATGCATGATTTCAGTAAATGTTTTTACTGACATAGGTGTGCAAAGGCACATCTATTCATCCATTTTTTCATAAGCCAGTTAAAACTGTGGGGCTTGATTCTTAGTTTGCATGTCTATACATGCTGTTAATTCGAAGTAGGCTTACTCTTCAGTAAAAATACTGTGCAGTAAGCCTACCTGGAAGCACATCTATACACGCTCTCCTTGTGCAGGCAGCTCTCCACCCCAGCTCCATGATCAGAGTGGGGGCTGGGACATTGTTTCCTGCCCTTGGAAGCTGCCTGCTGCCAGAGTGGGCTCTGATTGTAGAGCCCGGGCTGGGACAATGTCCCTCTGCCCCAGCAGCAGGCAGCTCCTGTCCCCAGCTCTGCAATCATAGAACCAGGGCTGGGAGCTTCCTGCTGCCAGGGCAGAGGGACATTTTCTTGGCCTGGGGTCCATGATTGGAGCTGGCCCCAGCAGCAGGAAGCTTCCAGGGATTGTTTTCCCTCCCCGTTGTCCAGGCTGGCCTGGAGCAATTTGTTCCCTTTCAGGTATCTAACCATGCACTACTGCACAGTAGGTACTGTGCGATAAATCTACTACCTGTATTTACAGGTAGCAGAAAACCATGCAGCAGACTAATTTACTACGCAGTAGTTCCTGTTCATGGTTGCCTAGTGATGCTTTACTGTGCAGTAGTTAGTGTACTGTGCTGTAAAGCATCTTGTGTAGACACACCCAAGTGGTATCAACTGGTAAAGTTAACATCAGCTAAGGATCTGACCATTGCCTTTCAATTGCTCCATTTTGGAGGGATGGATTAATAGTGGGGATTAAGTTCCACATCCGTGCATCACTGGCTAGAAGGACCTCCATCCATGCTTTGAATACAGACAAGAAGGTATAAGCCTTGGTAACCTTTTACCTTAACAGTTGTTGGTTTGCTTGTTTGTTTGTTTGCTTTCCTATCAGGAAACTGCTTTGTGTTTCTTGGCTACCAAAAAACTATGGGAGTCCCTTCCATTATGTAACTTTGTCATAGATCCTGACATGGCCCAAGAGCGATTTTTTTTTTATATGAACAAAATGTGTAAACATGGGAAACTTCTGATTTTAGTGGGACAAACCTTACTGTTCACCAACACACCCCTTGGATCTCAGCCCTTATTATTTTCCTGGTAGCATTCTGCGTGTGCTGGCAGTGCAGGCCATCTTGTCTTGCTGCTTTGCCTCCCAGCTCTGCTCTGTCACTCCATGTGTAGTGCTTGTGTCATGCTGTTTACAGAGTGTGACAGAAGAGAGAGCAGAGTCACTGTGGAAGGAAAGAGGGCTGGGCCCAGTGGCATTGGGAAAGCATCACTGGAGGAAAGTATCATCTGTAGGGGCAAAGGAAAACAGAACTGAGGAATGGGGAAGGGGAGTAGAGAGAGAAAGAAAAAGGGAGTACGAGAGGCACCTCTGACATTTTTGCAAGATACAAAACCAGGATACAGAAGAAAGGAAATAAGAGGACTTAAAAGAGCATAAGTGCAAATATAGGAGGCAAAATCAGATTGAGAAAGAAGGGGCAACACATAAGAAATCCAATAATCAAAGGAGAAAAAATACCTCCAAGAGAAAACATAATTAATAGAATGGCTGAGTTAGGAAGAATGGAGTAAACCAGGACATTTAAAAACATGCTGGTTAAAAAATACTGTTGAAGAAAGCATCCTGAAGAGAAACAAAAAGCACAAGCGGTGGGGGGGAGGGATTTTGCAGAAATGGAAAGGAATTGGGTGCTCAATGCCCAATGACTTTTGGTGTTGGTGTCTTTTACAATCTCCCCCAAAACTGCTAAAATAAAGATTAACGGGGCCTTCTAAAAGGAAAATTTGAACTGAAAGAAGAAAAGCAAAACAGGGCAAAACAAACAAAAAGAGATGCTCTGTAATTTTGTTGAAAGTTTGTTGTTACCAGATTTTCTTGATAAATATCTCAATATGATGTCTTTTTTTCTGAAGGCTGAAATGCACAAATACAGCAAATCAGTCCTTCCCAGCAGAAATCCAAGTAAACAACAGATTATCTCCTTCCATCCCTGGCATTGTTGGTTTGGTTTATGCACATTTTTCCTGCAACATATAAGACTATAGGTAAAGAAACTGGATGACAGAGTATAAGGTCAGCAATACCAGGGAGGAAAATGCAACCACTACAATTATTACTGAAATCTAAAACTGGATTCAGGAAGCAGTTGCACAAGTCAGTCTTTGGCCAAGCTCCTCAAAATAATGTTCTAGATATACTATCATTTTGTCACTGTTGAATCAGTGAGAACAACAGAAGAAAGGGTCATCTACGCTTCCTGTTGGGGCATGACTCATGTCTCCTGTTTATTAAAACAGTATCTATTAAGATGAACAAGTTCAGTAGGTCTATGCAAAGTGGCTAGTATTTGCTTTGGATTTGGATTCGGCCAATTTGGGGGATAGTGATTTGATCTGGTGATTTGAATCACTGTCCTGAATCGATTCAGCCAAATCTGACGCGAGTGATCCCTGCTTCTCCCCGCCCCCCACCGCACTGCCCTGTGCTGCATGGGGGGGATCTGCCTCTCCAGAGGCCCCAGCAGCATGCCAGTGAGTGCAGGGCTTTTTTTTAAAAGTGCCAGGACACTGGGGTTGGGCGGGGCAGCCATTGACAGGGCTGGGAGAGTGGGTGGGTGTCAGGGAGCACTCAGGGGGGCTGCAGGAGCAGGCAGGAGATGGGGCCTGCTGGGGGTCCCCCCCATGGTCCCCACCCCCCTTCTTAGCACCCCTCCAACCCCCTACTTACCAACATGGAGCTCGGGTCCAGCTCCCTGTGGCAGCAAGCAGGGACTGCCCAAATCTCTGAATCTGAATCTTCTCTGAATTGATTTGGAGGCTTCAAATCAATTTGGGCCATTTTATTGGTCTCCTGATTTGATTCGGATTCAGAGGTTCAGCTGCCAAATTGGGCAGAATCTCCTCTGAATCGAATCAGCAACCAAAGCTTTGCACAGCCCTAATGTTCAAGTATTCTGATGCAGTGAAATCCTACTTCATGCCTATGAGGGATATGTAGCAAAAATATTGGCACTGCTCAACTGTCTCAGGGAAGCAAGATTTGAGGAAATCAGGACAGGGGCACACTCCTCTTACAGAGCACAGAGATCTGCTCCATGTGGATGTGGGCAGTCACTCCTTAGCAGTGCTGTTTGTCAGAGAATGATGCAAAGCTGGATAGAAATGAAGGACAGAGATTTTTTTGCTGTGTATTTCCTCTAGGCTGTCTCTTCAGGTCTGGAAGAGAGCTGCTATGACTAGAAACCATTTACTGGAAAGTGAATTGGGGCATATGCCAAGACATTTTGGCAGTCCAACGCCATGTTTGGATTGGAGTGGAAGGAGGAAGCAACATTCATTTAGAGGAATATGCAGCACATAAGTGCTTCTTCAGTGGTTGGGGTAAGTAGAAAATAGTCCAGGCTGAGATGGATTAGTAGATAGGATACAAGTAAGGAGGTCAGAGAGGCAAAACATGTAGGGTAGGTAGACATTTGGGGAGATTCGGGGAGAGTAGATCAAGTTAAAAATGGCCACCCAATCTAAGGTAGGTCAGGATGGATGAGGGGGTTGAGAGGATTGTAGGGGGGGCTGGCATGGTCCATTGGGGAGTTGGGGGGATTGTGGGAGCAAGTGGGATCTGAGAGGGGAATTGGGGGGAATCAGGGAACAAGCAGGGTCTGCGAGAAAGGCAGGGATGGTGGGGTCTGGCATGGTTTGGTAGGATGGTGGGGCTGGCAGGGTCCATTGAGGGTATTAATGGAATTGGGGGAGGATCAGTAACATTAGAGAGGCTCTGCAATCCCAACCCCCACCCCATTCCCCATTGTCACAAAACTACCCCATATTCCACAAACCACTCCTGGTACCAGTTGTACCAGTGTTCACCTGTCTTGGGAGCCTGGTGGAAGTAAGTCAGAGTGGTGGGAGGGGCAGGTGGATTGGGGGGGGTTGGTGGCTCTGCAGGGGGGGTTGTTGGGGGAGGCTGGTGGCTCCAAGGGGGGGTTGGTGGGATGGGGTGCGCTCTCCTCCCCAAGGACCAGGGGCTATCCCCACTCCCCCCATCCCCAGATGAACAACCCCCTGGCAAACCCCAATCCTGCCCAACCTACCCTCTACCCCAACTTACTTCCATCAGCTCCTGGGACTGGGAATAGTTTCCATGATAAGGGATTTAGTGGACTTTAGTGGGGGAGAGGGGTGGAGCTGGATGTTCTGTGTGGGAGAGTTGTCCACTGTGGATGAACTGAGAGGCCAGGGTGCTACAAACAGAGCAGTGCTGGGAAGGGGTGATAGGAAAAGCACAGCCCTGGGGCCAGCAGCTGGGCTTTCCTAGTCCCAGTGTTGCACTGGGTACTGTACAGAAGTTCAATTAGATGGGCCTTGTCAGACTCAATCCAAGTTAGACTACCTCCAATGTAGAGTTAAATTAGATTAGGCGATTTTTATACCAATCTAAACTTCCTGAATTTCTATATAGTTCACATTTAGATTGAACTAAGAGGTCTAAGCAGAAGGTCTCCACCTGGGTCAAAAAAGATTGGGTGGCAATTTTTGGGTACAGACAGAAGTACAGCTCCCAGCTATAACTCAGAATGATTTTTGCAAAGCATTCTGAGTCACAACATTACCCCAGACCAAACAGAAGTTCACTGCTGGTTCCAAGGGGGAGGAAAATCTAGCTGCAGCCTGGGAGCCTGCAGCCAGGTTCCCATAGCAGTACCTGGAGCACTCTGCCAGTGTTTGCTGTTTTCAGAATGGGAAGGGGGAAAGACATCAGAGAGAGCTCATTCTTGGGGCTCTCCAGCTGGTGCTCAAGGGTGGGCTAGGTGAATTGGAGACCCCTCCCCACTTTGGGAGGGGCTCCAATACATCCACCCCATCCTCCGGGGGGGCGAAAGCCTCCCAGGCTGAACTCCCTCCCCCTTTCCACCTTTCCCATTGTTAAAACCGCAATAGGCTGGGAGCTGTGAAGACACAAGTTACAAAAGACACTACATTTTGAAATGTCTTTATCTGATACTTTATGAAACGAGGGGTCAGATTTTCACCATTCAGCCATTTTTTAAACCATGTGCAGCTCTGCACTTGTGTTTGGTCTCAGCTACAAGCTGCTTTGTGTGGCCAGATTGGGCAAAAGTTGTCACTTCTGTCTGCACCCTTTAATGCAATCTAAGTTCCCCCTAACCTCCCTTCACATTTGTATTTGGTCATAGTATATCATCTAGTTTAACTGGGTTTCATCCTTAGGTGTTACAGTATTGTAACCTTTTATATGGGAAAATTTTTGCTTGCTGTCCTACTGGGATAGCCAGGGATGGCCCATTCTATCCTGCAGAACCTGCAGCCACAGGGAGCTCTGTAGACAAGGGGCGGTGCCCTGCTTGCACCCCGCCGCTTGCGGCATGTTTAAAGGGCTCGATGCAGGCGGGGAGTTCCTTCCCGTCCGAGCGAAGGAGGAGTTCCCAGCCCCAGCCCTGGCCCTGGGGAGGGAACCCAGGTGTCCCCAGCACATGCTGCCCCCACCCCATACTCCCCACAGGGCAGCCCACGTACGTGCAGCATGGCTCCAACTATTTCATTTCAGTGAGTTTATACCGCAATTAACCACAATTTTGATTTTTCGATGGATCAGGGAGCTCCAAAACTATATCTTGCAGGGGATCCCAAAAAATTGTGGGCTGGCCCTGAGGATAGCTTCAGGGAAATCAGCTGAATTACTACTGTCATTATCTATTCTTTGTAGTATGAGAGGTCTTACAGCCTCCAGTCACTGGTCTGAACACCATTCTGGTATGGATTAATTCAGATTTACACAGGTGACTCTGAAAGCAGGATTTGACATTATATACTTAATTACAGTGAAAGGGCCAAGATATATTCTCAGTTATATCATTAACTTCACTAGAGAGCCTGACCCAAACCTTCTATTTTTCAGACAAGGATATTGTGCTAATATAAAGAACAGACTGTTTGTAAAGATAAACATATATCAGCTAGATACTGCAGTCTTTGCTCAGGAAGCAGTCTTAATGAAAGCACCTCAATGAAACAGTGTGCATGATACCTTTTTGTAGAAATATTTTTTTGAAAAAAGGACCTAAATGAAATCATTGGCACAGTACCTTCTTTGAAAAAACAAAAATATTTTCTCTCTTAAAAAAATAAAAACAAGAAATTCACGTTCCCGTCTATTGAAAAAGATGGTCCAGGGGGAAAACCCCCAGTCATTTACATCAATTCCACACCTAGTTTTAAGATTAGCTGTCCTTCCATAGATTGAATGCAGCCTCCTTCAGGCCGCACATTATTCATATTGGGTTATTATAATAAGGTGCATTTCTGTTTCTAAATGGACAGTTGTAATGTAAATGGAACACAAAGGGGCAGCTTTATAACTCAGTGCATTACAGTCTCTGGGTCCAAAGCCCAGAGACCCTGAGAGGCTATAAGCTTTTGTTTCAGATGCATGTAGATAAACTACAGCTTTTTCCATGACTGTTACAATGCAGAATATGAAAAACTCCTGGGATGGTTTAAGCTGCAGGGTATTCTCCCAGAGTTCTGTCCAAGAATAATCTAGTAAAAATGTGGACAGAGAACCATCGACCTCTGCTTTCCCCCGAACATATGCAGCTCTGATCAGTCTGGTATTTCAAGAAAAACAAGGTCCTGAACCCTAATCCTCAGACACATAACAAAGCGCACTTCACAGCTGTGATGCACAGCAACTATCAGCTCCGAGGCCTGAGTGGGTCCCAAGACAATGCCTCCTTTATCACCCAGAGGACAAATATCTAGACAGCAATATTTTCTGCTTGAATGCTTCAAGCATCTCCCGCAACTCCTGACTGAAAGAGAAAACTGAGCTGAGAGTGTTTGCTGAGTGATTATTTTAATTTACTACTTGATGTAAATCTAAATGAACTGACACCCAGCTTGAGATGGACAGAAAACAATCATTGTGAAAAAAGAAAGGAGGCTAATATTACAATATCATTTGAGTAGCACAGGTTAGGCAACTTTAGCAATGGCTATGTAATAGATAGAGAGACAGGGTCTGCATTCTGTTTTCTTCACTCAATTACCATAATAAATTCTGTAATTTTGGGACTGTTTATTTATCAGGCTACGATAACAAAGGAGCTTAGAAAGTGCTGTGTGAATGCAAGACGACAGAGCACCATAGAGGGAGTATTTGCATGCCAGGAGATTGCCAGTTCACAGTCTTTTTTGGGTTTGGAAGCAACAATAATATATACGTGTGTGCGTGTATGTGTGTATTTGTGAATTGCCAAAATAACACTCATTTTGTAGGTGACTTCAAGGAGGGTGGCAAGGGTGGGAATGGAACTAATCTTTCGTGTAAAGTTTTACAATTTTTAAAAAACTGTCAAGTCACTGTGCAGAGCTTTTGTATAGAAACAGCATGTTAGGGACCTGGTCCAGCTGCTCTGGGGATTCTGTCACTGCTGGTCCATGAGCTAGGCTTCTAAAGTTTGATGGCTGCGCAGGGCTGGAGAGGAGATGCTATGGCTAAGTACGTGCTATGGAGCAAAACTGGACTTCATTTGGTTGTGCACTTAGAGCCAGGCTCTTCCTCAACCATGCATTCTATGCAGATTCCCTCTGAAGTTCCTGCCTCAAGAGTCCCAACTAGAGCATGAGAATGAGCTAGAAATAGAACTTCCTCACACTTAGCACATTGACAGCATGGAGGCTTATGCAAGCTGTATAACATAAAGAAAAGCAGTACTGGGCACACAACCATTGGAACCCTACACCCTACATGGGTGGACCCAGGATTTTCTAAAGGGGCAGGAGCAGCGACTGGCACTGCAAGGGTGATGGTACCCTTGGTCCCAGCTCCCTCCCCCCTCACTCAGGTGGGTAGATCACAGAACAAGAGAAGCAGTCAGGGACATTTTCAAGTCTCTAAATCAGGGGGGGTCTGTGCCTGCAGTCCCCAGCTTCCCCAGAGGTGGAGAAGCTCAAGAGTCATTCCTGCCCTGCTCCAGTTGGGCTGTGCAAAAGAGTAAGGCTAAGCTAGGGACAGCAGCAGCAGGAGGCAAGTTTCTCTTCCCCAAGCATCTCCTGGGCTGGTGGGAAACACCCCGTGGGACCAGACAGGGACGAAGAATCTGCCGATGCCATGGCAGCCATTATCCCAGGATGAGCCCCACTCCATGTACAGTCTGGATCTAGGACTCCCCCCCACTCCCAGGGCAGCCAGGGACAGTGGCAGTGATTGGTGGGGGAAGGAAGTGGATGAGAGGGTAGGGGATGTGCTACTGAGCATGGAGGGGAAGAGTGGGGGAGCTGAGAGCAGAGGAGGGCAGGATTCTTACCTGATTATGGGGCTTAAAAAAAGTCCCTGGCTGTTATTCCTGCGGCGCTGTCTGAAAGTGGGGTTTGACCATGCCACTGCACCCTGTCTGCCTCTGGAGTTCCAGGAAGTATTCTGCTGGAAGGACACTGCTTCCTGATGTTCTCCTGGAATAGTACAGCTTGGCATCACCAATACACGGCATCACTCAGCCCACAGTATGATGTCCCTCTTTCAGTCACATCACATCACACCAGCAAGCTTGACTCCACCACATTCTCTTCAGGAGTGCCTGGGTAGGTGATGAGTGGAAACAATAGTGTTAACATGCACATACAAATCACTTTAAAATGATATTCCAAATTTTAAACAAACAAACAAACAAGCAACACATAAAATAACCATAAAGTTCTATTTCCTCTGCAAAGCCAAAGGGAAAATTTCACAGTTTAATATGGATGCAATCAATAGGGCAGAAATCACTGTAAAAGACTAGAAACATCAGTAAAGGATCCTGTACTTTAAAAAATGCCTTTCAAATGACTATCCGATAGAATTGTATGCCAGGGCTCTATTTCTCTGTTAAATTCTACAGAATGGTTAAAAACAAACAGACAAAAACACCCCTATGACTTTTTCAGCAGCATGCTTCTTATTCTGCAATCACATATTCATTTCAATTGGCGTAGTCAAAGGTATGCATATTTACATAATGTGTGAATGTATAGCTGGGTATATAAAAATACACTGCACTTATTTTTATATATATGTATACACAGAGTTCAATAATTTGTTTAGATGTATACTATGTAATTGCAGCAGTTAATGTCAACACCATTTATCACCTGTATTCACTAAAGTGGCTTTTGTGCCTTACTGCACAATACCTCCAAGATCATTACTATGATAACCTCATATTTAGGCTGATTAAGGACAATTTATATAGTTTTTTTTTTTACAAGTGAATTATATTAGTGTGACACAGAAAAACAGTTTAAACCATTTGACATTTATCCCTGGTTATGAAAAGAAAAGTTGAGATCAAAAGTCACTTTCAGCACAGTCACGTAGAATAATCTCGCAAGCTGGCAATTTACAGTGTGTGCAGTCTACCTGTGACATCTATGCTGAGCACTTAGCAGAGAAAGATGATCATTACTTCAGTGTGAAAAGAGGAATTACCTTCAGGGGATCAGTCCTTACTAAGCCCAAACTGGACCTGTCCAAGCAGGCACCTGTGTATGCTTTTAAAATATCTCTGTCATACTGAAGATGATCATACAATACGGCATAGTTTAGTTTAGTTATCTAATAAACCTTCCTGAAGTATATTTATCTCATGACATAACAAAGCCAATTGAAAAAAAATTTTTTACAATAGACATATGTTAAACATTAACACAAATAGAAGGGGCATGAATAAATGACAAAATGTTCAACAATCACATGATCTTTGTGATGATGTATTTAAAGTAATCTTTTTCTGGTATCTGAGTTATGTGGCAAACAATAAAATATAAACTAATACACTTTGAAGTTCTTGAGACAATATTCTCTTTTTTTTAGGGATAGGATTCTCTAAGGAAACTGTACAAAATATAGTTTATATTCTTGAATGCTATCACCCAGATTATTAACAACCGATGTTCTTTGCACTGATAAAGTGTTCAAATAACTTGTATCATTATTGGTATTTTCAATTGAAAAACTGGATCATATGACACTAAAGTGAATTACGAGTTGATCCCAGCATCTATAAATGGGTCAGCCTGGGCACTTCTGATATATGCAAACCCTCATTAGCACCTCAAGTATCTTTATAAACAAATATGTCCTAACAGAAACCAAAGCTTTTGGTCCAAATAAACTCATTTTACTCACGTATGGAGTCCCACTGGTATCAATCGGCTTTTGAACTTGCTTGAGTAAGGAGCATCAGATAAGACTAGTTCATAAGATATGAAAGTTTCTGGAAAGAAATAGGTTGGGGCAGTGAACATATCATTTTTCTCAAACCATTCTATGATCTAAATTGGATGTGAAGATGTACTGATTTCACTACTCTTACCCATATTGCCAAGTGCCTAACTCTGTGGTCATCATTGATCTGAGGATGCTTCTCAGCATGACAAAGGTGTCAGAATTGGACTCATAATATTTAGCCTTTCAGAAGGATATCATTGAAAGTTACAAGAGGCAAGAATTTTTGTGGGTAATGTTTTTATTGGATCTATTTAGACAATATAACAGCATACAGCCTAAGACTTATGTGAAATGTTGAACTCTTTCGAGAAATAATATTGTTGTTCTTTCCTATCAATTCATTAACTGGGATGTTTTGGAGTATAAAAGCATCTCTGGGTTTCATCTCATATCCATGATTGCTGATTGACTTTGCAATGGGTCCTATAAATATTTCATTATTTCGTAAGGTCAGTCTTATATTTGGTTTTACAGGTAAGAAGCAAATTCTAAAACAAGTCTAAAATGAAATGGGATGTCTATCATACAAATATTTTTAAAGTAAGTTACTTTTAAGCATGTGTGGTAAAATTCATGAAAATTGAAAGACATTTTTCCATCTAGTCCCCATACAAAATATTGTGTACCTACTCAGATTTTAATATATGTACCACCAGCCTTGCTCCCACAAATGATAACAAAAAATAAAGCTGAGGGCCTCTATATTAAGAAACTGTGCCCTATAGTTATAAAATCGCAGTTTCAAATTAGCCATAGGGCTTAAAGATTCACTGTGAGCATCCAGATGAGTGCAGCTGTGTGGTTTGTGTTGCCACAGACACATCTGCAGTGCCACATACCTCACAGTCAAGTCTTCTCCATGCAAGGCTGCAAGGGTGTGCTGCCTGTGCATGCACTGTTCTTTTTTTTTGTTTCTGTGGGTTTTTTTGACCCCTGCATCCAGGGGTCAAAAATAACCCATGGGAAAAAAATGAGCAGTGCACACCACTGAAAATTTTGCAGCTGCATTGTGGCTGCCAGCCAGGCTGTGCCTGGCAGGATTGCTGCTGCTGCAGCCCTAGAAGACCCCCCAGGACCCCATGTAAGGCTGCTGGGGCCAGCACAGTGCTGGCTTCAGCCTCCCCTACTGCCCCCCAGGGTAACTTGCCATGCGCCAAAGCACATCTGGTATTGGTGTTCCCTGGGGACAAGTAGCTGCGCCGCAAGGTGCACTGCTGCTACTTGTCCCTGGGGAACCAAAAATCCATGCTCATCTGGACGTGGCCATGGGTGCACCTACACTCAATGTTTACTGCAGAGTTGTCTAATTGGCTCCACTGTAAATATCTCAGCAAGTGCGTCTACATGTTCATTAGTGTACTGTAGTTACTGTGCATTTAGTACTTGGATAAGCAAATACTAAATCAATGTACAGTAACTGGCACTACTGTGCAGTAGCACCAGCAGATTGATTTTTACAGACACTAATTGCACAGTAGCTTAATGCTACTGCAGAGTAGCCTACTAGCATGGGTTTTGCCTGGCACACTACTGCACAGTGTTATTAAGCTACTGTGCAGTTAGTCTTGCATAGATGCACCCAGTATCTACAAGTAAGGCCCTATTAGGCTGCAGGAAATTCATAAACACTGCAGCTGGTTAGTACTTGTAAATACAAATACTATGCTACTGCAGAGTTCTTTTGTGTACAACAACACACATATAGATGCTGACCTGGTTGGCTGGGGCATGAGGGTGTTTCAGTATGGGAGCTGCTTCCTGGCAAGCCCTGCACTGAAGCATTCTCATGCCCCAGCCAGCCCCTCCATAGCTATCTGAGCCAGTCAGAGCAGCCCTGGCTGACATGCTGACCCACAGGGCCCCCGCCAGCCATGGTTGGTCAGACCCAGCTCAAAATGCTGCTGTGCAAGGCTCACATGTAAACACAGGACCTGGGAGCAATAAACTCCAGCACAATAAATGCCAGCGTTTATTGCTTCTCATTAATATGCACATGTAGACACACCCACGGATGCCGCATTATGATGTCACAAGAACAGATTTAGAAAAGAAGCAAACAAACAGCAAGAAGAGCAGATTAACCAGCTCTTAAAAAAAATGAAACGTAATAAAAAAGGGGGGGAAATTAAAAAATTCACGGAGATTTTGCAGTCTTTTATGTTGTCTTAATTTTATTAAAGGGAATATACCCCTCTTATATTTCAGAGCCAATCCTTTGGAGACTCGAGACACACAAATCTTTTGAATTCCTTGTCACAGAATTTTAGCACAATTTATCTAGGTAAGTTTTAATTACAGCCTCCCCAGAAAGACAGTACCCTGTATAAATAAAATGAAATGTAATTGATAAATGTAGTCAGATGGTACTGGGTTGTTTAAATAGACCATTAAGCTCAAAATGTCTGAAGTTAAATTAGATTGTATTCTCTTTCACCTAGGGCTTTTGTAAGGCACAACTGGCATGTATAGTCTTGTCCACATTAATTTTTACTGCCACGGTCAAAAAGCAGCATAAGTCTGAAGCTTGTGTGGAATTTTCTGTCTTTATTTGACATGATCATAGAGGATGAATTAGCTCTCTTGGTGAAGAGAGTGAAAGAAGGCCAGTTTAGGGAAATAAGGAATTTGCAGAGGAAAGAGAAAGTTTGAGGGAAACATATGGTTTAAATGCTCTAGTCTATTTCAGATCAAGCTGAGAGAGTTGAGATCTGTTGGTTCAGAGATCCAGTTCACTGCACATTCCTACTGTGCCTGCCTACTAATTGCATCCCATGTTTGTCAATCAAATATTTGCAATTAACAAAAATATTCCCTTAAGAGACATATAACAGAGGCTGCTAAGGATCCATTGCGTTGCTATTAGAGTCAGCTCCAAAAAAAAAAAAAAAAGCCTTTAAAAATATTCTGCTGATGATGACACTGCCAGACATTTCCAGTCAAAACATTAACAAGCAGAATAGGTGGCATGGGGGCTTTTCAAAGGGATTTTTTTCAAAGAAGGAAAACTTTGATCTTGGTGTTTCTGACCCATCCTCCACCTCTGATTCTTCAATCTACAAGTACATATAGTGGTTTAATTTCACTCAGTGCATAACTTGCCTAAGGATAAAAGTTGATCTAGATTTTTTTATTTAACTCCAATTTAACTAATGCTCTAAAGCTGCCCCACCACCACATAACAGACAAACGCACAAGGATTCCAGGCAGGGACTGAAGAAAGCAGACTGGAATAATAAGAACAACACAAGGTTCAGAGGAAGCATTAATTTGTAAATAGGTAGAAATGCCAGTAATTTGTTGGGAATTGAAGACCTTCTGTATGCAACAGTGAAGCTTAGCAGCTGTGCACTGCTGTTTTATAAATCAATATTACATCTGAAGGTGGTGTTTGAATGCTTGTATCATTGTGGTTTGAGTCAAACAAAGTTCTGTGATAAGAAATGATCAAACAAAACAAACAAAATCCCTTCCTTGTCTCTTCGGATAAAATCCAAACATAATTCCACAAGAGGGATATAACATTCAAATCATCTCCTTTTTTGTAATTACATAAACCCCCTTAGTCAGAGAAACATGATTGAATTGGTGATGAACTATTGTATTCTCAAAGAAGTGGCAAAGAAGGTTTATAGATGGAGAGCTTTTGCAAAATGTTAACACTGTAAGCAATCAGACATGGCCAAAGTGGAGAGCCACCTTGTTCAGATCAAAATGCGAGAGGCTGGCGTGAGCACAACTGAGAAAAAGAAACCCCCAAATGTCACTTGTACTGTCAAAATGAATGTTTTTATGGCCTTCTGTTAGACACCTATTCTCTCTGCCTCAATTTCTCAATCTAAATAGGGTTTATAATCTTACCTAAAAACAGTCCTGAGACTTAGGCCAAGCACACAGTAGAAAACATTTGTTCATATAGTTATAGAGATGTTCATTCAGTGTTGACTGAGCTTTTACCAGGAGAAGAATGGTTTTGCTGATGTAGCTTAAACTCATTCCCCACCAAAATATGAGTCATCTATATTGGTCTTTTCCCCTTATTAAAATGCCAAGAGAAAAAAACCCCTTTTCTAACTTTTCTCACCAACATTACTATACCACAAAACATTTCAGGTGTACAGTGGCCTTTTCTTAGCTAAGTTGTAAAAGTATTTTGAAGATGGAGGGCCCTATGTAGGAGGAGGCAGACTCTTTACAACCACCTGTACTGGATTATACAATATAAAGCTACATATTTTATAAGTGCAGAAGATGGGTGGAGAGAATGGGAGACAAGGTTCTGGTCCCATAACCTACAGAGCCAGGTATAGGGCTAGAAAAGACAGGGAGTTTCATAGATTTCATAGACATCAGGGCTGGAAGGGACCTTGGGAGATCATCGAGTCCAGCCCCCTGCCCAAAGGGGGTCATAGGATATAACTCAGTTTTTAGGTAAGATTATAAACCCTGTTTAGATTGAGTTAGACTGACTCATCTAAAAAAAAAATCTCCTGTGAGATACCTGCAAGCCAGTTTACTTTATTGTATTGTACAGATGCTGGCTATTGCATTAAAGACGGCAAAACTGGACAATCTGAGTCAAGTGGCTACTTGGCTTTCACACAGAGCACAGTGCTATGGAAAAGAAATATGAACCAAGAGCCCTGCCCTTGGGCTGTATGAAAAATTTAGTGATGTTCTTATTGTTTGACTTATTATGAAAGGAAACAAATTCATCACTGTGATTGCCAGGAGATGGAGTACAGAGAAGAAGGGAAGCTGAACAACAGACTTATCCCACGCCAGGACTGTAGGCAGATATCCAGCCTAGTGACCAACTATAGACTTTCATGCCACTGCTGAATAAACAGAATCTAAAGCTTGGCATTTGTATCCCCCAGCTGCCTATGTACCCGTATGTGTGGTCACTAGTTTTGGCTTCAGAACTGCAACAGATAAAGGAGGACAGAAAAGCTGGGCCACACAGATAGCAATAAAAAGAAGGCAGAGCCTAACCAGCATTGAAATCGCTCATGTTAGAGAGATTTTAAATTGCAGAGTTGCCTAGAAAAGCATCGTTTGTGCCTGTAAAGACTCAGCTATCAATTTGCCGTGGATTGTCAGACTAGGGAATTTTATCATGGAGTTCGGGCTGGGAGAAGAGGAGGAAGACAAAAGTGTCTTTGTTCATGTCCTTCATTTCCTGGTAGTGAGACATTTTGATCCAGGAGATTTTTGGAAACAGAAATTTGCTTCAGAAGATGCAGGTGTTTGAAATATTTAAGAAGTTCTCTGGTTTGTTTTCCTGGCCTCATTGATGATAAAGCTTACACATCATGACATGGTGAGTTGAAGCAGTGATTAAAAGGCTATTGCATATGCTCTTCCCAGCTGAGTTGTTGTTCTCATTGTTTTTAGAGCACAGAGAAAGTGTCTGCAACAGCTGCTAATAAGCTCTTATGTGACTCCACTAACATTTTGATCTGATCACCCCAGAAGTGCATAGTGGGAGCTGAAGAACCTGCTCTCAGCAGTTTGACAAAAACAGCCCTGACACATTTCAGTGACCGTAGAAAGTTTGTGACACTGCAAGGAAATTGAATGGTATGCATGGAAAGAGCTGAAAGGTTGAATAAGATTGTGGGCCTTATACGTGTGTATGAGATTCAAAACTATGGGCAAGACTGATTGTAGCACCATGTACATGCCAAAGCAGGACTGCACGGGTAATATCTTCTGAGAAAGGGTAAGAGAAGTTTGGCACAAAGTTTCCATAGACTTTCAAAGGAATAACACATTTTTTGTGATTTTGAAATTCTCCTCTTTTACTTAACCAAACATACTCCAGAAATTGAGAGACTGAGAACATGTTAAAAGGTATGGCAAGTGGACTGTTGCTGTTTTAGGATGCTAACCTGAGGATATGGAATGAAATTTTAAACATATTCCAAGTGATTTGAACCTCAACCTATGCTATTTTTTTGCTCAGGGCTAACAATTTCCATCTAAAACAATGATGTGACCAGCATAACAACACTGGTTTCCTCTGTTTCATGGTATTACTTCACTACAGTGGTGCGCAACCTCTGGCCTGTGGGACTCCCCCGTGGGTCCAGAAATGTGGTGGTGGACAAGTGGTGGCAATTAGCACTGTTCCCACTCACCCGCAGCCAGATTTGCCATCCCTGTGGGCCATGTGACATGGTTCTGCATGCAGAGCTGCAGCCACGTGCACAATCTAGCATGGGGGTCTGATTAAGCACAGGGCTGAGGCTGGAAATGGGGCCTGATCTGGCATGTGCCTGACTGGGCACACAGACTGGATTTGTTCTTCAGTGAAGCAGTGTACCAATTATCTAGTCCACAGGGGTGAAAGGTTGGGCACTACTTCCTTAATATAGTTTCAACTTGCAATGGTCTGCACCAAACTCCAAGTTACAGCATTGCCAAATGTGCCATTATCTTCCATCAAAAATAACAGCCATAGTGGCTGAGATACTGCACAGGGTCTTTATCTAATCCATTAATTTCCATCCATATGCAAATTTCTCCTAATAGAGAACATTATAGAGGAATATGATTATATGCGAACCTGACAGCAAGCACTATAAACACAGAACAGTTTTCCTTGACAGGTTGCTGCTATTTACCAGGACTAGAGAGTTTGGACAAGGACACAAAAATGTTCCCTTTGTCACCAAGTCAGACAGACATGGTCCAGATGGCTTGGTTAAAAGAGGCTATTTCAAGAACTTCCACAATATTAAATTGTGGACATAGCTTCCTGGTGAACAGTACTTGATAGACTATAGTAATTATGTTTTTAGGGCAACACAACACATTTCTCTCATATCAGTTGGATGATATCTTTTCATTGGCAGAAAAAGGAAAAAGTTAATTTCATTAAAGAGCTTAGATTTAGAAGGCTGAACTAGCACCTGTGTGCAGGTACACTTCAGGGCTAAGTACAGACAGTCAAAAAGCCCAACCTTCACAGGTTAGTCTAAGCAGCGTAGATTGAACCAATAAGCAAGTGGACGGACATTCACTTTTGAGTCAGGAAATGCAGCCACATATCTGCAGTGGCCCAGGCCAGAAGCTGTGGGGTGCTACAGCAGGCAGCTTGGGTCAAAGCTAGCCTGCCCAGCTTGCAAAGGGGGTTTTGCAGGGGAGGTACAAAGCATCCTGGGATGCTAAGGGACTCTGAGTTCACTTGAGTCTGGAGGGGACTTGGGGCAGAAGTTCAATAAACTGATTTAACCTAAATCAGTTAAGTCTGATACTACATCCATCCAGGTTTATTTTAAATTGGATTTCAGCCATTTTGAAAGCAGTTTATGTGGACTGAACTTCTGTTGTGTTACAGATTTGAACTGGTTTCCAATCACTTATACTGGTTGACGTGTCATTTCTGTGCCTAGTCCCAGAAGCCTGAATACCACAACAATGGCTCTAATGCCAGTTAATTTAGAAGTAACTATTTAGTGCAAGTGTTAGAAGGCTGGATGTATGTTTCTCTGCATTATCACCAGGAGCTGTCATACTCTCTGATCAGAAGAACAATAAATATCCATCCTGAAAATAATTCCATATTTTGTCAGGATTTTAGCTGCATGTATTTTGCCATAGTTTATTCATGAACAGAAAAGCTAGCATTAGGGCTGCAGATAAAATGAGGAGAGCACTGGGAAGAAGAAAGCCATGTAAAGGAGGAAATCTGTGAGGAAAGAAAAGATGGGGCTGTTAAAAGACAACAGGAGAAGAGTGAAAGAAGGGTGGAAAGGAAGGAGAGAGGGCAGGGAAAGAAAGAAAATTGAGGGATAGCTAATAATAGGAGGCAGTGAAAAGTACAAGGATATAGAAAAGAGAGAGAAAAAATGAATAAACAAGGTTCACATGAAAGGAAAAAGAAGGGCTTGAAAACACTGTTTCAGAGGTTTCTGCCACTGATGCTGCTGTGATGGCCCTGGCCCTTACACAGTGTCAAGTGTGCTGGCAGCACTTAATCAATGCTATAGAATAACAATCATGCTCTTTTTTTTAATAATTGACACAAAGTGCTGTTTTCCATTGTGTCAGTTCAGCAGCATGCAGACAGGCTAGCATCAGTGCCCATGATAGAAACTTTGTGGAAAGGTTCTTGCGGTGAACATGGAACAGTCAGATACTCAATACAGATCTTTGAAGCTTGTTAGCAAGAGATCAAGGAGATATCTTTTTTCAGTCATCTTGTAATAATATAGCAGCAATTTATATGGCGGCTGGTAGATAACCACTAGCAAGTAACTTGACAAGCCCACAGAGGGATGACTTTTGCTCAGTGTGTATGGATTATGCATGTGCTTATCATCTGGGTCCTCTGTGGTCCTCGGGATTCCCTACAAAATTGTCCTACAAAGATCTGCATCCCAGGCACAAGCTGTTGCTTAAGCCAGTGGTCTATGACTCCTGAGGATTCATTACACGGGCTGAGATCAGTGGAGCCAAGCTTGGCCAAGCTTCTTTTTCCGGCAATGCTGGTGAAATCAATCCTCAAGGGGCAGCAGTCTACTTAGCACTGCTAAAATAACACAAAGCAGCCAGGCTGAAGCCCATCATGTTTTTTAATATCTTTGCCTTATTTTAAGTAACCGAAGAAGTGAAACTACTACCATTTGCTAAGAAGGCTCTTCCATTGTCCAATTGCTTTCACAGCAAGGTCTCTCTCACTCAGACAGAATATTGGACCAATAAGCTCTTTTCCTCACTCATTATAACCTCTTCCTAGTGACCCAGGCCTTCAGTTCTCCCTTGCTTTTTGTTGTTGTTGTTTGATTCATGATACAGATGTAATGAATGCTAAAAAAAGCTCCTAGGTATCTGACAGCTTGGCCCCAATGATCACTTAAATGAACAAAATTACGCCCATTGATTTCAGCTGGCGTTGGTGAACCTGGCTGCTATCTGTGCGTGCCCATGTACAGCAGCTAATTGTTGGACATGATGTTGAGATGCACACCTCTTGATATGCCAAGCAGCATCAAGCTCTGTAAATATGTGTGCTGCTTTTAAAAATAGCCCACCTTGGAATAGGAAACCATTGCTTTGATTGTATGTGGTATCCTTAATGCATAGCACCACAAAAATCTTTCCAACTGTAGCTAAAGAGAAAACCAAGGTTTCAAAGGTGAAGTTAAAGACAGGAAAGCCAGACTGTGATTTGTTGGGGAGACTGGAAAACATAGTAGGGGTTTTATGAGAGAAAATGCAAGCTCCCGGGATGCAGGCTGCAGGAAGTGATGGAGACACGGCATTACTTCACAAGGTCAGAGGGATGCAGCTGTAGTTAATAAACCCCCCCAAAAAATCCCAAACAATCAACCCCTCTCTCCCCCCAAAAACAGACTTTAATCATGAATTCATGAATTTTACAGGTTTTATTTAACAAAGACTTGTTTAAAAGCAAAGCAAATGAAAGCAGCAACTGGTCTTTGAAAATAAACCTCTGAGCTCCACAGTCAAAGGATGTTATAGACTTATTCTTTTCTCAGTCAGTGATGAACTCAGTACTAATTAATTTAGGACACACCTTTCTGAAGCTTGGTTATTCCCTTGGGCAACAGCTTTACCTCACATTAATTTACAGTTCAACGGCAATTTTATGGATACTTGATCTTTTATTACTGTATAACCTATATAACCAGGGTTGAACAGATTTTGCTAGTAGGATAAATGATAACTTGGTTGTAAAATGAGTCATTGGCATTGCCTTTTCAATATATTACAAGCCAGATTGTCAGAGGCCTTTGCTCTGCCATGCCGTGGTGGTGGGGCTTTTCACAACTGCAAAGCATGGTCCACTTGTCCTCTGTGGAATGAGAACACAGGCAACTCATGCTGGTTTCACCTGTGCCCCACCATCTCAGCTCTCTTGACTCTAATATTCTCTGCAACCCAGTAGCTCACTCCCACCCTGATGCATGGAGCTGCCCTGTCTGCTGGAAGCACAGTCCGTCTCATAGGCTGCCTGTAGGAGGCTTTGTCTTCTTGAGCTTCAATCCTTTCGGGTTCTAAGCACCCTGACTGTACTATAATACAACACGTAAACACATGAATTGACCCCATTGACTTCATTTGCACTGTGCATATGCCTAATTTAAGTACATGCTTATGTGCTATACAGGACCGGAGCCAGAGGGCTCAGTACCTTACAGGACCAACCCTAAGTAGGTACTCCTGATAGACGATAAGAATTACCCATTTGGAGGCAGACAGGTCACTGATGCTTTTCTCTTGAGTTCATTCTTCAACTTGAATTTAAAATACCAACATCCATTACTCTAAAGAACAAGGCCAAAGTGGCCACATTCCTTCCTCTGTCATGGTGGTGGAAACCCAGAGTGACTTGTAAAAGAAACCAAATTCATCTCAGTCCCCACAGCTGTTGAGGCTCACATCAGTTCAAGTGCCAGAAATACAGACCAGTCCTCTTTCATTTAATGCAGAGGGGGAGTTGCTTGTTAAGATTGTCTCTGGTGGAGCAGAAGATCCTGACTGTTCAGCTCCTGTATACAGCAATAATGTCATTGACGCAGGAATCATTTGTCTTCGGTGGCACTTCTTGCATGTGTAATTGCTTGCTAACATGAATAAGCTTTGCATGATCTGGTTCTAAGTGAGAAGTAGAGGAGAAAGCTGGACAATGCATATTTTAGCAGTTAACATGTTCATTTAGCTGCTTTGATTTTGGATAGTTTGAGAGAAAATGAATGAGTTTTTGGACAGTTTGATGATTCTAAAAAGTCACAAATAACTCTCAACTTTCCATTTGACAAATGAATAATTTTGGATGGTGTCACTAGAAAGTCATTGTCTGAGACAGCTGTCTCTAGGTGGAGTCTTGGTACATTTTTCTGTCTAAATATATTTATGGCATCAGAAGGTATCTGTTTAATGTTTACTAGGGCACACCTACCACCCTGTAGGATTATGATAGCCCTTGTATCATAAAAAAATACTAAACTAATTACTATAGTCTTTGGTGCAACTCTTTACTGTATGTTTTTATTTCTTAGTAAAATCTTCCATCTCTCTTACATACCTATACTGTCCTGTTATTTTATCTATGTTAGGCACAATATCCTAGGATATATTAGCTTTGTGGAACTTAGCTTCATTTGGAATAAGTAATAAATATAACCCAGAAGTTAAAACAAGAGAGAGAGAGAGAGAGAGAGAGAGAGAGAGAGAGATTTAAGGGTAACAACCATTATTGTGGGCAAAGGTATATCAGTAACTCATTATTTCAGATCAGAATATGTATGTTCCTTATAAGTTAAATATCCTATTAGATTAATTTTGTTACTGAAAATAATTTATATTATGTAGCTTGAGATAAAACTTTAAATGAGCACTGCAGTTTTAGAAAATGGCTTTATTATGTTTATAATAAAATGTATGCCACACTATTTTAAGACTCCAGTCAGGATAGAATCCAGTGCAGTGAACAATGCCAGGCCTGGAGAGCAATTCTCTCTAAAGAAAACAGAACAAAATATCAATATGGTAGAAAACAGTGATTTGACCAATATTTCATTTTAGATAAACTACATCTTCAAAATGAATCAATCAGGTTCTTACAGCACAACAACCCTTTTTTTTTTAAAAATGGCACTAAATTTATTCAAATGCAATATTTCAAAGTTGGTGTCACCCTTCCAAATATATCTTAAAGGGAAAGGAAATGTCTTTTACAGCATTAAATCCTATTCAGTGGTACCTAAACAAATAAAATATGCAACTTCTTTGAATGTGTGTGTTCCTGAATGTATGTCTCATTGATGTGCTCAATAATACAAGATGATTGTATTTATGGAAGGTCCTAAGGATTTTCAGTCTCAAGCTCGCTTTAAGAATTTGGGAGGTCCAGCTGCCTTGGTCAGAGATGGGAAAGAGTTTGCCCTTGAAAAAATGGCTTATGGAGGCCCTTCTGCTATTCAAGAATGAGAGCTGTTTAATGCATGATCTATGACTTATAAAGATCAGATCTAGCTAATCTTAATCCATCCTTCTCCCCCACGGGCATCATTCAAGCCCAAATTAAGCCAATCCAAATCCCAGGTGTCAACCATCTGAGGTTGGTGCTTCAAAGCCTGAGCAATATTACCTTTGTTTTGACTAGTAATTCTTAATCATGAAAAAATATGATCTTAATTTTAAAATCTTGACTCTGCAATAACAGCAGTAATAAAGAACTCTTCTTAAAACTCTGTGTATTACTAAGTAATGTGTACTGAAGGCCATTAGTAATAGTTATAGGCAGCCTTGAACTCCATGACCTGGAGATGGCACCCTTTCCATTAAATTTCTTTCTTATGAGGGGTAAGTGTGATACTGGAGATTCACCATATTGTTATGCCCTAAAAAGCATGAGCTAAAATGATACTGAATCTAGATTCATCCCATTTCAGAAACCAAATTCACTTCTTGAACTGACAGTAATATGGGCTGCATGGTAGACTCAAACCTCTCCAATTCACTGTTTGCACTCGCAGTCTTTGAGCCCTATCAGGACATCATCTCTAGGCTGATGGGTTCATCCCAGACTCAAGATACTTCCCTATCCTCTCTGGATCAAGTTCTGGCTGCAGGTGAACAACCAGCACCAGACAACCAACACCATACAGAGTGCCATACATACTACTTGCAAATGTCTTTCACTAGAAAGCGATTACTTACTTTAGCCCAGGGTTTCCTACTTTCCATTTATGCCACTCAAAACAGCTTATCAGTGTCTGCCCAGTGGTTCACCAAAGTATTTTCATTACATATGTTTCAGGAAACAGCACTTGCAGAGTGAGTGTACCATACTGCACTGCCATGCATGCTATGGCATCCCCTCATTCTTACTGCAAGAAGCATTTAATGAGACCTAGAAAGTCATATAATGGAGCCATTTATGTATGTGAATATGGCATCCTGCACTTGGACAGGCTGAGAGGCCTACTGGGACATTGTTTTGTCAAGGTCCCCTCCAGTCACAGGCTTGGATCACAAACGCTGACATTTTCTGAGGTGCCAAAGGGAATTAAGATGCTCAATTCATTGCATGTCAGTAGAAACAGAGCCCCTAATTCTTGGAGGCATTTGAGTCTCTCAGCTAAGGATACTGCTTTCAACTTCTTCTGGCATGCAAGACCTAGAGCCAAAACCCCAGAACTCTGCATGCTGCTAGGTTGTACAAAGAGATGTAAAAATGAGTCTGTAATCAGAATCTTAAATTCTTCCTCTTGTTATTAATTTATTCAGTGGGGGGAAGGCATTTCATACATTAAGTTTTAGTGTCTGTTATTTGATGGTAATCAATTAATTTTTAACTATCTTTCAACCCTCTTTGAAGTTCTATAAATACCCTAAGCTAATAGAGACATTTTTATATTGGGAATGCAAATCCACTGTGAGCTTATTTAAAAAAAGAAGAAGTCTGGTATAGCATGTTTGTTCAATGTGTTATTAACTCAGAAAGAAAATTGAGCCATACTGAACAGCAGAGTTCTGATTCCGGGGGTTGCAAACAATTCATAGTTAAAATGACTCAGACTAATTCACATTTTTTACAAGTGAAAAGGTTCAGAATGACCTTGAATTGAAAGCTCTGGACTTGCCCAGCTGTTTCCTTTCACTGTGTCCAAAATGCCTCAGAGGTGATGCTGTAAAAATGATGGAGAGAGAGGGAGTGAGAGAGAGAGAATAATTTTAGGGGTGGTTTCAGCATCTGAGATCCTGAAAGTGGACGAATAACATGAATTTAGATTGATTTAGTTTACACTTCCCTATGAGAGAGAGTTCAAACCATTTCATCTTTGATGGCAAATGTCAAGAGCAAACACTATAGGAAGTTTGCATAAAGGAAGATCTGAGGGAGCACAGGCGCATCAGCTGGTCATAAGAAGTCTCTCATCAGATTGTTAAGTTGAAAAAAAAAATCTTATGCTATCAGCAGTGAAAAAAATCTGAAAATTTTAACATAGTGGATTTCAGCCCAGCTCCCTCAAGTGTGCGGTCTCTCAGCAGAACCCTGAGTAGCTTTCCCCGTGGTTTTTTGGCACCCGTATGACAATTCTCAGTGCAGCTCCTCTTTTTGCTGAAAATACTTCACAGACAACACTGCAGGTTGTGGAAGTTGCTCTTAAGAGCAGCAATTCATTCTGGAGGGATGAAAAGACATAAATGGAGGGATGAAAAGACATAAACTCTCAATTGAGGCAGAAAATACTCAGACATATTAGTGGCCTTTTTTAAAATTTACATTTTCCCTGTTAGTTCACCCCTAGATCCTAATGCGTGATTTACTAATTAATTACTATTATTAGCTAATGGCAGTGAAAACTGAAATTACTGCCTGCCTAAAGCATAACAAAATTGACAATAAATTTATAGTTTCTGAATCACTTTCTTCTACAGGTCTGTTAGCAAACATTAGAGCTGTGGCTGTCTAGGTCATTCCATGAAAGTCATCCTGAACACAGGATGTCATGGCTTGGATATGGTAGTTGTGGAGCATTGCTCTCATCTTTGCCAAGGATGTACTGAGAAAAGGGGATAGGAAATAGGGCTCTGGTAGGCAATCACAGAGTGACACCCTGTTTAGGCAAAAATTGCTCTTACAAGTATGGTAGTTCTCTTGCTCTCTCTTGGCATACATGCAATTTCCCTTGTATCAGTAAAGATAGTCCTGTGCCAAACAAGGGAAAGAACAACCAAAAGCAGTAGCATAACAAGGGCAGGGTAAGCGGGGCACTAACCCTGGTTGTAAATTTTGAGTGGGGTGTCAGCAGCATCCCATAGTGCTCCATAAATCTACTCTCTGGTGTTCAGCATTCCCCCTTCTCCTCCCTCCCTTGACTTTTCAGTGCTTGGCATCCTCATACTTTCCCACCCTTGGGTCTCTGGCAGATGATGTCTCTGACCAAGGGACAAAAAAATGACTAGTCATGACTCTGGCCAGTAGAATCATGACTGACAATTGACAGTGACATTTCTGTCTTAGATGGGATTTTTTCCCTCTCTCAGAAAATGGCATATTCTCCAGGATACAATTGATAAGGGGATTTGAGAAGGGGATCCATGTCAATCCAGAGGACCATCTTAAAACTTAAAGCTAAAACTCAAACAGGGATGGCCAAAGTTAGACTCCTAAATTCTTATGCAGATTTACTTAAGCAAGGGGCCAGATCTGTAAAAAGCCTCAGAATCTAAAGCTCCTACTAGGATTATATATCAACTAGGGATACTGCTCAATAGCCACCTCTGGAGCAAAGTGATAAAGTACCCCTAGTCATGTCTATACCATGCCTCAAGCATCCTTGGGGAGAGTCACTCTCAACCTGGAAAGATGCCAGTGAAGCCCCTCTGAAGGAGTTCCTGTCCTTGATACTCTCAAGATCTGTCTCCAGCATCCTTGAGAATGGCTAGGGTGGTGCTCCAAAGTGGCTTCGCTACCTCATGTCTAGGATTCATGTGTGTGAACAGGAGCAAATGGTCAGCTCAAGTTCAAGAGCAGCCTCCTTGGAAGCACTGGCAATACAGTGTAGACTTATCTTTTGTGTCCCAATGGTTTGAGTGAAACAAGGACTTCCAGTGACTGGATAGTGGAAAGGAGGCATTTTAAATAAAAAAAAGATGCTGTATCTGAAAAGGAGAATATGCTTGTGTTTTTACTTCTCCAGTCTCATTTTCCACAAGTAACTTTCCATAGTACTGTGCTAATGAAGCTATATGAGTAAGTGGGACTGAGGTTTCCAAGTCACTTGAGTACTTTTGAAAATGTTAGCCAATAATAGCATTGGAGGAAATCAGTACAGAGTGGTCACTTTCAATGTTGTGTAAGGCATTGTTCTGCCTACACAGAGGATGGGTCTGAACCCACGATTTTCATCAGTATAAGCAAATTATCAGTGTAAACCTAGTGTAAATCTATCATAAATAATCCCATGCCACATCTTCCTTACTACCAACTTAATGGTTTTGGCTGAGAGATGTCTACACTTTGTGCTCTATCTTAGGGCCTTCGGTAGATGCCAAGAGCTGGCCAAGAACTATCTTAGTCTGGCATTAAAAGACTGCCCCATAGAAAATAACCCTCAGGCTGAAAATGTGAGCAATTCCACCCAGTAACCTAACTAAGGTAGGGTGACTAGGGCAGTAGCCCTGTGCTCTAACTTGGGGGTGAGGGCACAGAAAAATAAGAGGTGCAGCTGTTGTTAGTCAGCCATGCTGCTGGCACCAGCACCCAGGAGGTGCTGCTGCCCTGTGCCCTGCCTTATACAACCCGAGCAGGATCTTTAGATACTGAGGACTTTTACAAATATGATGCCTTGTTTAAGTAATAAGAATTTAGGGGTCTAACTCTGGGCAACCCAATCAGCAAGCTGCCTTGCTATGCCCCAGATACCAACAGATTCACAGTCTGTCTTGCAGTCAGGTCTCTGACCAAACTCAAGTTGCTGAAGTGGCTCTCCACTACAGGTGCATGTGCAGTGTTTGTTTGTATAACAATTACTTTCTTTCCCAATCTGAAACAGTGGGTGATCTCCAACGCTGGAACAAAATCAATAGCAGAAGAAAACAGTTTAGAAAAGAATGACAATGAAGTCACTCACTCAAACAGGAAGTTAGCAATGCATTGTTAGAACAAAAGAAAAGAGCCCAAGGAGAGAGTTTTAATGTAGCCCCTAGATACCATAGTGACCAACAACTGCATGGATACATTAGGTAGATTTAAGGTACTTTAGACATCCAAGACACGTAGGAAGCAACACAACTATGGCAGAATACCAGGGCAGCTGTCCAGGTGCCAACACAAGGTGTGGGGGGAGGGAACAGGGTGACCAAGCAGAAAGCAGGCTGGTGCTACTACAGCCACGCAGCAGCAGCCAGAAGTTGCTGCTGCCCTCAGCACCTGGCTGCCTTGTTATGCCTCTGCTTATAGGTCACATGAAGGAAATCAACAGAAATACAGTGTACTGAATATTCTATCCCATTCAAAAATATACAAAAGAAAGAAGAACCAGCAGCGGCCAGCCAAAATTACGAATGCAGTTCCATTTAACAGAAAATCAATATGACAATAAGATGCTAGTAATGAAAGAAAAACCGCAGCAGTGTCTCAATAAAGATTTCAAATTACAAGATTATAAATGGAGAGCCACAGTCATGTTGGACAGGCAAATATGACCACAGCAATACTGGATAGTTTAGGGTAAGTGCCTGCAGTTTCCAACAAAGCCAAGGGGAGCTACAAACATGCATCTAAGGGCAGGATTTGGCTCTAGGACTTGAACATGAATAATCGTGGCAGAGAGAGATGAAATCCTAGAAATAAAAGATTTGCTTGTGAGAAACCCATATAGCCAAACCCATGGGGAGACCCTTAAAGGAAATCTCTGCCATTCTTTATTTCCAAGGTTCTTGTACAACCTGGTGGAGTTTTTTATTAAGTACAGACACTATTTATTAATAATAGTATTAGGCTCTTTTATCCAAAGAGCTTCAAATATTTTCAAGACATTTATTAAGTGAGCTTTACAGTGGTCTCAGTCCTGTTCCTATTAATGATATCAATGGTAAAATGCCTTGCCCTTTAACTTTAATAGTACAGGATCAAGGTTATTGTGGCAGAAGCAGGCATTCATCTGTTCATTTTACCAAGAAGGTAAACAGAAGAGATGTTGAATGGTTTCACAAAGTGATGCTTGAGACAAGTGTGGCAGAGTTGGGACTTCCAGGAGTTCTAGCTCCTAATTTGATATTTTACCACCAGTCCATTCTTCCCATTCCAAATGGTTGTGTATTTAAACAATATATTAAACACCGTAAAATTATAAACTTCTTTCTTGCACATGATTATAATCAAACAACTCTGTAAAGTAAAACATTAGCTGCCAGGAAGACATGTGTCCCTTGTTGCCTACAAAAATGTATTCATTTCTGAACAAATCTGTAATGTGCCATCCTACCCTGCCTTCTGTCTTTCTTACACTGTCATCAAAAGGCGACCTTAGGAGATTTGGGGGGGGGGAAGGACAGGGAGAGAAAGGTTTATGTGTTTGTGGCTTACAAAGGGTTAATGTCCCTGTGCTTTTCTATCTGAATATCTTACAGCAAATGGATTAGCGAATTGTATATTGATACAATTATATCAGAGAAAAGGAAATGGGGGAAGATTATAAAGAATCAGGCTGTAGACTCAAAATGGTGGAAGTCTGTAAACTGAATATGCTGGTGACACCAAAGAGAAAAGCGTGTAGAAAAATGATAAATTAGCGAAGAGAAAGCTTCAAACTCAGGAAGCATCTAGGAAAGGAAACTTTAGCAACATATTAGGAAGGAAACGGAGCAAATGAAATGCCTAAACTGCAGACAAGCTAAACTCAAAAAGAGAGTGAAAGAAACTGCAAGTATTAGCATGTGACAAATCTGTAAAGTCAGGAAAATGACATACCTCTAAAGGGAATGATCCACTACCAGCAGAAAAGACAACAGCCTAGATTAAAAACAGGAAGAGTCATTTAGTAGCAGAATCTTGCTGAATTCTGGCAAAACTCCAAGAGACACCCAAATCTACATGTATCAAGAAACAAAGGCGCTCATTAAAAGAATGATTTAAACCAATATTGTGCATGTTGGAGACAGCCAGAGAATGAGAGAACATTCAAAAGCACTAACGAGAATTGTGTTTCACAACTCTGTCTTGGTTGGATTTTTTCTCCCCTTTTCAAAAAATGGCATATTCTCCAGAACACTACTGATGAGAATTCTGCCAGTAACTCAATAATATTGGATTCACCCCTTACAGCCACTACCTGAAACAAACAAACAAAAAAGAGTTACCTACACCAAGTGCAGCCTCTCATGGAGGCTGTTTCACCAGGACAATTGCTTTTGAAATCTTAGCTATGATATAAATTGGAGAATGTTTAAAGATGATAATAAATTAGTAAGTAAAATAAACTTAGAAAATCAAAGGGTATGTGACTTTTATGAGTACCATGACAATATAACTCTTACTGTATGCATGAGATATGGGTGTTTTGGAATTTATAACCCACATGCACAAGTGGTCAGTGGTGAATTACTCATAAAAGGCTGCCAAAAAGTTACTACAGCTATAGAGAATGTTTTAACATAGATCTCGCTCTAATGGGAAGTGTTCTGAGTCCACCACATTCTTATCAAGCCGGATAATAAAGTCTACCTGTTTTGAGATTTACACAACCGTTCCATGAGCTTGTAATAGAAATTTAGCTTCAAATTTAACTACTGGGAAAAACCAACTTCCACTAGTCCAAAATTCTGGATGAAAACAATATCATCCTGAAAAACATATTTCTCATTCTCTTCATGAAAGACCTGATCCACTGAAGTAAATGAGAGTCTTTCAACTGTGTTTTATTGAAACAGGGTCCAGTCCCAAAATTCCACATGCCACTGATTATACAGATAATATTAGGCACTCAGCAACTGAATCCACAGTATTTGTGACAAGTCTCCGCTTCCTGGAAATTATACCACTTCCATTACAAGTTATAGAAACACTTCTATCTCAAGCCATCGCAAAGCCCAATGCTAAATGGTGCACATTTTCAATATACCTCTGTTAGTCTGAGAAGTACACAGTCTTTTCAGAATTGCTGACTTTTTAGATCATACATAAAAAGGCGATAAACAGAAAATAGGGAAAAATACTGTTTTTAGTTATTATCTCATTACCTTTTAACTAAGCTTTTGATGAAGACTGTGCAGTGAACTTGCATCTGTACAAGATCTTTCAATGAAACGTGAACATTTATTTCAATAAAAGCTCTTCCTTCACCAACATCCTGTGGAAAAAGTCAGGTGTTACCAGTCATATAGATGTCTAAGCTATTGGCTTTGAGAGGCTAAGGAATTTTCTAATAAAAAAAAAAATTTGCCTTCTATCATAAAATAGTTTCTGTAATATTTGCTACAGTAAGAAAAAACATCAAGGAAATTAAACAAGATAAAAATATTTAATATAGATTAAAAATCCAGAGTTAGACAAGAAAAGGTCAGTAATCAAAAGGTGTGATAGCTACAAACAGAGCCAACTTACAAAAAAGGTTAGCCATGTAAATGGCCAAGTTAAATAAGACACAGTTAAAGTTCACTTGGCTCCAATAATATATAAACGCACTCATGATGGTTCTGGGGGACTAAGTTAGCTTCAACATAGTCTTGTTTATCTTGGCTGTTTTAGTGACTACCCATTCTGTGGATTGGCTCTGTGTGTAGACATAACACCTTTCTGCACATTCTTTACACTTGGCATCCTTCTCTATCTTAAATGTTTGCCTCAAATATCATTTTTTTTTGTTTCGCAAAATAATTCAGCGGCAAGAATGGAATCACCATTCTATATTTAGGAAAACAGTAAAAATTTGTTATAGAATTTCAAATATTCCATTTCCCTGCAAACATTTGAGCTTCTAAATGCCTGAAGTATAATCAAATATCTAATTAATTACCATACTATTTTATACCGCATTAGACAGATCAGGGAATAACAATACGTTCATCACCAGTAACCAATTCAAAACTGGTACCGACTATTAATAGCTACTATCTGATGGTGATTTGTGGACTTGTGTTATAGGACTGACTGATAGGAACAGTTAATAATTTTCTATCAAAACAATTTTCTACAGAAAATTGGATTTCTGAATAAACAAAATTTATCAAAAAAATACCTTCTTTCTACTGAAAAACACCCCAAAGTTTCATTCCTAAAAATATTTAGATTTGGATATTTTGCCATAGTGTCTCATGGAAGTTGTAGTTCAGTTTCCACAATTCCCCATTCTGCTTAATAGATCAAGCTTCCCAGCCAGACAACACTTCTTGTTGAAACTTTTGTGACCATGAACTCTTAATTATACAACTGCCTCCCTTCACAAGCAGGGTGAAGTCAATTTTTAAAGATTTTTCTTCTTTGTGTTTTTTTTTGGCAAAAAAATTCTTTGGAAAAGTCCCATTTTCTGACTAGAACTCATTAGATCTAGTCATAAAATGGGATTTTTCCCAAGAAAATAAAGGTCTCTGTTCCATTTCCTACATACCAGCTATGGAGACAAATGCAGCACCAAAGCCAATACTTTTATCAGTTCTGTGGACAACTGGATGGCTACTATTTTGGGACTGTCAATCTGGCATCACTTCTTTCTCTTACAGCATACATTTTTCAAGAAAACATAATTTTAGGACAAAAATCTCAGATAAATGCAGGGTTAACTCACCCACCAGGGGGAGTCTCCTGTGGCAGGGGTATTCATACTAGTTATGCAATACCTACTTTATGTACCCGTGTAGTTGTGAAACGCATCCATTATCACAAGCCTGCCTATACTAAACTGACAGAAAAGGGGGAGGCAGCCAAGAGAAAATGAAGACAAGCCCTGTGTCAAAGAAATTCAGTTTCTGGAACTGATGGGACTGGAAGACCACCAAAGGCTACTTAGAGAACTTGAGGCTGTGATCCTTAGATGCGCCGAGTCAGCTCTATGGACATGAAGGTAACGCTAATTATCCAGAATTCAGTAGGAGACAGATATATTTATCAACTGGGGTTCAATATTTCTGATTATTTTCCCATTGCAGTTTTGCTGGTTCAGCTTAAGTCACAGGGATGTTTTCAAAATGAATTATTTTTATTTCAAAATGGAAAAAGCAAAGAATCAGTATTGGGTGGAACCTTCTGCCTACTCGGTCTCTTAAAATATTCCTACTCCAAAGTGAACTTTCTTCCCAATGCATTTCATCCTACAAATGACTGGACCTCTCTCGTGCATTTAAGGACTTCTGAATAATATAAAAAGACAGTGCTTTAGTTTCTGTTGGCAACTGCTGCATGATCTGTTAAAACATTAGCATTTACCCACAGCTATCATATCATAATTTCTGGGATACATTAATATTGCCTAACTCAGGAAATAATGGCTATAGTGCTGTTGTTACTCTGCTTTGGTCACTGAGGAGAAAAGCTGCTTTGGTAATGGTTACCACTATATGGTTTTTAGTGGACACTTATGAGAAACCAGATATTTTACATCTCTTTATAGCTTGCTCACTCTGTAATAACAGGATAGAGCTCGATTGTGATAATAAGATCTGTTCTGAGAAAGCAGCATGTCATGTAGTAGCCTGGGACCCACAGTCTCCCTCTCTGTCTGTATTACTCTGAAGCAACATTAAATTGTGTTGGATCTATCACAGTACACCTTTTCTGACACAGATACATTATCATGAGTCCAGATGGAGGTAGCTAAGTCACCATCTATTCTTGACCACAGCAGTTCCAAATATCTTGAAGGGCAACACCTGTGCTTGCAGAAGGTGATGATTTGGTCTTCAAAAGTATGAACTGTCCCTTTAAAATATTAGCATAGAAATCAGCAGAAGCTTTCTACCCATTAGAGAAGTGAGGCTTTGGAACAGTCTGTCATTAGGAGTTAGTGGATGCATCTACATGTGCGCTTTACTGAGGAGTTGACTAATTTGCTCTGCAGTAAAGCATAATAGTCTACAGGTGCATCAGTATTAGGGAGCAATAGATTAATTAACTGTGCCATAGAACAGTACTTTCAGGGATGGTGCTAACCTATGGTGGAGTAATTTACTCTGCTGAAACGGTGATAGGGGCTGGCTAGGGCAGGAGGGTTCCAAACTGTGGGGGCTGCCTGCTGCCTAGCTCCTCCTTGTGCCCCAGCCAACCCCTCCATCCCCTGATGCCACCACCTGGAGCCTGGGGTTGACTCTCAGGGTCCCCTGACAGCCTAGGGCAGCTCTGCCTCAGCTCCAAGCGCTGTGGTCCTGGATGCATGTGTAAATGCTGCACCTCGGAATCAGCTAGGAGCTTATTTCTTCACACTAACAGCATGCATAGATGCACCCACTACAAAACTCCAACTAGCCTCAAGGTAGAGCATAAAACATTTATGAATGGGATTATATTGGGCATGTCTACATGAGCTGTTAACTGCGCAGCAGCCTAATACTGCACAATAGCACGTCACAGCACAACTGGTGCTAATATGCTAATATGCAGCATTGTGACTAAAAAGGTGTGTGCCAATGCTACTGCACAGTAATGCCAGTCCCTGTGCATTAATTTAGTACACCATTATACAAATACTAAATTTTATGCACGATAACTACAGCACATTAATGAATGTGTAGATGCTCCCACTATAATATGGTTTACTGCATAGCAGAGGACTAGATTTAATGAGGCGGGAGATACAATCCAATCCTACATGATATCTTCCTGAGCGCAGAAGTGTAAGTCTGTTCAATATTTTTCAGATAAATATATGTGTACTTAACCAGTTGTCTTAAGTATGATGTGACATCCTGACTTCACTGCATGCAACAGCAAAACTCCAAATCCAATAGAGCAAGGACTCCATCCCAGGTGGATGATGCTACTAGAGGGAGAGATTTTCAAACCAGCCTAGGGTTTTTATATACTCATCTTCTTTTTAAATGTCTGTCTATATCTCCTAAGACCCTTTGAAATATCAATTACCTATTTTATGTAAACAGTAAATTTTCAGTAAGTGATGCTGAAGCAAATTACTTTATGTGCTGGTTCTTTAGGTTAGTTTGCTCATGATCAGAAAACAGATCTAACTGGTTCAAGGAATGTTGGGTTTTTTAAAAATTATTTTTAGAGAAGGGTAAGCAGTAATGCAGTTGTACCAGCAATGCTGAGCAGAATCAGTGTAAATGTTATTTCCAAGTTCCATCTTTCTCTCTGTGACTCACTATATGTGTCTATTTCTGTCTATACATAATGGAAGGGGAATAACTTCATGCTCTGAGCATTGTACTTGTTGTGGAGAGCTCTTCCTGGTTTAGGTGCTGTGTTGCTCTTGCATCTTGTGGACTTTTAAAATCTTTTTCTCAAGTGATCTTCATCTTGTTTACTGTGACCTCATCCTACTTGTTCAGCTTGCCTGCAAGAGTAAAAAAGACCTCAAATTATATCTGTTACAAGTACCTGCAAGCTTTTGTTTATATGGAATTACATTAAAAAATTATACAATAAGCACAAATGGCCTTTATAACAGCAACATGTAGGCAGACTTACATGTAGGAGGTGTAATAGCTGAAGGGCATTGTAACAACCATAGATTGTTGTTACAGGGTTACTATAGCTTGCCTAAACATCTCCATGGAGGGCTCTCTCTTTTTTTTTCTTCTTTGTTTTGGTTTATCATCAAAGATTCACCTTCTGAGCCAATTTTTTTCAGCTTTGGTTCTGGCCTTAAGGGTGATCAAAAATGGTTCGGCCATTTTGAAATTTAAAGAAAATGGAAAACAGAAGACACAAAATCCGTAACATCTTGCTAATTGCTTTTAATCCACTGCAGGTAAAATTTCTCTCACTATATCTTCCCATAGTGTCCTCCTCTATTTTTTCATGTTCAGCTTGACCCTGTAGTCAAGTAACTGAATTCTAATGTAAGTGTGGTATGACATATTTACAAAAAGTAAATCTGGGAAGTGTGGTTACAAATACCTTGAAGAATGGGTACAAAGAGGATGGAGCTAGACTGTTCTCAGTGGTGGCAGATGACAGAACAAGGAGCAATCGTTTCAAGTTGCAGTAGGGGAAGTTTAGGTTAGACACTAGGAAAAACTTTCACACTAGGAGAATAGTAAAGCTACACAGAGAGGTTGTGCAATCTCTGTCCTTGGAGGTTTTTACTAGGACCCAGACAGATAGAACCTTGACTGGGATAATATAGTGCGAAGGTGGTCCTGCTTTAAGCAGGGAGTTGGACTAGATGACTTCCTAAGTTCCCTTCCAACCCTCATTTTCTACAATTTCTATGATTCTATGAAGTCAGTGGGCAAACAGAGAAGTCTTTTCCAGGAGGGTTTCAATAGCCAACTGCTACCATCTCATCCATTTCAACAATGGGATCTCCACCATGTGTGTAGACCCACTATGTCAAATAAAAATAAGAGGGGACGATGCTAAGCAGTTGTACATGACAGGACATGGCATATTAAGTTTGCTCAGCACTTCTGGTATAAGACACAGTTTGGGAGTCTTATGTATGGTCCAATTTGAATTGTTTGGGCTGAAATTTTAATGCTAGGGTTTTGGGATTTGTTTGTTTGTTCACATTCAAAAATCTTGTGACGTTTCTCTTCAACGGTTCTAGCACCACTGTGCTCACTGGACTGCACATGTGCCAGACCACACAAAGAAAATAAGCATGCTTCCTGCCCTCTTATCTAGGTGTGACTCATAGTTTCATTGGCCATCTCCACAGAGCAAGTGAACACACTTCAGCCTGAGGTTACATGCGAGAAGCTGGACTTTCCTTGTAATGTCTGACAAATTGATAAAATAAATAAGGGCAACTTTGCTATACAATCCTGATTCATCCAAAGAGTAGGTCTATCCTGTGTTCTGAATGAGGCAAGCCTCCTATGGGGAAAATAGCATATAGGTTTATAATTAAAAACTATATTCTAATACATAAGCACAATGAGGCTTTAATAACATATGCTTTTGGGTAGCATGTTAACTATGCACAACACAAGCATATTTGTGTGCATATACATACAGAGAACATGTCTACACACAGTGATATTTGAGGTATTTCCAAATCTAATAGCTAATCTCCATAAACGGAGATTTGTGCAATTTTGTTAATTCTGACAAATAATTATGACCCAAAGACTTTCCTCCACCAAAATAAATGCAGCTATAGAGAGTTTAGAACCAGTCAAATAATTTTGACAAGCTACTTAAAATATTCAAATAGACTGTGAACATCAATTACAGTGATTTGGTCTGCTTATAGGCACTGAGTACAGGAAAAATATAGAGATCAAATCAAAATCTGTTGGTTACTAGGAACAGCATATGTATAAGTTCATACATATGCAGAACTTCACACATACATGTGTGCACTTATGCACACACATGCACAAGGCATGTGTATATTACTATATTGGGAGGTGCCTAGTTTTATGTTGCTTTATACTTAATAAAAAATGTATCACAAAAGGCACAGCACTTCTTTAATATTTAACTTAGTGGGCAATACAAAAAAGCGTAACACACATGACTTACATGCCAAGAACCTAGCCTGCAGCGGTGTCATCAGAACATCTTAAGCATTTCTACCAACCAGGTGCCCACAGAAAGGAAGAATTTCATGTCAGTTATATCTTTATAGCTGCTTGTAAATGCACATACAGATCCTTCTACTCAGTACTTATTCAAAAGAACTTAATATAATAGTATCGACTAATTGATAATTAAAGAAGCCTTTAGGAATACTGTAAAATAGCTGTCATAGAATTTCTCACATCCACTTAGCTAGGTCAGTTCTGAGTGAAAACTCTACCATGCTCTTATAATTTTTTCCTGAGCACTTCACCATCAAGAAGGTGTATATAAGTGAATGTGGGGGGTTCAACTGCAATTTTAAATGTATCGACTGTGTTTTATTGTTGTCTCATGACTCCCCCCCTACTCTGCGCTGGGTATCACTCGGCTTCTATATTTTAGATGGCTCAGAGGTTGGCCCTTGCCCCCCTGTTTCATGAAGTAAGTATAATTAGATGATAATGCCTTTCTTGTCAAAACTTACTGCTTATTTAAGCCTGCAGTAATAATTCAAAATTATATTCAGATAACACTGTTTATTCAAATGGACACTCTTTTCCAAGGGAACAAAAGACACAATTTCTGCAAACAGATGCAGCAAACCTGTCAAGCTCTTAAATGGTTAAGTTGAGCATTTTACTTAGAAAGGCTGACAAATTTTCTTCACTTCAAAATATCATTAACACCAATAACACATTTGCCCAAGCCTATTTCTAAGTTGTAAAAAAAGATTGCTACAGATTAAGACCCTTGATATAATGCTATAAGCTCCTAACAATGGTATCTTTTATAGTGAAGAGCAACTGCAGACACAAATTGCCCCCTTTCCTGCACCTTTTTCACAAAAATCAATATTAAAGTAGTAGCTGCCTTAACTCTCCCATAGACTATATGAGAAAAAACCACAGCCATGCTTAGGATGGTTTAGGTCAATAAAGAATCAATACTGTGGTTGAATCTGTAGAAAGATAAAAGACTTAGAACTCACTACAGTGTGCCCTATTGTTTCTCTCTATTCTGAAAAGAAGCAGAAGTACCTCACTTTTTTAACTAGCAATGAATTCAGTGTTTGTGGAAAGGAAAGGATGTCACTGGAGGCTGTATATGGCTGCAGTATCTGCAGACTAGTGGTCTGATCTTGTTCACCTACACCTCCCATTTAGTTCAAGGGGATTCTAGGGAGCAAGAAAAATGCAGCAGTGGGACCCATGCACACTAGAAACCAAAACCTTCCAACACAGTTTGATCAAACCCAGCTCATTCATTAACTATGAGAGACTGCCCATGAACAAGCTGGGAGGGGAAAGGGTTCTTATCCTGATTTCTCTCTGCTTTTCCATTAACAAGCAAACAGAGCCAATTCAAAGCAAAGAAGGTTCTCTGATGTATTTAGTGTTTGCCAGACACATAACTCCCTCTTATATTTTAACTCAAATCCACCTTTCGCACTTCATGTTATGATTTGACCAAATCTGAACACCTCGGTGAAAAAAAAATGCCCAGAATCAGAGATAGATAAATTTCTTAACTCACATATAAGGTTTGGATATGTATAGTTTGTTACTACCCCTCTTCATATTAAGCTAGTTGACTCTACACATACTTCTTTTGTAAGCCTGAAAACCAGGACCATATACCTGTCTGGATAGTAACTGAAAATGAAAAAATATTGTTTTGGGTGGACTGGAGGGTTCAGATAAAAACAATTTATGAGTCCAAATCCTCCAAATTCTTTATTTGAAGATGCACTTTGTTATCCTACAAGGGGCAGCTGCTGATGCCTCTCAGTTTAGAGCAATGGCTCCTTCTTGCAAAAGACCAGTGAAAATCTAGATAAAGCTGGAGATACAGTTCTCTAAAAAATTGGAAAACTAAATGGGTAGCAATAGAAAAGATAGCAAAGGCTTTAAATGCATTTGTCTGATGAAAACAATTGTTACATAGCACACATGCTTGATCTTCAAAGCCAGAAGCAAACATTAGGTCCTTTATTGCTCTCTGTCTTGATCATGATCAGAATAAACAAACGTGTACATCTAGTTCATGCAGAAGCTAGGTCAGGGTGGCACATTTGAGACTAGCTCGTTCAGGAAGGCATGCGCTTTCATAGGCAACAAACTTCTATGTAACTGCTAGGAATGGACTGAAATTCTAGCCCATATGACTGAAATATTGATACTTGTAAGATACAGGAAGGTAGAGGAAACAGCTTATGTAAATAGCAACTTATCTAGTTCTATTAAGATGTAAATGTCCTGTAATGATGGATTTCTTCTTACAAATAATAATAATTATTATTTTACGTCTATTATTAACATAATTGTCTAATTGTTATTTGAATAATGATTATTAATAGAATGATAGTTCCATTAAAGCATCTGGCTGCTTGACCTACGGGAGGATTTCATCTCCTTGAAATCATAGTACATCCAGAAGGGTCAAAATGGGTGGTAGGAGTTCATAAATCAATATGTCTTTCCCATATTACTAAATGACGTGGGGCTTTGGGAAGGATTTCTGTTTGGAAAAGAGGTTTACACCATGGAAAAGACTTCTCAGCATTTAACAGCAGAGATGCAGTGAGGAAACATGCACCACAGACAGAAGAGATGAGCACTGCAGAAGGAAACTATCTGCAAGAAGACCTTCTAAAAAAGCAGACTATGTTCTCCTTCCAGTGCTTGCTCAGAGCAGCACCAGGGAATGGTCAAGGTAAGTACTAACAAAGGTAAAGCTTCTTCTGCTTCAGTGGATACTGTGGACGTTAACAGAAGCTCCCTCCCCTGACAGTCCTCCTCCCTATCATCAGCACTACTGTATTTTCCAATGGGAAATTTTTGGCTGATTCCAAATTTGTTATAGAACAGCAACACAAGACGATGGGCTTCTGGGTCCTGTGGCTAGTAGAAATCTGCTAAGGACAGTAAAAAGCAGGAAGGCCACTGAATTTTTATTTGAGGCTTCCCTACCCATCTGCTGTTTCACTCCCTCATTCACCCTACAACCATCCCTCCTAAATCATTTTTTTTCTTCTGGGAAGTCAGGCCAGTGAGCAATGGTAGAATGAATCAGCTGGCCTCTCTGTGCCATGGGTGGTGGTGGTGCCGATAAAAAACCAAAGCCAAAAACAAAAAAACCAAAACCAAAAATTCAAATTAAAATTAAGTCCTTAACAGTGGGACAGGACAATGAAGAAAGAATACTTCACAATGGTTGCAGGATAAAGGATGCAACAGTATAGAAACCTCTGGTCACCTAGGTTTTCCTTGCCATTGAATCAAATTTTTTCTCCTGTGAAGTACTGCATGATTGCTGATGCACAAGGGCATCCCAATGTTAAAGAAGACTGGTGCCAGTGTAGCAAAACCCCAGTTTTTCTTTTTTTTTAAAAATGAATTCCTTCTCCTTCCCCAACCATTTCTGACTTTGTCTCTTCCTCTCTATTCCCTATAGATAAGTATAAGTGAGCTAAAACACAGGATAAGCTTCAGCATTTTATTTTGGTAGCAAGTTCTTTTTGTTTTGTTTTTTCTCCTTCTTTATATTATATAAGTATTATGTTTACATTGATTTTTACTGTTCTATCTTACTGTTTTACTGGTACTATATGATTTAGGCCTACATATGTAATTTAGTATAAGTCATTTTGCTTGTCAAGTCTCTATCCTGTCCCCAGGCCCGGTTGTATAACTCATGACTCACACCTACCCCTCCTATGTAACTTGGTTCCTGAATGAATGGGGATGAATGAGGGTGCTTGAGAGACAATGGCAGTAGGTCTAAAAACAGCTCCCTCTGAATGACCAAACCATCAACACCAATATACTGTATTGTTAGACCCGG
>NW_017728943.1:42002403-42010211 GCF_001723895.1 Crocodylus porosus
ATAGGTAGCTATCACCCCTACCCCCTCTTCAATCAAGGGCTTGGACTCTGTTTCTCTTCCCTACCTAGACGCCAATGCTTCCATTTAGTCTCTTTTTCCTGCTGCGAATGCGGGTGTGTGTGTGTGTGTGTGTGTGTGTGTGTGTGTGAGAGAGAGAGAGAGAGAGAGAGGGTTGTCTGTTTAATAAACCTGTTATTTTGAAACCCGAGTTGGGTTTTTTGTCTGTTTCCTCCTTGCCACCACTTACTGCCCCCCTTCAATATCTGAGCTGTCTGCCTCAGTTTCCAGCCCCAATCTACCTTAAGTAACCGCAAGTCTCAGTTCCTCAGCCAGCTTCTCCGTAGTCTGCTGGTTCTAATCTCAGTTCTGGCAACTTTCACTCCCTACGCTATAACTCTCTCTCTCACCTTAACTTTCCCACAAGTATCCCAGATACCCAAAGCACACACATACATACCATACCATCCAAGTTAAGAACTTACCTATGTGTAGGTGGGTTTTATGTGTGTGAACTGGTGAGTGAGCGTGTGTGTAATATATATGTCATTGTGTGCATGATATACGAATTAGTGATCTGTGTATGTGTACTGAGTGTGTTTAAAATCCAAAATCAGCTGAAATTCGGCATCTTCCATGTTTCAGGGGTGTACTTGGTAGCCGTGTCGGTCTGAGACAAAAAGACATACAAAAAACTAGAACTCTTGGTTCAAGAATTTCAGCCAATTTTGGATTTTAAACTTTACTGCAGAACAACAAGGAAGTTTTTTTGCCTCCCTGCCGGCCATCTCACACCTCCAGGGAAGGAATTCTACTTGATCAACACATCAAATAGCTACTCAGTACAGCTCACAAAGGCACTCTCATGGACCCAGAGGGAGAGACTTCCATCTTCAGCTCCCTGTGTGCAAAAATGAAGTATATTTGCTACCTGTGGGGACTTTTTACCATCTTGTACCATCTACACTTTTCCCAGAGCCTGACGAAGGGACTTTGATTCCAAAAGCTTGCAGAAAAGCACAATTTTCTTGCCATTTTCCAGTTGGTCTAATAAAAGGTATCATTTTGGAACCAAGAGTTCTAGTTTTTTGTATGTATTTTTGTCTCAGAACAACACAGCTACCAAGTACACCCCTGAAGACCCAGAAGAAAATTACATAGACATCTGATGTTAGGGGCTGGAAGGGACCTCACAAGATCATCAGGTCCAGCCCCCCTGCCAAAGGCAGGAAGTCAGCTGGGATCAAGTGACCCTAGCAAAAAGTATATCCACCTGTTTTTTGAAGGAGTCCAGAGTAGGTGCTTGCACCACCTCTGGTGGGAGTCTGTTCTAGACCCTGGACACATGCACCATAAATAACTTTTTTCTTATGTCTAGCCTAATATCGGCCTTCCTGGGGTTTATGGCCATTAGACCTTGTTATCCCTTGGGGAGCTCTGGTGAACAGCTGTTCTTATGTAAGTATAGGCTGCCACCAAGTCCTCCCTGAGCCTTCTGTTCTCCAGACTGAAGAGTCCCAAGTCCCTCAGCCTCTCTTCATATGGCCTTCCCTCCAGGCCTTGGATCATATGAGTGACTCCCATCTGGATTCTCTCAAACTTCTCCACATCCTTTCTGAAGGATTTAAGAGTGAAAGAGCAAGTGGTAGCAGGACAAAGCAAAAGAGATTCAAAAGTTTGCTCAAACATGCATAGGTTCTATAGCACAACCAAGTGTTATCTATGGGTCAAGCAAACAAGGAACTGTTGCACTGAGGTCTGAGAATATAGTGACGCTCTTAAAAGACAGCTCCACAATGACCACACTGTGAAAGAAGCACTTTCAAGAGCTCCTGAACTGAGATTCCAATGTTGAAGACAATATCACTGAAGCTGTTCCACAACACCCTATTAAGGACTATCTTGCAGATCCAGCAATTTATCAAGAGGCCTTGAAAGCCATTAAGCACATGAAGAACAACAAAGCACGGAATACCAATTGAAATTTATCAGCAAAGTGGAACAAAGCTCTCTCCCCAACTATATGGAGTTATTATGAACATCTGAAAACATGAACAGACTCCCAATAACTTGAGACATGCCAGAATCATTACAAAAATCAAGGAAGGAGATAGATCATACCAAAGCAATCATCATGGTATTGCACTCCTGTCAGTAGTTGGGAACATCCTTGCCCAATTCTCCTCAATGGGCTCACTTCCCTCACTGAGGAGATTCTACCCACGCTCCAGTGTGATTTCAAACCACCCCATGGTACAATAGCTATCACCTTTGTTGCTAGACAGCTGCAGGAGAAGTGCTGTGAGAAACACTGAGATCTGTCCATGACCTTTACTGACCTGACTACAGCCTTTGATTCAATCAACAGATGGGTCCAATAGGAAATCCTGATGATTTGGATGACCACCAAAAATTGTTCCAATAATCAAACTCCTTCATGATGACATGATAATAATGGTCCTAAGCAATGACCCAGAAATGGACCCATTCACTATTAGAACTGAAGCCGAGCAAAGATGTGCGACTGCGCCAAGACTCTTCTCCACCTATGGCAGAGCTATTCTACATCCCATTGCTGATGGACTTCCATTTGGACTCAACATCCAGTAATGCATGGATGGGAATCTCTTTAACAATAACCCTGTTATGTTACAGATCCAAGATAACCAACAACTCCTTACTGATCTTCAACATGCATCTTGCGTACCAAATCAGCTGAGCAGCCTGATTATGTCTGTGAAGTGTATGAAATGCTTGGACTCATCACCAATTTCACAAAAACCAAGGTTCTTTACAAACCTACCCTAAACCAATTAGCTGCTCTTCCATACTTTACAACTTGAAGGCAATCCTTGGAGAATGCTGAGCATTTCCCTTACATGGGCAGCCATCCTTTCCAAAAAGTAAACATAGACAACACCAAATAAAATCTACCAGTGCTTTCTCTGGACATCTCCAAAATCATGTCTTCAATGATCATGGCACCATGACCCAAACCAAATTACTTGGCTGTTGTCATCCCTATCCTATTGTACGGGTGTGAGACTTGGACAATATACCAGAAACACCTGAAAGCTATGGAACGTTACCATCAGATATGTCTTTGGAAATCCATATCAACTAGAAAGACAGAAAAATGAATGCTAGTGTTCTGGCTCAAGCAAATACCACCAGCATTGAAGCCATGTTTACACAGCACCAGCTCTGTTGGACAGAACATGTCATAAGAATGCCTGACATTAGGGCTGTGCAAAACAGCATCATTTTGGTTTGACTTCCATTTCACCATTTCAAATTTGTTTTGACATTTCGTATTGAAGCATTGTTCTGTTTCATTTCATTTAAATTGTTTTGATGCTGTTTCGACATTTTGCCCATAGGCTATAATGGGGAATCATGAAGCTTCCTATAATTTTGTCATTTCTTGCCTTATTTGAATGAAAACAGCAAGGGGGTAGCCCCTGCTGAGGGCACAAAACCTGTTAAGTTTCAAGAAGACAGGTGCAGGTGTTTGTGGGAAACTGCACCTCAAATTCTTGAAAGCAAAACTCGTGTCACTTGTAAATGTGAAGGCACTGGAGGGGGGGGGGGGGGGTGAAAACAACAGGCATGGTAGCACCTGCTGAGGCCACAAAGCCTGCCAAGTTTCAAGGAGATAGGTGCAGGGGTTTCTGGGAAACTGCACCTCAAGCTGCTGGCAAGCAAAACTCACAACATGTGTGACTTTGTGTTATGTTAAGGTGCACATGACACAGTCGTGTGCCCCAGTGAGGTTTCTTCTTCCCCTACAGCTTCAGTTCAGTCCACCACTTTAAATAACAACAGGTAAGTAAGCAGCAGAGTAGAACTAGCATCTCAGGCAGCCAAACTGTAACACAGCCTTTCTTTTCTCTCCTTCAGGAGCTTCTTCTCCAGCAGCTGGCAGAGAACTATACCTGGCAGCCGCAGCCTTGGGGCTTAGATGTGCCCAGGGCCCTGCATCCTTCCGGTCAGGTGCTAGGGGTGGTCTAAGGACATGGCACTGGCAGAAAAGATTCTTTGGGTCAATCTAATCTGGTATCTTTTAGCAGACTAACTGAATAGTTGGAGAAATATATCTTAGCAAGGTTTCAGGTTGAAAAACCCTTCATCAGGCTGAGGAAACACTTGCAGTTGGTGTATGGGTGTGTTGTTCCTGGATGGAAGGAATAGTAAAGATGCCAGAGGCTGGCATGTAATGCAGGCAGGAAAGCCAGTCAGCGAAATGGAAAAGGAGGCATCAGGGGGTGAGGGACAGGCTGGGATGGGAGGGGGAAAGGGGATGTATCTGGGAGTCAGAGGTCCAGCAGGTTGTAGTGTATTAGAATTCCAATGTCTATATTGTGTCATGAATTTCTGTACCTAGGAGGTTGATGAAGTGCAGTTCATAGGCTCATTTGTGAAAAGTGGTTTGTAAATTCAAACAAGCACCAAACCTCACTAACCTCCTCACCAGAAGCCAACTTCCTACTGCCCTACACCAAGTGCCCTAGTGGAAAATACGTAGGAGATACCAACTGTGCACCAGAATGAGCACACATCAAAAATCTATCAAAGACCAGAACAGAACACCACTTGTCTCCAATCTCTCAGGCCTGATCCCTAAAGAGAATTTACAAATTTATGGCCTGACTGCTTGTACCAGTGCTCTGTGTGGGAGAGGTATGCGTGATCTGCACCCCAGCTGCTCCAGATGTCTGAGGTGAAGCGTAAGGCCACCTGTGGACCTGCCTTGTGCAGATCCTCCCTTAAGTACTCCCTGCATGCCTCATACCGGGACAGCACCACTGTTCTGCCGAAGGTGGTACGCATGGGCACTTGGTATGATTGAGCTATGAGTGCCATGACCTACCTGAACCCTGGCTGCTCAACTAGGGAGAAGGGCTGGCCATCCACAGAAAGCATCTCTCCAATGGCCTGGATGATTTTGCTTGCCTTTGCAATGTGCCCTCATTTCTGTCTGCCTTTCCCCCACTGTTCCAGGGTGGCCTGCCTCTGCTTCAGTGGGACAGGGGCTTTGGAGTGAGAGGGGGACTTTCTCTTTGGGCATGCTCCCACTGGTGCCAGGCTGAGAAGGAGCAAGGGCAAGGGGGTGATGCCTGCGGAGATGTATCAGCATCCTTGTGGTGCTCATGTGTTTTGTTTCCCTGGCCCGGCTGGTTTTGGCTTGGCAGTGCAGGCAGATAGCATGTGTGGGATCATCTGCCAGCTCCAACTGATCCCAGACCACGTGACTCGCTTGCTTCTGGAGTGCAGGTGCATGTGCAGATGCTGCCTTTTCCCCCTCCTTATCTGGCAGAGGCAGAGCAACAGGAGGAGTGGACTCATCTGAGCCACTTGCCTCTACAACCTCTACCTCAACCTCCTCTGAAGTGCCTTTTGGGGAAGGAGACCTGGCCCTAGGGAAAACTTGTGTGGTGTGAAGCACAAACTCAGATGATTCCCTCTCCTTCCCCAGAATTTCTCTTGCTAGGGCACTCAGATCCAGCTCCATCTCCAGCTCTTCCTTTGGCACTGGAAGGCTCAGCTTGGGAAGTGAAATGGGGGTGAAGGAGACTGTCATGCTCGTGCTGGTGAGGGGTGTTAGGGCTGGTGCTCTTGGAGAGGATGCAGATTCAGGCACAGACAGTGGCACCGGCACTGCTCCCTCTCCTTGCTGCCTATAGAACTAGTGGAAGCCTTGTGCCTGCTTGTTGTAGCAAAGAGGCTGTACCTCAGTTTGGGGTGGTGGTGGGGAGAAATTTATAGCTTTCCCTCTGCCCCCTCTTCTGACCCTCCCTGAAGGCTGGCCAGCTGCCCTTCCAGCACACTTCATGGTGTGTTTCATAGCGTCTTTGCCTTGGTGTGCTAGAAAATCTGCGTGTTCTTCTGTAATGTAATCTGATTTATATAATATTCTAATAAAAGCCTAAGTCTGTCTGTCGGTCTGTCCATCTGTAATCCTTTATTTGTGCTCTGATTGGCTGATGGAAACAGCCAATCAGAGTTCTCCAAGTGTGGGGGAGCACTGCCATGATTCTGAAGCCATGCCAAGTACCGGACAGAGGGTGGGGGAGCCAAGGCCAGCAGCACTAGCTTTGGCTCCCCCACCCCACTTCCTGCAAGTGCTGCTGAGGACAGGACAGGGGGTGGGGGAGCTGGGGCTAGCAGCACTCCCTGCAAGAGGCAGAACAGCGACAGCATAGGGTGTTAGGTGGTGGCACTCCATCCCAGCCACCTATCTCAACTTCCATGGAACTAGCAATTGGCTACTATGTAGATAATTGTATATGTATGTGTATTTATGTAATGTATGTATGTATTTATGTAATAAATAAAATATATAAATGAATGTATGTGTTCCTGTATACATTCTATATTATAATATGCAATATATACTGTGCTTCTCTGCACAGTAAATGGAATGCACACTGTGAGAAAAAGCACAGATTTCTTTTTTGGGGGGAAAGAAAATAGACTATCAAAAACAAAAAGAGGATTTTGGGGGAGGAATAAATTGAAAGGATTTAATTATAATAAATTATAATAATGAAATAAAAAGGTATTGCTGAATCCCACTTACCTAGGCTAGCAGTAAGAAATGAATGATAGCCTTTGTTGTCTGATGCTGCTGAGCTGCTGGAAGACATAGCTCAGTAACTAACCCCAAGGCAGAAAGCAGCTCAGTTCAAACAATGCTGCTTTTTATGATGTTTTGCCATCCCTCCACCAGAGCACTGGGATTGGAAGGGACCTCAGGGAAAGATCACAGTCACTGGTCAGCTACACAGTCAGTATGAGAGTAGTCCTTCCCCTCTCTTCTCCCTCCCTCTCTTTACTTTCTGTTTCCCTGCAGGCAAGCCCAGCTCCAGCTTCAAAACTTGAAACTTTTCAAAACTTTCAAAATGTTTTGACTGCCCTCATTTCATTTTGAGGCTGTTTCAAAGCTTTTTGCTTCATTTTGATTTTGCTGTTTTGAGCTCGAAATGAGTTGAAACAGCATCAAAACGAAACAGCCAGTGAAATTTTGCACAGCCCTACCTGATGGCTGACTCCCAAAACAGGTCCTATACTCACAACTTACTGATGGTTACTGCTCTAGAGGTGCGCAAAAGAAAAAATCCAAGGACACCCTGAAGGCCAAACTGAAGAAACACAATATTAACATCAATACCTGGGAGAATCAAGGACTGAAATGTCCTAAATAGTGCCACAGTGTATGAGACGGCATTCATTTTAAGCAAACTCAGTTCACTATGGTGGTGGATAGAGGAGACAGACAAAAAGAAACACCTGTGACCTGACATAACCATGGGACAATTTGCTCCTTCCACCTGGGACAATTTGCCATGTCTGCAGTCAAATATGTGGATCTTGGATTGGCCTTCCCAGACATATACAGACATGACTTCCCTATTTAATGGAAGATGATCATCACATTAAGGGACTACTGCTGCCTAGGGGACTGTCACTCAGCCTTCTGGAAACCAAGATTTCTGAAAAAAAGGGGCCTCAAATTAGGATCCAATTTCAAAACTTAATTTTCAAAACCAGCAAAAAGTTATTTTAAAAAAGTTGTGCACTTTGCAGCTCCCATTGCAGCCACTGAAAGGGGAAAGGAGGAGAAAGTCCCTGTGGCTAGAAACAGGACAATATTTGCATTAGAGTTAGAGTACAAGGCAGTCGAGGGGAAAGGGACCTAACGGTGGGAGTCTACTACAGACCTCCCAACCAGGGAAAAGAGCTTGACCAGGAATTCTTGGGTCAGCTCACAGAGGTAGTGAAGGCTAAGGATGTGGTAGTCATGGGGGACC
>NW_017728943.1:42010311-42117363 GCF_001723895.1 Crocodylus porosus
GACCCCAGTACTCTTTCCTGCCATGGCAGGGGGACGGACTAGATGATCTGCTCAGGTCCCTTCCGACCCTAGAAACTATGAAACTATAAACTTCTTCTAATCTAGAATTTGGGGGTGGAGGGGTGGCAGGGAGGGAATGTGGTTCAAGATATGGACTTGGGTCTGGGAACGATATTATTTTCCTATGCTTATCAGTCCATCTTTCTCACAGAACATTACACAACTGAATAATTCTTCATGCTGCTTTAGTTGCAACCTTTTTTTGATCTGGATTAGGCAAATAATTCACAGAAAGGACACAATGTATGTGCTCATTCTTTAGCTACTGCATCATGAGTCTTATGCAATGGGCCCAAAGCTGTTTTTATTGGTGAAGTCAAATCCCTGGCCTCACCAGGAAAGGACCAAGTTCATCAAAATTACACACACACACACACACACACACACACACACACACACACCTCTTAGTTTGTTTTTCCTTGTATCTCTGTTTAGATTTCCTAAACTTTCTTTTCTGAAGTAAAAAGATGTTTTTCTCAGTTGAGCGAATAGGCTGAGCTAGTGAAGATAAACATCTGTATTCATTTCTTTGGTAGCGTATGGGGTATGTTAGAAGTCTGGTAACTAATATCCCCTCTTAGACAAAAATAATTCTAGACTTATTTGACTTTTGTAAAAGACAGAAACAACACAAAATTAATCTTTGTGCAGACTACCCAAGAGGACATTTAGTGGGACTTTTCAATCTATTCATGATCTGTTATTCCCAGCCCCAAAACTTTCCATGTTACAGAAGAATATCTAGGGACTCCATATGTTGTGGGAACACAGCAGAACCAAAATGAGCTGAAAAGAGAATGCATTAGATTCAAACATGGGATAAAACAGTACCCAAGGAGCCCTTGCTTCATTTTCTCTACCTGGAACCCTGGGACAATGCAGGCATCTCAGCCTCATTCAAGTGTGACATTTCTTTTGAATGTGACAGTGGTGGCGACCTTGTCATTAACTGATGCAGCTAGCAACATTTCAGCTTTCATAATTCATTTAATTTTCAAGCCACTGGTTGCTGAACCCCCAGTATAATTTCGATACAATTAAACCACATTAAAGCAATAATAATAATAATAATAATAATAATAATAAAAAACTAAAAAAAAATCAGTCAGAGTTCAACTTAAATTCACTAAAACAAAGAGGATTTAAGTTTTAACTCTTCTTAACTTCCCCTTGTTGCAGCTGGATACTCAGGACCCATTATGTATCAGAGAACATCTATTGTTCCATAGGTCCTGCAGCACTATAGGACATTAAGGGGAAATTTTCAACCTCAACAGTAATGTTGGTATTTGACTGGTCAAATAAAGTTTAGCTAATTAACTGGTCAAATATTGGTCAGAATTGTAAAAAATTGCCAGTAGGTCCAAATAATACCCAGAAAAAAACGCACAAGTTTTCCATTAAAAAATGTCAAATACAATTTAAAAAAAAAAAAAAAAATCACACTTCTGTCAAGAAAACTACCAAAAATGTAGGTTTTTTGTAAAACTGAAAAAGATGTGAAACTCTTTGAACAGTCACAAATATGCAGTCAACTGACCAGTCAATTGACTGGCTTTGCCAACCACGCTTAAAAGTAAAAATATGGGATTGAACCCTTTGCTGCAATTGTGCTGTGCTCAGCACAGGTGTGGAAGAACTACTGAAGACTTTATGTCACATTTACTCCACCCTCTCTTTCCACAAGCAAGAACGTTTTCCCTTTGTATAACTTACCTATCTGGCAGACATGCATTTCAAGGCGTGACAGGATCTGATGCATGGTCCCAACAATTGTGCTTCTTGACATGCCACACATGCCACCTAATCACACTATATTGCCAGTGCAGGGTGAGCCCATAATCACAATCCTTGGTTCCTGCTACACCAGCTGTTTGGGTGCCTGACCAGTGGCTGGCTCTGAGAACCCACAGGGTCATTCAAGTCTCTCTGTGGTCCCTGGAGCCAGCCAACAATCAGCTGATCATCAGATCAGGACTGCCCCTGGGCTCAAGTCTTGAGACAAATCTCAAATCTGCAATCCCAGAGTTCAAGGGAATTATAGCCCCTGCAGTTCAAGCCTTGGCATTGTCCTTATCTCTCATCTGCTGGCAGGAACCACCCTGGGACTGGAATCTTGGGGCATGGGTGGCCTCAGGATTTGAAATGCAGGGCCACCCCGTACAGGTGCCAGGCCCAGTCACAGTGCCAGTCCTGGCTAGTCCCTGCATGACATGCCATATGTTATGACCCCTTACAAACCAGCCATGAAGATATTACACATTTATCAAATAGTATCTTTGTGGCTGCTTCATGATTTTATGGCACCATAGATTCTTGAACATGTGGCCAGTTGCTCTTTCTGGTGCGATTAACACTTTAATTGTTTCAGAAATTAACATGCATCAGGGTCCTCAGAGTAGAATCAAAGATGATTCATTTTACAATGGCTGGCAACAACCCCCTTCCCATTGACACATCTCTTGTATTGTGCCTAATGTAACATAGTCAGAGCTAGTTGGTTACCAGAGGGGTTCAAACCAAATCTGGCTTCAAATTTGACATCTATAACACAACACATTTTTCTCCAGTTAAAAATCAATTATAAGCTTTACTAATATTCTAGGGGCCTATGGCTATATTAGTCAGTTTAAGATTGATACAAAAACAAATAACTTTGTTGGAATGTGTTAAAAACAATCTGCATGGCTGTGAAATAGGAGCTTCATTACCAGGAGCAACTAACAGGCAGCAGAATTGCAGAACAAAGGATAGCTTGAGTGGTGGAACATCAAGACTATTAAAAAGAAGAATGAGTCATTAACACCTGTGGATAAAGAGTTTAGAAGGGATCAGGAAGATCATAATAAGTCATGAAGTCAATTGACTCTCTTAGCACTGCCTGACTAGAAATGCTATCGCTACTGCCAGGCAGTTGAATAGAGCAAGAAATAGAGGAGAGTATAAGTGAATCAGTGCACTACTCCTGGAACCACCCCTGGGACATGCAAACCAATCAGTTGTGTATGCAATAATGGTATGTTTAGGTGTAGGTGCACGCATGTGTCTGCATGTGGTGCTAGTGTGGTCTAGTGCATGAATTTATACAGGAAAACGCCATATGCCTACATTTCCTTTTTTTCATTCTTTAAAGGTAGCCTCTTTTAAATACTTTCTGCATCTTTTCTTCATCATCCTTATCATTTGTAATAATCTCTGGAAACCTGCAAAAACTAATTATTTCCTGATGAGTGTGTCTTCTTCCAATTGGACACCTTTGGTTTGTCCAGTCACAACTTTGTATTTCCCAAAACACAAGCCACCATTACTTCTTTTCCCTTATTGCCTTATTTGTCCCTGCATAATGCTTGAAATGAGATTTGTTAGTTGGCTTGTATTCATGTGTTTGGCTTTGAGCATAAATTATTATGGATCCTGGACTGACCATGGGTACTTTACCCAAGTTAGCAGCAGAATCGGGGAATGAATGAACTCACTTCTATACCCAGCTTTAAATTCACCCATGACTACTGTCCTGGCCTACCTGACAGAAAAAAATAGAACTTGTTTTTTAAATTTGTAAAGCATGTCACATATCAGCTCAGAGCAAGTAACCAAAAGAAAAACGATCCCCAGATATTTGTGGGCCAATAGAAAACAAATTTTCAACTGTAGTGGTACTGGTGGATGCTACTTTAACAACAGGTATGAAAAGACATACAAAAAAATGTGGAGTTGGATTCAATTTAGAAGATGTGAGACTTTCAATTAACACATGTCTGCATGATAAGAAAAATATTCAGGAATGGTATTTATTTAGCCCGCAGCCAAAGTCCATTACTGAGAATTACTCTTAATTAGAGTTGTGTGAGGTTGGGAATACCCACTCAAATCATGATCCGTCACCTACCAAAGAACTTCTACCAAGCTTTCTAAGCCTCTGGCATTTCCAGGCTGGTTACAAAAAAACCCAAAACAACTAGATGATGAAAGTATTATTTTAAACAAGATAATCTAACCAGTAAAACATAGAAAATATTTGTTTTATTCTTCCCTTTTAATGTAGCGTCCACAGCATTATCAAAGAGTTCCTGCCTTAAAAAACTACCCACTCAATACAGTAAGAAGAAAGATTACCAAAAAGTAAAACACACTTTGACTGATGAATATTTCTGAGTTTTTCCCCCCCAATCTTCATTATAGGTTTCTCACGCCTTCCTCATACAGCCACACCTACTCTAACACTTCTTTCCTGACAACTCTGAGTTGAGATCAGAATTACAACCCAACTAAATCCCAGAAGTGACTGTGATGTCAATGAAAGTGAACTAATCTCCATGTGATTTCTTCAACCAGTGATGATGGATGTCTCCTTTTGGGGGACAAGCTTTTATTACAAGCTTTTACTACCTAAATTACAGAGGGTGCAGGGTGAAGTCTGGCAGGGAGGCAGAGTGGCACAATGCACCAGGCAGGCAGATGCATAGGCACCACTGCCTGCCCACCTGCCAGGCACACTACACCGGCCTGCCCCCGTCTCTGCTTGCCCCTGGCTTGGGAGAGCAAGGTGGGGGCAGTGTCCAGGATGTCCTGGATTTTATATGGTCAGCCTAACTATGCCCCACCCATGTATGACCAGTGATTCTCTTCAGATTCAGAAATCTGACAGGGAGGCTTGTGCAGACTTATCAGGGATTGAAAGTGGGGACTGAAGATGAATGTGGAACAGATTCCTTAGTGAATTTCCAGGTCTGAGGCATACGAGTAAGGCATGCCTGGCCCAGTCTTTGCTGGGACATGATGCTGCCATGGTGTAGGCAGCACCAAAAGTTTTGGTGGTTTGTTTCACATGAGTACTAAAAGTTTCAGAACTTATCCAAAACTCTTATTTGTGCCAAATAAAATTGGCAACCTCATAAAATCTGATTGTTTGCAATTCTGGTTTCAATACTACTTCATCCAGCCTTAGCCAGAACTTGAGAGAAATGAGGTAAACAGGAATAAAAAGGAGAAAAAAAATCCAGAATCAAATGAACTGTTTAAAACTCCAAAATATCAGTTTGAGTTAAAGGTGAGTTTGAATCAGTGCCTGCAGACATGACTGCTTTGCCCACCCCTGCTGAGAGTCATGGACAAGTAGAAAGATGGTTTCAAAGACAACCTCAGATCAGAATACAGCATCCTGAGGAGGAGGATGTCTGACACCTGAACCAGCAACTGGATCTACTTTTTACAAAACGCCCAGTGTAATATAATCCAAGGGAAAAAAAAGGCAGATGCAAATACCCAGCTTTCTTGGGGTGTTCAAGGTGCAGATTTTCATTAGGCACATATAGATGTGTCCCTACTGTCGTTACTGTGCCATCATTTAGTACTTCCTTCAGCACTCCTTTTGGAGTACTAAATGACGATGCAGTAAGCGCTGTTACTGCGCCGTGCGAGTGGCGCAGTTATTTTCCCCCCCTACTTCACTACAGTGATGCCTCATACTGAAGGAGTGCCTCACTAGGGTGATGTAGCTGCAGCATCATGGCTTCTGCCCACCAACGCTACGTGTACATAGTGTGTTGCTACAGCCATGTACCATCACATGTAGATGCACCTATTGTGTCTTAATTCAGTCTCTAATTGTATAGTGTGTGGACAGAGCATACACAAGTCACCCATGACTTTGACAACAGAAGCCAGTAAGTGTTTGGCTTTGGAAGCGTTCCAGAGAGTGTGAATTGAGGTAGTTCAGGACACTGTAGCCTGTGAGATGGCAGCATATTCTTACAAACAGTTTCAGGAAAACATAGTATTAAATTCTCAGAAAAAGGGGCAATAAGACATAGAAGGAAGGTGGAGCCCGGAGCCTTATTAAACAAAGCCAACATATTCACATTTTTGTAGTCCTACTGTGAAGTTCCAATAAACCCTGAAAAAAACAAAATCTAACCCACCCTATCCTGCTTCATGGAAAATTTGTAGTGATTTTAGAGGGAGGCTGACCATTTAATATGTCTTGTAGCAGTTCAAAAAGGCCATTTTCTTCTTTCCTTTTCTTTTTTTTTTTTAAACTTTTACTGCAAAACCATTAAAGAAAGAACAAGTTCTAGTAATAAAAGCTACCTATATTCCCACAGGGAGAACAGGAATGGTGGTTCCTGCATGCCCATAGTGTGCCTGGAAGGGGTACTCATAAAGGAGGTGAAGGTCAGAGGGTACAGAACACAGTAATTTCTGTTCAATGTAAAACATAAATTTCCAAATGTGAAGGCGTATTTCAGCAAGTTTTTTCTTTTCTTTTTTACAGCCCTGACATCATACCCTATACAGTGACTTCATAGTTTTAAAATAAAGGCACCTAATGACATCAATGCTTTAAAAGCCTTACAAACCATCAGCAGCATTTGGTATTACTATTTTTCTCAAACAGACACAGCAGTGAAGCTTAGATCTTGAAATTTAGACCTTGCCATTCAGATGAGCTTCTATGTGTTTACAAACTGCTAGTCCAAACTTATGAAGAACACCTTATAAAAGTGTCCTGGCCTGGAAGGGCACCTTTAATGGAAAGAGGTTAGAAATACAGTAAAATAAGGGATACACAGTTTGGGCTCAACCAGCAGTGCTTTATTTTTCCACTACCCTCTTACTGCTTCCTCCAAAACGTCTGTCATACACCTACTTATGAATTCCCTGTGGGACTACTCTACCCACTGCCTTTAAGCAGGGAAGTTGCATAGAAAACTCACTATATTCAATCTGTAAGGAAAAGGTAGTATCTGGAGCCACCTGGTTACATTTTGCTCTCATTTACTTCAATGTAAGTCAAGGGGAACTCAACTGAAGTCTATGAAGGCACTCTATAGATTTACCCTGCCGTAACTGAGACCAGCGTTTGGCCCACCAATGTTAAACTAAATAGACCTGCTTAGTGAAATGAATTTACTAGTCTCAGATGCCTTCTAATAAGCTGATGAAATTGCCCTTCCCTGTTTAAGAGAGGGATTTAAGGCCAGGAAAGATCTTCATAGAGACTGAATTACCTTTCTCACCTATAGGGATGTGATTATGTCTGGCAGAGTGCTCTGGGGAAGCAGTTCTCACTGCAGCTGTCAGCAACCTGCAGTGTACTGGAGAGCTACAAGATATCTTTTCCCCAAACTACTGTACTCTTCCTGAACTGGAATATGCATTCAGTGAGAAAACATAAAGCTGTATGTTCTGCAGCATGGAGCTCATAAACAATCAACAAGAGGCTATCAATATTTTCCGCATCTCAGGCTGGTGGAAAAAAGAACAAACATTTGCCAAAACAAAAATATTAAATAAATGAAATACACTGCAATTAGCCCCTACTAAACTAATAAAGAGCGAGAGTTGCTGTATCCAGTCAGATTGTACTGATCATTTTCCTAACGGTTTCTTTTGTCACCGAGATTCACAAAGCATCAGGGAAAAAAAAAAGGAAAATATGTAGCCTCCCTTTAAAAAGTCTATGTTCTTACAATAAGAAACAGCTGTTGCCAGTTTAATGCTATCTCAGGGCTCATATAGATGTGACATCACACAGAATGAAGGCCTGGCCATAGACTTTACTGGCAATATACCTTAAACTATGGGGATTTTGTTACAAATTTGTATGTTGCATGTGTGGCTGAATGAAATCCGTAGCGGGAAGCCTCTTTGCAGTTTCATCCCTTTGTAGTAACTCAATGGGCCATAAACAGGTTTTATTTTAGAATTAAAACCTGTATTAATTTTAAGCTAAGGAGAAGTAAATGAGTTTGTCACCATCCGAGTTTATTATACGTCTAAAAAAAGAGCTACAAAGTCTGAACAGTAAGCAGGCCAAGTAGGAGGAGTTGGGGGACAGTTTGTATTCTAATTTCAAACTGCAGGACTCCCAGGTGTATTGTATAGGATTTCCTGTAATTTACAGGCAAAATAAGCAGTCTACAGGAAAATGTTTGCCACACTGTACATGTGTATTAATTACACAGCAGGATAAAATGATTTCTTTGTGATAGGAAAGGATGTGATCTACAGGAAAACTATTAAACTGATCTGGGAGCACTGACTTTCTCCTACCATTAAAAAAGAACTGCCGGATTCACAGGAGTAAAACTGGCAAACATCTTCTCACACTTGGTCTTTCCAGGTCTGTGAGCAGAGTGGAGTATTATGTACAAAATCCCAAAGATGCCAAGGAAGGAGGTGCCCCACAATACATTGCAAATGTACTGTCCTGGAGCCCTAATATTCCAGCTGTCCTACAGGGCTTTCCCCTGAACAGAGATCCTTTGAGAAAAAGACACACTTCTACCAGGACGGGTGGAATTTTAGGACTCTGGTTTCTGTACTGTGGAGTTTAACATTTACTCCAGCACCATACAAGAATGTCAGTGAGTTCTTACTATAATCATCAGATCCATCAAATTCTTTCACTTATTGCTCATTTCCAAGAAAACATGCCTTCTGGTTAGTGCAGGCTGATGTGGCTTGGAACTAGGTGGAAAGATAAAACACTGAACAGCACAACTCCTTTGGAATGGGATAAGGGGACTCCTATTTGGATATGTAACTAGAGGCGTAAGACAAAGGGGGCATAACAATGCTCTTTTTAAAGGCTAAGGAAAACTTGGAAACCTATTCATGCTCTAGGCAAGGTCTTGTTGACACTGGGCGCATCTATACATGCAAGTAATGCACACAAATTACCTCTGGTATTTATTGCTCTGGACTGGAGTTTATTCATGTGCAGCACATGGAACCTGGTAGGAGCAGCCCAGGCTGGCCGGGGACCCGGGGGGTCAGCCTGCTAGCCCAGGGCTGCTCCATCCAGGATCCATGTGCTGCAGAGGGGCTGGCTGGGGCATGACAGTGCTTCACTGTGGGGGCTAGCCAGCAGGCAGCCCCTGTGCTGAGGCACCCTTGTGCCCCAGCCAGCTGCTCCAAAGGACATGGAGCTCTGTTGGAGCAGCCCTGGGCTGGTTGCTCAAGAGCAGTCCCCACACTAAGGCATCCTCATGCCTCAGCCAGCTCCCTCGCTGCACATGGTGCCCCGTCAGAGCAGTCCTGGGTTGGCAGGCTGACTCCTTGGGTCCCCTGCCAGTGCAGGGCTGCTTCAGCTGGGCTCATGGAATCGCATTAGCAAACAGTTGCTGAGCAACCTGAACACAGTTTCACTTTATAGCATAGAGCAGGCCACAAATGGCAAATCAGGGTCCTAAGGAGCCCTCTGTCGTGACACCCATTGCCCCAACACTTTGCCTGTGTAGGGAATCCATGCATAATCCTGGCTCTAACTAGAAGACAATTCACCTCAAGAATAGTGTCAAAGGAAGTGGTAGATTCTCATCTCATGATATCTTTAGAAGAAGACAGATGTCTTTCTGGAAGCACTAATTACTGGGCTCAGTACAGGGGGTAAATAAGCAAAATTCTACAACTTGTATGATACTAGATGACCTAGTGGTCCCTTCTGACTTTAAAATGTATTAACTCCATAATCTTTCCAAATGGACAAGGAGGGCTTACCAGCTGGGCTATTGAGGAACGTGGTAGGTGCTAGTTAGAAAATAAGAGCAGAACAAGGGTGAAGGGCAAAGCTGTAGAGGCAACTGAGCCGTCTCTTTTCAAATAATGGTTGAGTACGTTGGTCAGTCTCTGAGATGTATCTGGTGTGCCAGGACTTAAGGGTTTAGAACAGTAGGATGGTAGAGGCCCCAAACTCTCAGGATTTAGGACACTCACAAGGTCAATATAATACTGCCAAGATGATAGCATGGTACACAAAACTACATCTCTTTAATTTTCCATCTGTTGAGAGTGTAGGACCTTTGTTTAAATGCTGCATGCTCTAACAGTCTGCTTAATTTAATGAAACTTTAATAAAAGTTAATCTCCCCATTTCAGCTCAGTCCCTCCCTTCTCAAAATGTGCAAAGCCTTCCATTTGGGGAGACACTCTATAGGCCCCTCTAAGGTGTTCCTTCCCTCCTCTTCCAAGAAGGAGCAAAAACACTTATTGCAAATTTCTACAGAAAATAGAGTTTAATTTCTTGGAGGTGTTTTGTTGACAAGAAAATGGAAAGCATGTGTCCCTGCTTCCCTTATTGTACTTCCAAGTAATGAAAGTATTTAAGGAGGTACAATTATGGACTTGGCAAGCACCTGGGGCTCTTGGAACTGCTTTTTCACACTGAATAAACACTGCAGTTAATCTGTTTATGTTACACTGTACTGGAGAACTATCTGCAAGAAAAGGCTACAACCACATCTTTAGTTTCTTTTCTCTCCTTCCTCTTCTTTCTCTTTTAATGTTGCATTAATAATTCGTTGAAATGATTCAATTCTCTTTCTCTCTCTCTCCATTTACAGGCGAGTCAGCCAAAAATGGGTTTTAATTAACGATGATAGAAACCTAGAGAATGCTATGCTGGTTCAGACCAGCAATCCGTCCTCTCTTTGACAATGGCCAATAACAGATGTTTCAGAGAAAGGTGCATGAAGCCCTGTAATGAACAATTATAGTGTAAGCTGCTATAGGGATAGAAACTTTGCAGCAAAAGGCAGTTATTGCTTTCCTTATGCCCTATAGAGGAGGCTTTATATCCCTCAATGTTTTTTAAAACTCTGATATACCTACAAATGTTCTCATTAGCTATAGAAGTATCCATTCCCTTTATTTTTTAAACTCTCAGCATTAATTATATCTTATGGCAGTGAGTTCCACAAGTTAATGATGTAGCGTGGAAAAAAAAAAAAACACTTAAAAATAGAAACAGCCTCTGAATGTCATTATTTCTCCATACAAAAGTCAGTGGAGAGCATGGTCCTCACACTACTTTGCCAATGTCCTGTGCCCCTGAACTGAAGGACACTACAACATGCTCATTCAGTCCTCAAATTCTCTGCTGCAACTGCTTATATAAAAGGCTACTGTTGTTGCTACTGTTTGTGACTCCTGGGCAGTGCTTGACAGTAGACACTGCTCCTCTAGGAACCTGCAGGCTAATCTATCTTCCTGGAGGAAAAACACTGCAGGTCATGGGTTGTCACAGGGTCCTGGAGGGGGCCCTACAGGGTAGACATGGGTGGGTGGGGAAGGAGTGCCACCATACACCATCCCGCATTGCCGTGCAGGTGCCACCCATCCACACCTATCTGCATTCAGCTGCATGCCACCCTCCCTGCCCAGCTGCCAGGAGTACACTGCTCCGCGTCCAGCCACTGGGGGGACACTGATCCAAAAAGGTTGAAAATCCCTGCTCTGAGTAATGTAGCCTTCTTAAAATAGCTTTGAGCAAGTACCAGAGCTGTTGTGAGGCTCTCTGTCAGAGGTGCTTGCTGGCACTTTCTCAGGGTCACTCTGAAGATAAGTACAGACAGTCAAAAAGTCTGAGACAGAATTGATCCAATCTTTGCAGGTGTCTCTAAGCTGTGCAGACTGGACCAACAATGACGGGGAGACTCACGTTCACCTCTTCAGTTGGGAAAGACAAGCAGATGCCTCCACTGGCCCAAACCAGAGGGTGTGGGAGCACTCCCACATGCCTCCCAGCCTGCTGGCCATTGCCAAACCCAGCTAAGTGGGGGCCATCCCTGACTAGTTGACCAACACAGGACCCAACCTCCTGCTGTCTCCCTGTAGGAGGAAGCAGGAGGGAAACAGAGCTCCCTGCCCTGGTCTCATCCCCTCAAGTTGGGGTCTGTTCACATCAGGGGAGCCTCATACCATGGAGAGGGATTTTCTTTCCTGGCCCCAAGCTATCTTGAATTGGGGTTGGCCCAGATGTGGGAAGTCCCCTGCTACAGGGGATTTCTTTCCCCCTGCCCGGCCAGGCTGGCTGCTCGGCCCCTCACTCTGCAAGTCTCTTCCTCTGATCTGGAAGGGAGAAGTGGGGAGGAACTCCCCACCCTGGTGCTGGCCACCCCCACCTGGGCAGAGACTAGGGTGAGGGGCTCTTTCCTTCACCCCACTGTGAGTCAGAGACTTGCAGGGAGCAGGGCTGAGCAGTCATCCCAGCTGGGTGGGGGTGAATCCCTCACAGTTTGGGGGTGCACACAGCTGGGCAAACCCTGGCTCAGGAGAAGCCCAGGGCCAGGATGGTGGAAACCCACCACAGCATGGGGCTCCCTTCAGCTGGGCAGACTCCATCTCAGAGGGGCCAGGATGGGGGTGGGAAGCTCTCTCCCATGGGTCAGAGGCCGACACTTGCAGGGAGCATGGTGGGGAGAACCCCATGCAGCACAGGACATCTTCCCAGCTGGGCAGACTCCAGCTTGGTTGGGGGGGAGGGAGGGGCCAAGGCCAGGGTGGCTCTGTTCCCTGCCTCCCTCCCATTGTCCCACTGGGCTGACAGGTGCAGGCAAGACGCAGGTTGGGGAGAAGATGCTTTGTTGCCTGAGCTCTGACAGTCCAGGGGTGGGACCAGCCCAGCTTGGCCAGAGAAGAGGAGCACTGGTGAAGGCTAGCTTGCCTGCCCTGCAAGGGATGTCAGGGGAGAGAAGCTGAGCCAGGAGGGGAGGAATCTGAAACAGAAGTTCGATAGATTGGTCTAACTAAAACTGATTAAATCTGATATGACATCCACCCAGGTCCACCTTAAACCAGGTTATGCCTTTTGGAAACAGGTCTACGTGCATTAAACTTCTGTTGCGTTGCATGTTTAGATCAGTTTCCAATCACTTACACTGGTTTATTTGTAATTTCTGTCCTTAGCCTTAGGTGGCTACATTTCCTCAGTTCTAGGATTTGGAGTGCATAGAGCAGGAATGAGCGAGTGGAGCATGCTTCATGCCAGCACTCTAGGGCATGGCACAGAGGAGGTATTGATTAGCCCTTGGTTTTCATCTGCCAAGATGGAGATACTTGCTCTCTCCCTCTTTCTTTCTTAAACAAATAGTACAAGTTGGTCAATGGCTTTAGAGTCTTGAAGGAGACCCATCGCAGGCTATGTCCTCGTTTTCAGATGCTGGGAAGAATGCTAGAGATTCAGAAACAAGAAAAGAACTGTAACAAAGCTAGAGAACTGATCCTGTTTTCCTTTCTGAAACCAAAATCCCATAGTTTGATCTGAGAGTGGAGCTGAAGCATGGGTTTCCAACAGGAATACTTTTATTGATTTTGATGGTTAGCAGCTTGGGCCCAGCGTTTGTAAAATAATAAAATATAAGGAGGTAGAAACTAGGTGTCCATAAGGTTAAAGAAAAGTGTGTGTGCTTAAAACATTGGAAAAATTGTTTTGAGAACAATTCATCTGTGTGAAAATATGAACCCTATAATGGTGCCAAGGTCAGGGAGAGCTGTGATAATTTAGCGCGTAAGTGCTAGTCATACAGCACAATACCACATTATTTAATTTTATAACACATTCATACAACCATCTGACAATAGCCATGGACGTTAAAGATACCTGTGGGCTGAGGTCAAGGCTCTGTAGTTTAATGTTAAAACAAAAGAGCTAGTGGGATTCCACATTCTAGTCCCAGCTTATTATGCGACTAGAGTTACTTTTCCTCTTTCTACCTCAGCCAGCTTATCTGGGAAGCAAGACCACAGTGAAACCTGCACACCACTTCAGAGCTAAACAGAGCAAGTCATTACTGAAACGTAAAATAAAACTAAGGCACATTGTTACTTTGCCAGTTTCTCCCTTCTTTCTAATTTCCTAGTTTGGATTTTCCATTTGAGCCCCACTGGTCTAGGCCACTTTCTTCAGAGGAATACAACAAAGTTCACCACAAGCAGACCAATTTAAAAACAAAAGCAAAAACAAAAACATAGAAGCCTTTTGTACCCCAGAACTATTTTGTGCCCCCAACTGCATCACAAACCAGTATTTAAGTAGTCATCTAACGCCATAATGAATAATATGAGGGGGTCAAAATGTTTTAGAAGCAGGGATGCATTAACATCTCCCTAGAGCCTTGTTCCAATAGACATTTAACACATGTTTTATTGGAGATCATAATAAACACTACTGTGACATATTAAAAGTTAGAATGCATTCTGAGAAATTGCACAGTAATCCTTACTATCTCAATTTGCCCCTGGACAGGGCTGAAGCCGGCTGTGTTCCCCCCACATCTCTGGGACACTGAGTGCAGCACCAGGCCCTGGAGTTCACATACAGTATATCCACCCACGAGGACAGGCAACTCCCACAGCTGGAGCTTGTGCACTTCCAGCTGTGTTCCCAGCACTACCCAGCCCAGAAGCACCAGTCTGGAAGCACCTTCCCTTGGCATATTAGGGTCTGACAGCAAGCCAAGAAAGGCATGGGGACCTGAGCTGTGGTGCCTCACCTGCTGCTAAATCCCTATGGTACGAGGAGGACCACAAATTTATTATTAGCATCTCCATGAAGTATCATGTCCATGAAGTGGGCCAATGACAGCTTAATTTGTGCTACTTAAAAGATCTAGAGATACTCCTCCGGCAACAAGCTCTAATGTTGCTATAATACAAATGCACTTAACATGTGTTTTCCTGCTTGAATGCACAGACGCTCACATTTTAAGGGCAGTTAACATGTCCTAAGTGTAATGTGTGATGTGGCCCCTAAATGTATTGGAAATAACCCAATCCAAAGAGGGGAAAAGAAAGGCACCAATAAACTTTGTCTGGCACAAAGCATTTGATCTGCAGCACACCTGGAATCGGACCTCAGATTTTCCCTGTCTGTCCTGAAGCCAGAAGACAAAGGAACAAACCTGAATATAACTAACAAATTCAAGAAACACTATTAAACTGCACATAAAACTTCTCTTTTGCTATTAAAACTATCACATTATACAGCTGCTTTCAAAAGAGCATCTTAACAGTGTACAGGAGGAGAGCAAAAAGTGCATGCCCTTTCTTGCAACTTGTGGGATTAAGGGCTTTGCCCAAGTGGTCAGGTCAGACATTGGACACACACATAGGAGCAAAGAAGGCCAGCAAAGACTTGATTCTAATTAAGGGGCTGGAATACCCAACCAGGCTGGGAGAATGGGAAGAACGCAGGCAGTAGAATATCTCTCTGCTACCCATTTATAGACCCACACCCACACCTACCCACCCACACACACAAACATAGAAAGATGCCCCTATGTGGGAGAAGACCCTGGTTGGGAAGGGTGATCTGAGGAGACAACATCAGGATTTCTTCCTGCATACACAATCTGATAATCTAGAGTATACATTCCTTATGACAGATGGAACATGCAGTGCTATTATAGATACAAGTTATAAACCATGACACATTTCTGATTTGAAATTTTAATTATTCAAAGTAGTGGTTTCAAGTTTATTGATATATAAGCATGATCACTGTATTCACTGATATAGTCTCTGGCCAGAGGTTAACTGAACTCTAAGATGCTTTTGCTTGGACACCACAATACCTACAACTTAAGGAGACTCCTACTAGAATCACAGAAATCCTTCGTAAGATTTTCAAAAACATTTAGGTTTTGGACTCAAAAAGGCATCTGTCTGCAGTGAAATCGTGCACTGTCTTGTTGAAATTTGCACCCATAAGTGGAATCCACAGTTCTGAGTCCTAGCTCTCCCATCTTCTGCACAGAGACACCTAAGCGCCTTTTTATTAGACGTCTCACCAGCCATCCCGCTATACAGTAGGGCTCATAGACCAACAGGAAAAAAGGGAAAAGCAGGGGTGCTTTGGACCCTAACTCATTCCTGGAGTTAGGCAACATTTTGGCAGTTCCTGCAACATTTCCTGCCATATCAGGAGCATGCAAGTCACAGTTCAGTCACTCTTAGTTGCAACCTTAAAATATAAACTCCAATCCCTTCTATACCTGTTAACTTGCAGAAATAATCACTACTGTCACAGGCTACTCTGAGAAGATAGCCATGTTAGTAGCACAAGGACATATGCACTCTCATAGGTACAACAGTATCCTTACATGTCCAGCTGCAAAAAGTCAAGTCCAGAGGGGAGAAAAACAGCTTCAAGGGGGTATTCAAACCAAAACTATCTTTAGCAAAAAACAGCTTATGCTTCCTTTTGAACTGCAGTTTTTCATTGCACCACAAACCATGAGAGCTCCTACATACATACTTACATTAGTGTTAAGTGCTAAAGAGCCAATCAGGTTGCTCAAAAACATTAAGTTGAGGAAGGTAATGAATTTACTTAACTGGCTAAGAATCTGGACAAGCTGGATATCCCACGTGTGCTCAGGCCTCCTTCCTGAATTGCAGTCTGCCCAGGGCTTACCTCAAACAAAATGGCTGACAATCTATCTGTATTCCAGTGCATTGGCCCATTCTTGCCTAAGCACTGGAACATATAGATACACGCTGAAGCGGATAAGCTATTGCATGTGCACAGACATTTAGGTGGCATTTTGATGAACTGTACATAAGAAAAAAGGGGCATAAATCCTGACTACAACTAGCATGCATAAATCCTTTTCTGCATCTGGGCCAAGGCTGCTTTTGAAAATCACATTAAGCGTCCCTCTTGATCCTGAGATGTCCAAATACTTTCATTGTCACCTGGGCACCTTTGAGAATTTTACTCTTAAATCAAGCGAAGGGGCTAGATTTTCAGAACTGCAGAAACTTCTTAGTACCCAACAATTATGTGAATTTTACCCTATGACCACCAGATGCTAATGAATGAGAAAAGCACATGCAAACATTTGTTTGCACAACGTTCCATGCACACAGATGGAGCCATGATTTGAAAAATCAGGCTATTTGAAATAAAGGAAGCCTCAAAAGTTGACTTTTTGTTTGTTTGTTTGCTTGCTTGTTAGTTTTAGGCTCTATTACTTTGATTTCTACATTTCTAAATGTAAGCTTTAAATTACATTTCCTTCTTCCAAATAAATGCTGATCTTTTTTATTTTAAATCCATGCTAGCAGCCAAGTAAACTTCTAAAATACCATATATACTCAATTAGAAGATGAGATCCCCCCCTTTTAACATGGGGGGGGAAGCCCCTTACCTTGCAATCATCATGAAGTAGTGCAGAGGCAGCTGGAGTTACAGCTGCCACGTACCCCTCCTCCCCACCACTGACTCTACATATCCTGCCACTCCTACTTACAGCCGCAGTCTCCCTATCCCACCTGCTGCTTTTCCCTCTCTCTCCTCCTCTGCCACACTCCTCCTTACCTTTACTCCACTCCCTCCCTGCTGCAGCCAATGACATTGCTGTTCCAGCCCAGCCCCACAGAAGCCAGTGCTACTGCTATGGGGCTGGGCTGGAACAGCAGTGTCAACTCCATGCCACTGGTATGGGGCCAGGCTGGAGGTATGATGCATCAGGGACAGAGCCAGCTGGTGCAGAGCAAAAAGTGGCAGGTGGAAGGGGAGGTGGGAAGGGAGAGACTGTAGGGAGCGGAATGGGAGGAAGGGGCATGGGGCCTTGAGATAGCAGCATGGAGAGGGGAGCAAGGAGGAACAGGGGAAGGGGGAATCAGGGCAGGCTGAGGCTGCAGAGGAGGGGTGGGGGAATGACAGGCAGCAGGGGGCCTGTCTCACTGCTTTCTCCCCACCACGTGCCCCCCCTCCTTGCCCCATTACTGCCCCCTTACCTGCCCTACCACATGTCCCCCCATTGCCTCTCTTGCTATCTGCCCCTCACCACCTGTCTCATTACTGCTCCTCTCATCACCTTTCCACACACCAACTGCAGTCGAAAAGTAGTGGGGCGGAGGGGATCGCGGGGGGGGGGAACAGGACGGGACTGGGGATTTAAGATGATCCTCCAATAATGAGATTCCATCCACTGAAAATTATAATAAATTTATAAATTTTCTGTGTGTAGAATCTAATTATTGGGGGGTTGTCCTATATCCAGGATCATCTTGTATTCAAGTAAATATGATAAATATACATTTTTGCACACTGCAAGTAGTGCAATACAAGAAAAAAAATCAGGCTATTAAATGGATTGAATGAAAAAAAAAATCTAAAATATACATTGACAAATATCTTTGTAACTGGTTATAATCCTGAAGGTCCCAATCCTGACACTGCTAATATATCTTGTCTTCAATGGGATTACTCATGCATGTAAAACTAAACAGGCGACTAACAATTTTCGGAATCAAAGCTAATTAAAAATTAAAAATATTCCTGGTATTAACAAGTTTTAATCATTAGTGAAAATGATCATTTTCGTACATATTTAGAAAAAAAGCTAAAAATAGCACATTTAAATTCAAGGAAAATATATTTTTCAGATGGAATAATTTAAATGTTCTTTTTGTACACAGCATAGCATGGTACTTGACACTGAAAATAAACAGATGTCTCATTTTCATTCTCAAATATTTCATTTTCTTCTAACTAAGTATTAGTGCATGTCTGGGATCAAAGTACCGTCTGCGTGCTCTTAGGTATAAGCCAATCAATCAGTATTTCTAATGCCAAATCTTCATTCCCAGAAATACACCCTGTGGGACTAATACTCTGAGGAAAAAATAGGAAAGTCCATAGCCTGTATACTAACTGTAACACATGCAGCCTCTTTCTCTTTATACTTGGGCCATTCAGTGTGCCTGTGTAGAGATTCTTCAACGCCCGCTTGGTTGAACTTTAGACTCTGATCCTGGTCTCACAGAGATGAGCATGAAAAGTAGCTTGCTTGAGAATATGCTTTGAAAAACATGACTGTTTAACTAAGATCAAAATTGAGCCTTCACTACATGTTTTAATGTGGGATGGAAAACTAAATTCTCTTCTACCTATACCATTATCATAGAGCAATTAGAGACCTGGAGTGCATCCTCAGTATAACCAGGTTTCTACAATATGACACACACAATATAGATATCGTTCTCCGCCCTAAGAACCAGCATGCCATGAGGAGGAATCTAAGGAACAGTTGCGACAATCTTACCATGGCTTTTGTTGCAAAAGAAACATAAAAAAGTCTAAGTTCCCAAAAATGAATATTAACTTGTATATAAACCAAACCCATCAGATTCTTTTTAAAGTTGGCATTGTCAAAACAAATACAGCTGCCTGTAGCACCCTTCCGCCACTGATGCTGACAATACTAGTGAGGAGGAGGAGGTGATGAATGCTTTGTTATTATGAGGAGGAGGATAGTGTTGTGAAAGGTGTTGAGTTTGACACAGCAGTATCAAGAGCAGTAAAGCGAAAGTCAAAGAAATCAGCCTTGTGCCATCTAAAATTGCTCTGGCACTAAACCCACAAAAAATCAATGACTCTGCTTTCACAGTAGTTTACACATAAACCTGAGGGAGTGTGCAGTGCAAGTTGTACCAGATGGAAACTTGCTATAACTAGAGGGGGAGATTGGAGCAAACTTGGTACCTATCCACTATAACAGCACAGTATTTATGCACAATATTTAGGACTGTGTCAGCATCTATCTTTGTCTTTCAGGTTTGCTGTGTCAAAGCTAATGGAGAGAGAGAGAACAGAAAAAATCCTGAAGGGTCCAGAACTATCCATTAGAGTTTGAAGAAGCCATTTAAATTCAGTTTGTAGAGCCCCACCTCCCCTTTTAGTTTATGTTGGTTAATACAGCATTATAGATATTAACCTGGTGAGTCTTCCTGGTGAGTCTTCTGCATTCCAACTTTCAAAATACCCCACCACCTTGTCCTTTGCCTTCTACTAAGAAAAACCCCAAAACTGTCACACAAACAGAACTAAGGAAGCTCTTTTCTGTGCCTCATCATTCAAGGCAATTTTTGGCAGAATTGTGCTGAGTGATTAATCCCATAAATAATAAGGATATTAAGCAGTTATACTTTCCCTCCTCCGAGTGTTTTACTCACACTACCTAACTCATTCTCATAAAACTCAAGTGAATATAGTCTGTATTTCTACAGATGTATGTTTCTACAGATAGGGAAACTGTGTAAAGAGGCTAAGGAAATGCTGTGGGGTATATAAAAGTCAGTGCAGAAGTCTCAGAGGAAGAATTTGGGATTCGATCCCCATGAAAGTATCTGGACAGAACATCATTTACTGTCAGCAATACAAGTCCTCATTTTTTTTGGTCTGTGAAAAAGACATTCCCTCTGAACTGTGTTCCCCAGAGATCCAAGAGGAGTAGGTTCTACCATCCCAATAAAAGAAAAAGCTCCCACTGCTGTCAGCAGCAGTAGTGCTATTATCTCTTTTTCCCAGCTTTTAGCCAGTAGAGGGCAAAAATATTACATCTCCTGCCTCAGTAATATGCGAAGTCTGAACAGTCCAACTTCAGCCTACATAAATCTGAGGAGTCCTTTTTCAGCACCACTTTGAATGAAGTGAATCACAACAGCACTTCAGCTGCCCCCAGACTGGTCAGGCAGCACTTCAGCAGAGCTTTGTTGCCCTTCGAATACACCTAAGATATTCATAGCAATCCCAGATTGCTTTCACAGCATATGAGCAGTTCCCTGTTTACAGCAAAAGCCCCCTTTGTTTCCAGCCCCATTACTGCACAGCAAGATTTCAGCTGAGATTAGGGCAGAAACTTTGTATACCCTCATGAAATGGTTAACGAGTGACCTTGCATCCAACCCTCTAACATCTAAGACAAAGGCATCAGAAAGATGAACAAATGTTAGCCTACTGAAAAAGGGGCCGTTCTTACATAGAGAGAAGCTGTGCCTTATGGGTGGGGTAACATTAAGTCTCTCCTTTGTGGTACTTGAATCCCATACAACAACAATAACCACAATAGAAGCCTTGACCTGTGTAACACATAGCAATACATACAGGTCTAAATGCTCCTTACCAAACCCACACCAGCAATATCTATGAGGTTGGAGCATACTACAAATATATACCTTCAGCTCTGTTTTCCCTCACTAGCTGAGATTGGCTCAGGGATGAAACTGCATTTCACCCTTTCTTTTCTTACTGGTGCCCTACAGTGACCCAGTTTAACATGCAAAAGGAGACCAGATAGAGAACATAGTTCTGCTTCTAGGCTCCTACTTGCTGTAGGCAATTACTAGTGTTGGCACACCAGTACGATATGGCACATGCTGATGCTATTGTTGTTGCTTTTGCTTTACTTAGAGGTATTGATTTCCTGCCTTTTCTTGTAAGGGATTCTGTGAACTGGAAGTTGTTAAAGGTTAACTGCAAAGATTTGGTTAAAAAGAATATTTTAAAAATTGTTTAAGATCTTAAATCATTGCCAGTAAAAATGTATACACTTAAAAATCACAAAGAGGTATATGTCCTACACCCCTTCCTGGTTCAAGTTAAATTAGAGTCCCCCAGCATCCCACCATGCATTCCAGCTCTAGGGTGGGCTGTGCTGTCTTCTCCACAGAGTAGGGCTGGCCCTGCCCCTTGCTTCCTAGCTGGAGCAGTGAGGGTGGGCTGACAAGGCAAGCTTGGCTGGAGATGCAGCCTAGTCTGCAGTGGCGGGGGGGACTGCCTCCTCCAGGCAAACCCCGGCTGGGGGCTGGAGCCTGGGAGGGGGGTTAAACACCCATTCCCCTGCTCAAACTTACTGCTGGCTGTGACTGTGGACTACAAATCGCAGAGGCATCTGCAAGCAGGTAGTGATGAACATTTTTTTTTTTAAAGGAAGTGATGAACAACTCTGCAGAGTCTTGATGCTCTGATTTTGGACTGCAAATCTCAAAGACCTCAGAGCAGCAAGAAGAAGAAGTGAACACATAGCCAGAGAGCCATGCTCTAGTGGCCCTCAGCTTCTGGCCTGAGCCACTGCAGGCATGTGGCTGTAATTTCTGAATCAAAGGAAAATGTCTGTTCAGTTCTGTTTCAATTTAATCTGTGCAACTTAGTTGAACCTGCAAAAACGAAATTGATTCATCCTTAGGCTTTTTGACTGTCTATACTGAGCCCTAGGTGTTTTTTCAGAGGTTGGAGCTTCAACACCCAGATCTGGTGTTGTGGCAGAGAAAAGAATTAGTGAGGTGAGTGTGCTAAACACCTGGGGAGCTTTGATGACTTTCTAACAGGTGAGGATCTGGAAGACCCAGCTTTGGCACTATGGTTCAGACATAACATCATAGCTAGAAGTGGCTGCATGGTGAGAGGAAGGAATTCAGAGACTACATCACAGCTGGAAGCAAGAGTAAAGGCATCTTTCATAGAAACACTCCCCACAAAAAAGCTGGAAGCAGACCTGCCTGAGTGTTTTAGGCTCTGGGACTTTACTAACCACTGCCAATAAATGGTGAGAGGTGACTAACAAGGGAGAAAATGTAAGGAAGAGTGTAGGGAAAAGGTGAAACAGAGATATATATTCAGTAGACATCCATACCAGCAGATGTGGAAAACTGAGACAAAAATCTACCCCATCCTCCAGGGCACTGGGGGGACAGTGTTTTGCTTGTTATTTGTATAAACATGTTTTATTTATTCTTGCTATGTTTCCATAAATTAATACAGGTTCTTTTTCCATGACTAAAGTTTTCTTTTATCCTTGCAAGGGGAGCAGCATTGCCTGCTAAAGGGCACCCAAGGGAAGTATTTAGTTTTCCCAGGTGTCTGAGTAGGAACACAAGCCAGAGCATTTGTTAATTTTAACAGAAACCCCTAGGTATTTGAACCTGGCCGAGAGCTTCTAGCAGAAGGGTTACATTCTGTTCATCCTTTGGCAGTGTGCAGTCTGGCTTATAACAGTGATAGAGCTATAATGAAGGTCTGATGCAGATGGCTCTTGGTTTTGGGTGGTGTTTCCATCCAGGGTTCTGATTCAGGCCCATCTCCTTGACAAAAGATGCTGATTTTAATAATGCATATGTGTTATTTTTAAATTGATAAATACAAAACTGAGTCCTGGGCCCCATTGTACCAGGCATGCCAATGATAGTGCAAAGCTCAAATAAGCAAGACTTAACCCAATGGCCCCAATGGCATGAGATTCTCCTAGAGTAGAGGAAGTCCCAGTGGCTTGGTGTTGTGGGGTGGATGGGTCATGAGTTCAGTGCTATTGCTTCTGGTGATCTCCAGTTCATGGGTGACCTCTTTGGCTAGGGACATACATTACACATAAACTGGTTTAAATGATCAGAAACTGGTTTAAACCAGTAGCAGAACTGATGTTCAGTGCACATAAACTAGTTTGAGATTTAACTGATTTGGCTCAAACTGGTTTATGCAATGTCTGTTCCAGACCCCTTGTTGGTTTAAGATAAACCAGACTCCCCCAGCATCCTGGCATCCTCTCTGAGCTGGGTGGGGCTCCCTGCTCCACAACAAAGGTGGCCCTTCTCCTCTGCTCCCTGGGTGTGGTTCCCTCAGTCTCTGAAGGCATCTGCCTGGATTCTGCTCCCACCTCTCCCCACTCTCGGCTAAGCAGGCATTCCCCTGTCTGTCACAGACACCTCTCAGCATTACCTAGCAGACCACATGCTGGCTACCTCTAAGCTGTGGCACACTGGACAAAGGTAGAATCAACAGGTAGCTGGTAAAGTCCCTCTGTTGTTTTCTTAATGGGGTGATAAACACTGAGTTAGGGGTGATAAACATTCCCTGGTGGGCTGCTCAGGAGAGGGGGGAACCCTCCCTAATCACAGCATCCTGCCAGAGCTTGGCCATACCCCCCCCCAGCTCAGCTCTGTGCAAGGGCTGCTCTAGCTGCTCTAGCACCCCTGAGCTTCTAGCTTGAGCTAATGCATTGAGCCACCTCCAAATCAACCACCTCCAAATCAGTTCAAGCTTTGTACCTCCAAGTCAACCACCTCCAAATCAGTTCAAGCTTTGCTTAGACTAACCTGCAAAGATTGAATCAATTCAGGCTCAGGCTTTTTGAATGTCTGTCCCTAGTCTTTAAAGCAACCTTAATGCTACTGTAAGTTTGACTAAGATTGACCCACGCCTAGGATTGTAAGGGAGAAGGTGGCATAATGCCATCTTTTCACACATACTTTTCCCCTGCTACATGAACAGAAAACTGAGGATTTAGTGCACACTATGTTAATTCATTTCTATTATTTACTTTTGGTAGTTTCCGTATTGTTTTTAAAAGTTTTGCTGTTTATCTTGAAACCTTACTTCCCACTGAAAAAAGCACAATAAAGAATAAATCTTGTTTGTCATGCTGAATGCAACTTTAAAACATAAGCCGTACAACCACTCTTCCTCCTTAAAGGGCAGTCTGGCCTCCCAAAATCAAAATAGGTCAACCAAAACCTCCAGTATCCAAATAAATACAAAGAAAGAGATGAAGTAGTGTTTTCTGTAGTAGGCATAAATACAGTTTAATGAATGATTTTCTTTTCGTGACAGCTTACAGGCCCTTTAATCTTGACAGAATTGATCACTGAATCAAAGTAAGAGAGGGCAGCCTTTGCATGCTCCCTATGATGCTCTGCTTAGAGCCTGCAGCAGGAAAGTGAGGCAAAACGGTTGAGCTATAGCACAGGGAAGTCTAGGGAGGAAAGAGAAGAAGGGATACCAGGGGACTCAGGTGAAGTGTAACATCCTCTAGTATGTTTACTTTGCTTTTCTTCTCCATCTCATATTTCTTCATGGGATCAGTCTCCTAGCTTTGCAGACCCTCCCAGGAGTACAATGCCCCTTCCGTGTACAGTATGAGTGGTACTGAGAGTACAGCAACTTCAAAACATAAAAAGAAAAAAAAATCTCCCTCAATGCCATCATCATTTTAAAAAAAGGCAATTGATGTCGCCTGAAGCAGCAGCTATGAAGCCCAATTATACCACATTTCATTCAAGTGTCAAAAATTGGAATAATAATAACCAACAATGAGGAGCACATATGTGAAATGATGCTGCCATCTTCTTTTGTTTTGGCCAAGCATTTTCATAAATTCATGCTTAGAGCAGACCCCGTGCCACATTCCTTCAAGGACTTTCTTGTTCGCTATTGTTTTCAGTTCTTAACAATCCGTTTCTCTGACTACTTTCCTAGTGTTGACAATTGCTCGCAGAGCTTCCATATGCTCTCACCACTGGATAGTCAATCATTTGTGAATTAGCTACCCAATCAGATATCTGAAAGATACTGGTAGTGTTTATTCCTTGATGGTGTTTTAAGTGAGTGTATTGCTTGTGAAAGGTGTCGGATGAAATACTCAGTACTAAATTTATTCACAGAGTAAGAATAGCAGAGACAAAAACACAACCAGGAGGGCTGGTACTAGGTTTTCTTGAGCTCTGCATTAAATAAAATGTGGTCCAACAAGACTCTGGGCAAACTGGGAATGAAGAAATAAAACAGAATTGCTTGGATGGTAGCTTAAAATTAAAGACACACAAAACAGATAAACCTGATACTATATTTGATCTTAGACCAAAAAGAAATCCTTCTTTTAAAGTTTATTCACAAAAAATAGTGCAATACTTTTCTTAGCTGTCATTTTGACTGGTCAGCAGGAGAAATGTGATGGTATATTAACTATGGAGTATATGGCCCAAAGCACACATTTCAAATTTGGGTAAGTTCCAAATCATCAAAAAACAGAGAGTTGTTCAAAACAACAAATTTTGTTCTGCAAGTTACAGATACTGCTGCAATGGACAGATCTGGATTCCAACTTCCCCAAAGTTTAGAAGTATGGTGCTCAAGGCAGGCTTGGTTTATGACCATTTTCAGTTATTTATATTCTTTTAAAAATCCTTTAAAATTCAATGGCTAAATTATTCAGGAGGGGCATGTGTTGCTTTTGAAAATCCAACTTTACAATCTAGGGGTAGTTTAAACCATGACTAAAAATGAGATGCTGGGAGCTCCATTACACAGTACGTATAAACTGTTTAGATCTGGATTCAAAGTAGTTGCTCAAGTGCCTATGCTTTGGCATCACAAGGTTTCTTGCTCCTGAGGGTGAGACTAGTTTAGGTGCCTAGGATCCCTGTTGAATACGTGGATATTCTTTGGAGATGCCTGGAAGCCAGCCAGGTTTTGGCATGATTACCAATTCTATGAAGAGAAAGGGAATTGCCTCCAAAAGGTGATTCAGAAAGCTCCAAGGCATCTAGTGGTAGTGAGTAGGAAATGCTGAGTGCAGTGAGATCTGAACTCTTGCCCTACTCTGGAGCATAGACACCTGACTCATGCTGTCTGTAAAGCCTCTACATCAGCTGGGGATTCACAATGCCTACACTCACAGTCACATGGAGATGGCAGTGATGCTCCCACCTTTGTCCGATAACCCAGTGGTTAAGAGCACTAGCTTAGGACTCCTTGTGCCTAAACAGATATTAGAAAAAAAATCCAAATAAACTCCAGCAGCAGGACTACAGTGGCAGGATCCTTCCGGGTTGTTCTCTTCCTGGGCTCACAACTCTTGCATTGTAGGCCACCAAATGACCCAGCTTAAAAGAAGGGGCACAGTATACATTCACCTAGCCCTTTCTATAACCAAGAGTCCCAAAGGAAGACAGCAGTATCAGTTCAAATCCGCTCAGAATGAGTGGGTATGGAAAACAGGTTTCCCACACCCTGCATGAATGATATAACCATTAGATTTGAGAAAAAGGCGGATAGCACCACCTACATAACCATCCTCAGGCTGAATTTAATACTGTACATTCAAGTGAGTGCAGTTTCTGGTATGACTGTTGACACAGCCCTTCCCAGGGAATTAGGTGGAGTTTGGATACCCAAAATCAACATTTTGAACCTCAATGGAGTTGCATTGGGAGTTAGAGACACCAACCCAGAAGACCTGGCATAGAGCATTTTGTTGTCCAAAATGGAGGCACCTAATAAAGATTTCTGGCTATGAGCACAGATGTAATTGGAATTACCCTTTGGAACTTAGGTAGTTAAACTCTGTCTATATCTCACATAGGCACCTAAGAAACCTGATTAAATCCTCTGACCTGAGAGATCAAGTCTGCTTCATTTTCAAGCAAAAAGGATTTTTTCTAATAACTACCAGTTCTGAAAATTTCACCCTACATCTAAGCATCAAGCTGGTTCCTTTCCTTTTGCAGATCATTGCTTTCAATAAAGGTTCTGCAAGATGATTTCTGCTTTCAGAGAGGCTTGTGAAACCCCATTGTCTTGAAATTATGGCTCTCAGTGAGGTTTCATAGATGTAACTAATTGGCCTTGTTGTCAAAATTCAGTAAACCTATTTGATGATGATGCACAAGAAGGAATAAAATCCAGCTGTCTTTTGCAGTTTTTGCTTCAGCTGCCTTTTAGCTGTATTGGCTATTTAGCATTTGGAGAAGTTAAAATATTAAACACTTATTTTAATCTCTAAATGATGCAGATGTGACTCAAAGGGTATAGAGTATGTGGAGACTTTACAGAGCAGAACCACACTTTAGGCAGTACCTCTCTACAAGAAATACAGCCTTTATTTATTCAGTGGCAGTTACTGTGGTAGAATAACAAAATGTTGTTTTATTGGCAACTGTACGTCAATGTATAGTAGGGCAGTGGCAATTTTCTTCAAGTTTTCCCTGCCTCAGAATGCATGAAAAAATGTAAAACACCAAAGGCAAACATTCAGCGTTAGGGACAGTAATGCAAAGAATCAAAGTGGCTCTAGCTGGATTGTACATTAAATAAAAGGCAGAGAATGAGCGCTGAGTGAATTTTTATATGTTCACATTACAACGAGCCAGTCAAAGATTCTGACCCCTGGCATCGGAGAAATGATGCAGCCATCTTCCCAGTTTTGATACTTTCAATAAAACCATTCCCAAGAGGGCTGGAAAAAAATCTCCTTCTCTCTCTCTCAATAAAATGAGAAGCCATCTGTATTATGAAAAAGCATACTAATAATTCGATAGTGTTCTGAAGTAGCTTTTATAAAGCTTTTGCTTGGGATTTAATATTGCCCAGCAAACCCATCAGATTTCCACGGCTTTGTTGGAAAAAAGGAAAGCATAACATTGATTTGAGCTCCTACCTGGTACAGGTCAACAACTCACATATCAACAGAGACAGTGTTGAAGATAATACCTTCAGATCTTCTAAAAACAACCAGCCCATCTCAAGAAGAGAGTCAGGAGAGTCTCAAATTCTAATTATATAGCATGGGTGGGTCCTTCTGCCTGCACTGGGTGTGCTTTTCTTTTGTACACAAGAAATCTGCTAAATAAGAAATGTGTCTTACAATTAAACAGCCATAGAACAACTGTGCTCTTTGGTCACTGTTTGCAGAAGAGTTTCTGAATTGTTCGAGATCTTCACAGAAATAATTATGATTTTCATTGTAATAAAAAAAAACTGAAAGTAGCAGAATATAACATTACCTTTAAAAAAAAAAAGCAAGAGAGCCGAGCAGCAGTGTGTAATAATGAATAGATGCATGCAGTCAAAACAATTAATGTCAGTTTACAAGGTCTTTTGGAAAGGTATCAACAGAGGGAATCCACATATGGCTCCTTTTCTACACCTTTTGGAAGGGGGCGGAAAGAGCAAAACCCAGGTTGGAAGATGGGAAGGACAAAATAAAAAGCCTTCAAGAAAAACAATCCTGAACTCCCTCCTTCTAACAAAATGAAAAGAATATAATGCATGGCTAACCAAGGCAGAGACTTTAAAGAGTCTTGTGAATAAAGTTTTGTACTGGGACACAAGATAGACCTGGGTTCCATTCTTTACCAGCGTGCTAAGATTTTCAAGAGCTCACCACTGACAATTAGGTCTGGATTTTTTCAGAATAGCTTCAGAACCATTTAGCACACAAATTAGGGTCAGCTTTTCAAAAATGCATTTGCTTCTCATCCTGACATTTGTGGCCAGATTTTCAGAAGAACTTAATTACCCACTGGGCTGAGCTCTTTTCAAGCATCTATCGCCAGCTCTTGGTACTGAGCACTTTTGAAAGACTGTGATCACTATCTCTTAGTTTTTCACCTGAAAAATGGGAATAATAATTATAGCCTTGTCTGATGGTAAACAATGAGGATAAATACTCAACCAGCACTCAGGCACAATGTTCCTCGGGGCCAGATAAACCTGTGATTTTTGCACCAATAATTCTCTTAGGCTATGAATAGACATTGCCAAATAAAGCAGATCAGCTGTGCTGGAATGTGCCAGCTGATTTGCTTCACTGTGGGCACTGATAGACGTTCAGGTCCCACTGTAACTTATGGCGCTTAACATAAAGTGCCATGACTTACAGCAGCACCCCTAATCCAACAGATTAGCTCAGCTGTTATACAGGAGGGGAGCTCCACTTTGGAGCAGATATGGCAAAGGAGCCTTTTTCCCCTAGCTCCCCCTACCCCTCCCAGCTCTGGTTCTCTGTGCAGATAGGGAGAGGGGCATTGGTGATGTGTAAGGGGTGCACGCAGGTGCATGTGCATGTGCATCTCACGAGATTGGCCATGCACCCCCTGGAAGTGCCAGCCATGAAACTGGAAGTGCTGGCGGCAGTGCACTTCTGGTTTTGCTGCTGACTCGGTGATTCAGCAGTTCCCGCCCCCTCTCCCCCGCCCCCCAGTCAGCAATCAGTCACTGGGGAACTGCCCTGGTTGGTGATTGGCCATGGGGGACCGCCCCATCGGTGATTTAGTGCCCCCCCCCCCAGGCTTGGGAGGCACCAGTCACTCATGGAGGAGAAAGAAGAGGGAGGGAGCTACAGGCTGGGGTTTCTCCAACCTGAACTAGAGGCAAAGGGGGTTGGGGGGGGCGCTACAAGGTGGGAGAGCTCCAGTCAAGCCACCCCTCACTCTAGCTCAGGTCGGGAAAACTCCAGCCTGCAGCTTCCTTTTCCTCCCTACCTTCCTGCAGACAGCACAAGGGGTGAGGCTGGGCTGCATCATTCCAGCCCCAGTCATGCTGACAAACTAAACCTAGGGAACAGACATTCCCTAAGGCACTCCACTTTGGAGTGCCTTTATCTGATCCCTCATTAGATGAGTGCTTAGTTGTCATGCGATTGGACACTTTTAAAGCACCCTGAAGCCATGCCTAGGTGTCACTGCAGAATTGTAGAGGACTTTCAGGTGAGCTGTAAAGCATTTTTATGCACCAAATATTACTTCTGCCAGCACCGCACCCTGGGTAAAAAAGAAGTTACCTGCTATCTTGCAGGGTTGGACTCCTGCTGCTCCTGTGAGTAGCAGAGGTCCAATCCTGTGGGACAACACTCAGGGTACATCTCTGCAAATGTGGGAACCTTAGGTTTTCCCACTTGTAGAGGCATTCCCTGAGCTGGATACTCTGGGTATGCCTTTGCAAGTGGGGAAACGCAGGGTTCCCCTGTTTACAGAGACATGCCCCAAGTCAGGGTGCAGCAGCATGATATTTGCACCCAGGGAATCCACTGGCTGGGTCCAATCCTGCAAGCCCTGGGAATGGTAATTCTTGGGGTTTGCCAAATTGGGCCCCTAAAGCCTCAGGATCACCTGCCTGGAGTGGCTCAGGATCACCTGTATGGGAAGCTCTGGGTTGCCTGCTTTCTCTTACCAGAAGGCAAACAGATGACCACTGCAGAAAAGCACCAATTTCTTCTACCTATTGTCATAGCCACAATAGTTGGCATTTCTGGCATGACAAGGGACATTGATACCTATTTGCTTGGGCTAACTGTGGTTTTCTTTCAGAGCAGTGCTACCCTTTATTAAATACTCAAACAGTCATAACACCATCGGAGTTCAAAGTAATTGTTCTGTCTGCTTTTAGGATTTTTTGGTTTCCCAAAAAATGTTTTACAGCTCACCCAAAAGTGTTGTTTAAGGAGTCTGTATCACCCCTTTTCTGAGATTAATCGTGGTTTTGCTCCTTCATCCCCAGTTTGCCTGGAGCTTTGTCCTGCTTTTCTCTAGCAGACAGCTGATGGGTCTGGTGTATAAAGTATATATTTTTTTTACCGATGTTATTGCTGGGTTAAACTAGCAGAACAGTTTGAATGTAATTCCAATCACTTTTAAACATCAGGTAGTTGGATTTATTGTGATTTAAAGGCAAAGGAGAAAAGAACGACACTTGTTCAGTGACAAAAAATAGATGGTTTTCAGTGTTGTTCTTGCTCTCAGTGCCGCCATGTATATAATAATGACCCAATGTACTGTAATTCACAATGACACTGTCAGACAGCAAACATAGTCAGAAGCCATGCCAGGCAGAGAAGAGAGCCTTCTTTTGCTCTTTTATTTTCCATCACAGTTTTATATTTGCCTTATTTATCACTATTCAACTGTAGGCATGGAAGGGGTGAATTTACAGACACTGATATCCTACTAACCCTCTGGTTTGCTTTCTCCATAAACATTTGCAGAACCTTTTAAAAAGCACTCATTTTCAAGCCACATGAAGGTCAGAAGCCTGCTTGTGAAGTTGTCCCAGCTGTAGTGAGCTCTGACTAGCCACTGTAGTGTGATTGTATGTCTGCCCACTCCTAATTTTGATTCAGCAATTATACTCCAACTAATCAAAAGAGAACCTGACTGGGGTGGCTAGGGAGGGGGACTGGGAAGACTCCTATTGAAAAGACTGAAAAGGTAAGATTAACACAGTATATCCTGCTCTATCAAGAAGGTTTGAATGACAGTAGTGTGTGTCACACTTAGCAAGTATTGCCAAGGAAAACCATAGACAAACAGTACTGTTCCTCACACCCACAGCTAGAATAAGTTGCTTTACCCTGCCAGCTGATAACTGCGGATATGCTATGGACACAAAGGGTTTTACATCACATAGTTTCCTTGTAAAATGTTGTACGTTTCTGAAGGAAAGCCTAAGGGAGCAGGATCCTTCTCTGTATTTTAACAATAACATCTGAAGAGTCCTTATTAATTTTTACTTCAGAAGTGCATGACGATATTTGTACTAGAGCAAGAAGTTTTGTCATGTTTGAGGGGAAAACTAAAAGCTTTTAATATCACTCTGTCGCAGAGCACCTCAGTGCTCTGTGCCTATAAAGAGGCACAGGTGCTGGTTGCTGGGGCAACCGCAGTTGGTCAGCGGACCGGAAGGGGGCAGGGCCCTATATATAAATTCAGGCTGAGGCCAGGGAGGCAGTTCCCTGCCAGCAGCCATAGGGGTGGGAACTCTGCTGGAGCAGCGAGAAGGAAGAGGCCAGGATACTCGAGCAGTTGCTGTGGGTGAGAGAGGGAGAAACCCTGTCACAGACTTGAATGTGGTTATAGCTGGATGGTTTGAATTTATGTTGTAGCCAAGAGGCTTGAGTTTCTGTTTACTGTTTAAGACAGAGGACCGGGTGAGGCTATTAGGGGTTGGAGGAGGCCTCATAGGGGCTTCACAGTAGCGTGGGGACCCTGGTGCCAAAGAAGGCGCAGCACTTGGGGGTGCACTGACCCGGGTGCCAGAGAAGGTGCAGCATGATAAGCACCCCAGAGCAGAGGGGGTGATGAGAGGAGCCCTGAGGCAGAGGGGGCGACGAGAGGAGCCCCAGAGTAAGGGGGCATCGATTGAAGAGCACCTGAGGGGGCGCATGCTTGCGAGGCAAGCCAGAGTGCCTGAGGAGGCAGACCGAACAACGTCTGGGATATCAGTGAGGCTTGAGGCGTGGTAAAGGGGCGGTTGGAGCTACGCATAGCCCATAAGGCTGGGGTGCACTGAGTCAAACAATACAGAACAGGGGCCAGGATACATCAGAGCACTGTGTCCAAGGGGACAAAAGGCAGCCTCCCTTATAAACAGATAACATCAAAGATGTGGTGGGTGAGAATGAGGGCACTTTAATGCGAACTTGGCATGGTAGGGGGCGCTAGGGGAGATCACGGCCGATCCTAGGACCCCGCGCCATGACACACTCAAGAAGGTTGCATGCGGGTAAAGGGACACCCCCTCACCTTAGAATATAAATCCAATTTCAAGAGATTATGCCTGCACTTTTCTGTATGGTTTTCAAATGTTTGTTCAGACAAAAGTACTGAATAAATCCACTGGGGGCGGGGTGTGGAATCTCTATTAACCCCTTTTTCATCAAAGGATGACCAAGGAACTTGGTTTTTCGTTAGCCATGGAAAACCATGAAGAAATGGTAGGTCATGGAAAAACATGGATTTTTGTAGTTTTTATACAATGATTTTTTTTCTTTTTTCCCCACAGAAAACTAGGGTCCCTGAAGATAATTACTCTTAGATCTATTTTTGATCCTGCCTTCCAACACACACCATTGATGAGCATTATGGAAAAAAAAAAAATCAGCCACTCCGCTTGCATATACACACACCTACTGGGGAAGTGCCCAGGAGCTGCCTTGCTTTAAGGTAGGTAGATTGAGTCCCGTGGATGGAACAATGAGCTTGTTTATACCTTGCATATAGTACAGAGGGGCAATTTAAAAATTAGCATTGGCTAACACCACACAATGTCATTTGAAACAACTTATGTTTAGAACAGTGGTTTTCAACCTGTGTTCTGAGAAACCTTGGTGTTGTACAATAAGTCATTAGGGATTCTGCAAAAAGACTGGAGGCAATGGCAGAGCAAGCAGGGGGGAAGGGGGACAGTGCACTACCACTGCTGGACCAGGTCTCCTGGCTCTACGTCAGCTCACATGGCCTATGGAGCCAGGGGTAAAGTTCTGTGACTTTAAGACATTTGAAAAACACTAATTTAGAAGAAGAAATAACTGTGGCAACTGCACTGCCTTCCCTTCAGGGGTATGGCCATCAAGCTAGCACTGTTAAACCTGCCTGTCCTTCTTTCCTGGCTTTAGTGATGGATCTGTAATGTCAGGATCTTCCACCCTCTATTTGTGGGGAGCATTAAGGGGTTGAAGTTACTGATCTGAGATCCCCTTTAAATCCTCTTCTGTAAAGTCTAGGTCTATTCCTCAATCCCCTGCATCTGGTACTAAAGTAGAAGTCTCCTCCACTGTCTCCTTCATGTCTCTTGACTAATTCAGGTGTGAGTATGGATAAGGTTGGGGAAGAATGTGAAGTGGAATGGCTGTAGCAGCTCACAGATCACTGGGTAGAGTTAAAGGAACACCCATTAGTATTTCAGTTGAGAACTACATCTTCTACAGATCTGAACATTAACCTATTATATATCACATTATATTTCACAGTGTACTGGATGCTTAGTAATCAATTTTCTCCTTCCTAATCATCTTGAAAACCATACTGCATTCCCATGTATACCAAATACGTTGGGTAGCCATGATGGTGACTCAGTGTTCAGGTCCTTATATGGACTTCTGAAAAGTTGTCCTCCTCAGTGAATCCAGGACAGACCTTACAAGAGAAACTGAGGACAGGCATTCCCACCCCTGACATCTAGAGACAAGCTGCTACCCTGGCCCTAGGACTCAAAGCGCATGATCCAGACCATTTTTTGCACTCCAGCCTTGTAGATGCAAATCAGAAAACCAACTACTGCCTGAAGTCTGGGAATCCATTCTCCACTCAGGCCAATAAGCTCATCAAATCCACAGATGGCATGTCACCTACAGCATGGACCTCCAATCAGTGGAGCAGGAAATATGCTGTACAAGAACTACAGCTAAAGAACTTCATCCCTAACACCAGCTTCCACCCCTCAGGATGGCTGTTGCCCACAGGACCTGGGCAGCACTTAACGGTCTCAAAATGGGCAAGCACGCACTCTTGGGGCCTCTTCAATGATGCTGGTTGCAGTTGTGGTGCTCAAGCTCAGATGGCTGACCACATCATCTATGAATACCCTTACGGCCCTCCTTTGGGTACCCAAGGTCTTTTTGACATCAACCATTCTATCTGTTGCTGGCTTTCTGGCCCTCATGCTTCCAACATATGAGTGTGGAGACACTCACTTCATCATCACTGGTGCACCCTAATTAGAACACAGCATCCAAGCCCCCCATATCAGTAGATGATTGGGTTCCAAACTTGGATTAGGATCTAAATCTCATGGCTGGCCATTGCCTCTTCATCATGGATCAAATCACAAGCCTGCATCTGTAAGTTTACTCAAGCTTTCCACCTCACTCCCCACCCCCAAGAGTGAACTTTGCACATCGGTTGGAGTTTTTTAAATTCAAAAAGTCTTCAGGCCACTCAAGACAGTTGAATGGGCAGCTAACAGCAAACAATATATGAGGTAATGAGATGATGATTTGGGAAGTAGCAAGTCAATGATTAGGACGAAATAGATATAGAATGGGGGAGAGGGGTAATTAAAGGAAAAAATAAGCAGCCATCTCTTCAAAGCTGAGACCAAGCATAGGAAGTCTTAGCCCATGAGAGAAAATAGGCCAGAAGTTATAAGCAACTGAGAAAGCTGGTGATAATCAAAGTGGGATTGCCATGATGAGTGTAAAATGACTGTAAGTGCTCACATGTTAATGTAACCTCATTTTGGTTCAAGTGGGGCCCTATAGTGTATCTGTGTCCTTGGATTTTATTTTTCCAGTGCAAGAAGACGACTTTCCCCCACACACACTTCCCTGTTCAATGGTACTTTTTTTTTTTTCAGGAAGCATATTTTAAAAAAACAAAACAAAAAAACCCTTGATCTCTCCTCCCCCACCCTCATTTGATCACTATTTGAACAGGAATGAATTCCCAGTCCCAAAAGCCCATATGTGATTTCTGTGGAGTGATCCCAAATTACCTAATCTCAGCTCACGTGCCAGTGCACATTCAGAATTTAACATCTTTTTCCTTTGAACTGGGCACAAAAACTGCAACACAGCTCAGATGTAAAAATAGCAGCTGGAACACAGAGCGCAGACCTTGTACAATAAGGGGTGTGAGTGTTTCTGTGTGTGTAGGTGTTTGTGAATGTACATATCTGTATATGGTTGGGTACTAACAAATAAATTAGAAAACAATCTATTTAATTTAGATGCTACTTGGAAGCAGCATGTGTAACCATTGGAGCCTGGTCTCCATCACAATTTTTTAAATAAAAAAGTTAAAAAATTATGATAATTATGTATTCTGAAATCTGGATGGGGGCATGCTACATTGAAGCATATTTCTCCTATGTAATTAAGGCTTTCAGCTGATTCCTTCCGACTGCAATTGTTATTTCAAATGTGAATTAATAAATCATGTCCATCTAGTTAAGAATTAAAATCAGTCTCAAGTATTCCTGCTTAGACCAGCAAACTTAAACACAGAGAGGGATGAATGCTTCTAAGAAATTCTCAGCACAAAAAAACAAACAAAAAAAACCCGGCCTCATCTTATTTAGGATTTTCCAGGCATCTGAAAAAAATACACAGGATGAAGTTACATGACTTACACATATGGAAGCATTTTTCTAGCCTTATACCAAAACAATATGCAAATGGTCTACCCCTACTTTCACTCATGACTGGCTGCAAATACAAAATTCAAGCTGAATAATGCTAACTGCCCACATGCTCTGCTCTAAAGGATCCTCAAGGGCTTCTGGTCTCTTGTGGTACACACAAAGCACTTTAGCTATCACAGTGAATTAGTGTAAGGCCTAGTAATGCACCTTTAAGTATGTGAGCCCTTTTAAGGCACTTAGAGGTCAAGTCTGTGGCTATATAAAGTACAACCTTTGGAACATTTATTTTCACTTGCCAGTCCAGAGGCTCAGATGGCACGCTAAGGTGGTGTATAATTTCATCAGAGTCCTTCAGATTCCAAATTGTCAGAGTCATCAACTGGCTCTCATAGCCAACCGAAGTTTACAGTAATGTAATAAAGCAAGGTAAATATTGGCAATCAAGCGATGACTGTTAAGCATGACTGCTTGTTACAGGAGTAATTGTCATTGGGAAAGAAAGTTGTAATTTTGCAAACAGACCTCTCAATAGCAGGAACTGTGCAGAGCAAGTACAGACGTTGCCCTCAAAAATAAATATAGCCAAACTATTCAGACTCTTGCCTAAGTCCTCAGCTCCCTCCAGTTCAAGAACAGTAGCCTCTAAATTCTCCATAAGTCACAACATTTCTTTGGGTAGAGGTACTGCATGCAAACATGTATAGGACTAGACAGTCATACATACGTGTATTATGGCAACAAAAAGCTAAAACAGAAGTTAACTGACATACTGGAATTGAAAGAAAGGTCTAATTGATACATGAATGTAAAGGATGCTGTGTTGCCTCCTCAGTCATGAATGCGGAGATAAGTAGCAGCACACAAAACATAATTTTCAGCAATCCATTTAATCCAGTCCTGACATAAGTCAGTGTGTTTTTTTGCCATGACATACTGAATACTGGAATGCTGTTTTACTGGGAACAGAAACTAAGTGTGAAATGCACCTGATGTCACCACTGCCTGATAACAAGAGCTGCCATGTGCATGCCTGGAGACACCTGAGCTAATAGATCTCCAGAAGCCTGCTGGACAGTTCTGCAACACTGCCAGGCCTTCCTTGCTACTGGCACTGAAACACTGTCTTTTCCTATTCCACTGGGGAGACACTGGGTCCTTGAGAGAACACACCTGATCTGGCATCTCCACACAAAGCCCTCCTGTTTCATATGGGTCTCTGAGCTTATTTATTCAGGGCATGGTTTGTTTTGGCAGTGGCAACTCAATGAAGGATGAATCCTTAGATATCTAGCAAAACAAAACAGCCCCCTCCAAAATGACCTAGTTCTTTGTACTTGCACCTTATTGGACAGCAGACAAACACACAATGGTTTAATATAAAGGCCTGAGGTGCCATGGTGTACATCATTTGTGTGTACAGTTATCACAACTGCAAGGGCAAATCTGACCCCTTGATAAACATCTGCATGATAACCACCTGATTTGTGCTCACAACAGCAAATACTATGTCCTCGGACATTTTTTATACACATCTCAGGCTCCTCTCTTTATTTGGGCCACGAAAGTTACCACTTAATTAGAAGGAACAAGGAGTAAAGTGCAAGGAAAGAAGAAAGTCAAATCTGGATGGTTCAAAGTTTCTGCTGCAGTTTCTTACACTACTTTACAGATAATGCAGTAAATACAGATAATGTCACATGAGAAACGGTTAGGCAGTGATACTAATGAACCCGGCATACTGTTTAGCAGCTTCAAGCTGAGAACAAACCTGAGTTTCTTTTCACAACCAGTTACCATGACTTGAAGGAGACTGGATCCTCCAGTTCTTTGCAAGGAACATGCCAGAATCCTGATCTTTAACGGATGCTTGTCCTAACTCATCTAAATCTCCCTGGACTGGAAACCTTGCTAGATCAAGCAAAATGTCTATTTTAGCTGATTTTGCATGGATTAGACATATTGCAAAAGCAACGTGCCATTCTGACAGCATTTCAGTGCTTCCATTGCCAGCTTAAATGTATAGAGGAGGGGGAAATTTTGAGGTGAGTTGCATTTGTTTTAAACCTCCAAGCTTTGGTTTTGCATCGAGCTTTAAGCTAAGATTCTTCTGCTTCCTGCTAGTGACATCTGGAAGGGGGTAGTTAAAACTGACACATAAAGAAATGCCCAGAGAGCCAATTTACAGTGGTGGGTACGGTTTGCACTGTATCTGACTCATCACAAGAAAGGCAATGTGGTCCCTGAGGAGTCCCCATTATTTGGTTCCTATTTTATCTGAAACTGGTTCCATTGCTGTTCTTCACAGCATTTTATCTAGGGTACTTCAGCACCAGTAAGGAGGTAGCAGATGGGCTTGGAATGGAGAAACATGAAGGATCTGTGGTGGCACGCTCCCTCCTCCTCTGCTTCTCAGCAATCTTGTCCCCCTGCCTGCCTGCAAATAAAACAGTTTCCCTGAAGTTAATACAAAGAGTGATGCAAGGGCTCCGAATACCCTCGCATAGTTAAGCAGGTATTCAGTTTGCTGAGTGCCACTACTGTCAAGGACAAGAAATATATTCATGACTCTATTCACTGGTTTTACACTGGTTTTAACAACAGGAGTTTATTTCATGTCAAGAGACCCTGAAAAAGAAAACTTGCGGGGGGTGGGGAGGGAAGGAGGGAAAGAAGCACGTTGAAACACATCAGGAGAGAAAAATGGTGGTGCTCTCACCCATATCATTCAAAATAAGGCCCAGTGGAAGTTGAAAAGTGTTGTGCCACTATATTTAATAATAGCAGACAAATCCAGCCTCTCTGTTCAGTGCAGATTTGAGCAGCCATCAGGGAGACAGTGCCCCAAGTGCACAGCTGGTTGTACTGCTAAATGGTGGAGATGGGCTTTGACTTACAAAGGCTACAGACAGACATCCTGTCATCTGTCAGCTACTCTAGACACACCCCGTCATCATAAAACATCCCATTCCTCCCTTCCAGAGCAATGTAGAACTGCTTCCTACAACCAAGGCTGAGCAGGCACATTGATAACAGCTAAGCAAAGAGAAGAATTCAAGTCATGCAGGAGGCACTGTCGTTGTCCTGTTTCAGAATTAAAGAGGTCAGCCTGTGAATAGACTCCAGTAACTGGCTTTATGCGCAAGACAAATGTCTTAAACTGAAATGTACACTATCAAACCCCAGCAGAGAAGCAATGATGCACTGAGGAAAACAAGGCCATTTTCTGGAGCTGATAAAAGGTGTCATAACTGACTAGTATCAACATGTCCCTAAGACAGGGATAGGATAGTTGTTGTCCATGCTGTAGCTCACAGCTGATAGTTGTGAGATTGTCTAGCTTAAACAGGAATGAATGCTCCTGTTTAGTCCAGACATGTCTTGCAGCTAGGCACAACTCACGAAGCTGCTAACCTTTCAAGATGACCTGCCTAATACAATGACCAAAAGATATCTGGTTTCAGAACAAAAATAGCTTCATTTCCTTCCCTATCTTTCTTCCTTCCCCCCACCTCCTTTTCCTCAATGCAGGATTTCTACTGAATATAGACTCCCAGTAACTTGATGTAGCCTGTCATCTTCTATAAAATATGTACAAAACATGCTGTTGATCTTTCCCATTCAGAATTCAAAGCCCCTGCTAAGGCAACACTGTCCAGAGCAATTTTGAACTCTTTCCCAGTTAAAATTTAATGCCAAACTATAGACAACCAAGCAAAAGACAACCAGCCACAAAACAGGCTGAGGAACAAGATTCATGTCCTTTTAGTGCAAAGGTGACATATAGGTAGTGAGCTGTGTTTCCAGAGAAGGGTGACTTTTTGCCTGAGTGCCCAAACAACATGTAGCATTGCTTTAAACCCTCTCCTCTGTTAATACTGAAGGGATCCAAAGTCAGCGAAATAATCATGGCACAAGCTGCAGCTACCATTATATAAATCTGAAATCTCAGGGCCAGCCACAGAGGTGATGTGAGTGGTGGTCAGTATGTTAGCTTACTAGAGATGATGTGAGCAGTAGAGGTGAATATGGGTTGATGCAAATAAGTGCAGACTGAGTCACAGGCCTGCAACTGGAAGAGCAGGTTGCAGCAGAAAACCTGCCCAACAGAAAAACAGAGGGTGTCTATACACATGCTACGAAGTGTGTGTGGGGGGGTGCCTTAATTGCAATAGCTCTGAGAGCCACCTTAATTAAAGCGCCAGCAGCATCAAAGGTATCGAGCATCCCCCAGCTTCAAAATGGCGGCAAGGGTGTTTTAACTAAAGCTCATTGAATGAAGGGACGAACTTTAGTTAAAGCAACCCTTCTGCCATTTTGAAGCGCGGGACTCTGAATACATGTGACACAGAGGCTGCTGGAGCACACTAATGAGCACGCTCCAGCAGACTTGATGAACCGAGTCTGCTCCATCGCATGCTAATTAGCATATGTCCAAGCAGAGATCCGTCACATGTATAGGTTCCCAGAGACATCACTTTGCCAGTCACCTTAATTTTATTAGCACATTCTCCTCCTGATCATTTTTTACTTTTCCTTACTTACGTTAGGGTACAGAGAAGGGCAACCAAAATAATCAGGGATATTGAAGAGTTACCATACCAGAAGGGAGTAAAAAGGCTAGGACTCTTCTGTTCAGAAAGGAGAAGGCTGAGGAAGGGATATGACAGAGGTGTATGAAATCATGAAGGGTCCAGACAAGGCGAACAGGGAACTGTTATTCATCAAGTACCAGAATACTATTACTAGGGGGCACCCACTGAAATTAGTAGGAGACAGGTTTAAAACTAACAAGAGAAAGTCCTTTTTTTTTTTTTTTGCAACAGTTAACTTGTGGAAATCATTGCCAAAGGAGGTAGTAGAGGCAGATAGGACAGCCAGAGTCAAAAAGGGACTAGATCAATTCATGGATGATAGATCTATTAATAGTTGTTGAACTGAACGGTTGGAGAAGTTTCCAAAAGTAAGCAAAAAGTCACTCTAAACTAATAATGGTGGGTGCCAGGGAGAGTAAAGAATAAAGGTTAGATTGCTTTAGATATATCCAGTTCAACATCTCCCTCTAAAGAATCCAACCCTGCCACTGTCAGGGCAGGATAGCGGGCTAGATGGACCATTCACCTGACCCAGTATGACACTCCTTATGTTCCCCAAACTGACCTAATTTCCTGGCACATTATTTTTATCATCTACATGCTTGACTCTCCAAAATGTTGATTCTTTGAGCAGATATCCACAGTACAGCAGAGAGACAAGTACAAGGCTTATATGAGTAAGACGCTGGAGAAAGAGATTTTGAAGCCCTCTAAAGACAGAAGGGTTAGCATAAATCAATCATTGATATTTTTTTATAATTAGTCACTGAGTAGGCTCAACCCCAATTAGTTCTTACCTTGACTGGTAAGCCAATCCAGTGCTCTTTCCACTTCTATCATTGGAAGCAATACGCTTATCCCAGTGTTCTTTCCTAAGCAATGACTACCACCAGATGGGTAAGTACTAGGAAATGAAAGCCCCGAAAAAAGAACAGGGACAGAATATCAATCAGTGGCATTCCCATTTTTTTTACAGGAAAAAGTAGCTTTCTATGGCAGCTCTTTCAATGCTCACATGGGGGAGAGAGGACAACTAGTATGGGTCACCAGGACTCTGTCGGGGAGCAGGGAATAAAGTAGTGGCACTAAGTCATGGCTGGAGTAGAGAGGGACATAAAAGTTGCTAACTCTATTCCGATGGAGTCTGTTAATACAATAATTGGGAGGAATCTGACTAACAAACCTCAACATTTGCATCTGATAATCAGTGCACTCCTATACACATGCAGGGAGGCTGCTCCAACATGCTGTAATTACAGCATATCAGAGCAGACTCGATTAATTAAGTCTGCTGGAGCATGGTAATTACTGTGCTCCAGCAGATTCCAGCATCATGTGTATCAGCATCACCACGCTGAAAAATGGCAGTGGGGTTCTGTAAACTAAAGCTCGTTCAAAGCACCACGGTGCCATTTTTCAACATGGGGACACTGATGCACTTGACGCTCCAAGCACTTTTAATTAGTGCGGCTCTCAGAGCTGCGCTAATTAAAGTGCCTCCTCACCCTCCTGGAGCCAGTGAAGCCAAATGGTTGTATTCTAGCCTGTGAACCTGTTCCCCAGTATACTCTCAGACTTCCCTGCACTATCTTGAGGGAAAAGCTTGCTGAGGGAGGAAAGGTTTGCTTAGGGAGCAGGCATACACAGATGGAGCCCCTGTCCCTGTTTCATACACAAACCTTCAAGCAAATCTGCAAGGTTTGGTTTGCTTCCAATCACTATAAATCAAACAACATGGTTCAATTTACAATCCTTATCATGAATGGAACCACACAGGACTCAAGTGTTTCTAGTTTTAACCTACTCTTCAGTGCTATTTGCTGACACATATAACCAAAACTTAACTCTCCTTTTTACCTTTTCTGTAGAGCAAGCGCAGGTGGACCAGGGTACAGGGGAAGAGCTGGTGCATTTGCACCCACTTTTGATCTCTTCTATTCCTTCTCCACCCAAAGTTTAAAACCAACTGCCTGGAAGTAGCAGCAGCATTTCTACTCAGGCAGTGCAGTGACTTCATGGTTTGGTTTATTATAATATACCTTCTAAACTCTTCATTCCACAGCTGATAATGACCCTCTCTTCTTTTCAATGGCCTTGATGTTCCATAATCAAATTATCCTTCCTTCTGCAATCCTCCTGTCTGGTAGCTGCTCCTGGTAATGAAACTCCTATTTTATAGCCTGCAGTTTGTTTTTAATTCATTCCAGTGAAGTTATATTTGTTTTTCCTTCAGTGTTAAACTCAGTAATACAGCCCTAGCCCCCTAGCATATTAATAAAGCTCCTAGTTTATTAAGTGGAGAAAAATATGCGCTGTTTTATATGTGATGATACAACGCCACATTTCACCCCTCTTTTCAAAATTCTAGATCTGCCCATTAGCGCAAGAATACTTAAAATGAAGAATGATATAAGATCATTTGCTTGATGTTCTGGTTGTAGAGCTGTAGGGGAGGGAGGGGGGTTCCTGTTCTGCTGCATCTATCTCTTCTGCTCAGCACACAGGATAATAGGCAGTATGATGGAACTTTGTGGTCCACAGGCTGCCAAAGATTGTATGCATCACTAGGGCCAGGTACAGACATTACATTTTTACTGGTATAAGTGATTGGAAACAATTCTACGCTCTATGTTCTGGTATACATAGTTTGTCTGAAAAGTGGCAGAACCCAGTCTAAGATTTCTCTACCCCTCACCAAAGGGCTACTATGCGTTCTGTTTGTTACCAGTCTAAACTATGTTGATTACAGAAAACCATGCAACTTCGACTGATCCTTTATAAATGTCTATACCTAGCTTAGATGGCATCCTAAGCCCTGGAAGAGGGAGTGCTGCAAACCCGTTTCATACAGCTCCGCCTTGTGGCCTGTTTAATATAATAGACCTGACACTGGCATATTCTTTTCCCATCCCTTCCAGTAATAATGGCACATGCAGCTGCACAGCACTAGTGGGAGGATTAGCTAAGTAAGAAATTAAATGGGATGGGAAGAATGGTACCTCACAATGGAGGAAAACGCCACTGTGTGAAGCAATGTGCACTCCTGGGCACTGTAGGACATGAGAAGCATCAGCTCGAGTAACAGACATGCACCACAATAAAAATAAAATGCCAGGTGAATTAGTTTACCAAATTCTCACATACACACAGAGCTCCTGTTATTACTGATTCAATAATTTGAGTTACAGGAGTTGCAGAATATGCCATCCAACAGCACTCAAGACTAACATATTCCTCCCTCAGCACCGCCTCTCCCTGTCAGTGGTTGCTGTCACCACCATCACTCAGCACTGAAGGCACATTTGTTTCCTTTCCATGTTTGTCTTATTCCCAACAGTCACTTGACTTATTCCGTATTTCCCTATTTCCATTTTGTTTTTTAGTTGCTGGGACTTCACAGATCAAACACTGTATTTTCTCGCTTACAACATGCCCTGGAATATAATAAACACTTTGTTGTTTTTGAAAGACAGAATGGAGGAAACAATCTTTCCTTGTAGTAACTGACACTGAAATTTCTAGCAGCTGTTTTGGGGGGGCAAGTGTGGGTTGCATATTAGAAAATATGGTATTTAATTACAACTTGGCTCTTTTTCCCCACCCAAATAGTGTCTTGCCTTCTCTGCTGGAATAACTGGGTATTTGTGTGATGTGACCTTTGTTTTACACACAACACAGTAAATGATCTAGAGAGATGCCTTGCATTTTGGTGATGAGTTGCAGATACTAATCATCACTCCAGTTTTTGGAACCTCCCATTTTCTGTAGGTTCAGAAGTCAACAGCAAGAGAACAAAGCTTGCCTTTGAGATACTGTTTGCCAGGTTTCATATTTGCACTGAGCTAATTCAATGCAGTGCAGTTTCAGAAGTTGAGATGTCCAGAAACCATGTGTACTAGTGTTCTAGCTATATAGGATAGATTTTATAACTTTATTTACTATTCATAAAGAAAGATAATTACCACAGCTGTCCCTGTATTACATGCCTTTACAGATCATGATTTTGTAAAGAAAGCCCATTCTTCAAAGAATGTTCTTTGTAAGTAATGGGTCTATCTGTCCTCTTCAGAAGCAAAAAATATGTTTGTAAATAAGTTTATGAGCATGCTATTCATTTTTAAGAGTGCTCTTGTATGTTTTTTGAACCAACCCCTCCCACCTGTCTCTTTAAAATCTTTTTGTTGATGTTTCTAGAGAGTGAATCTGGTGTACCAAGTTTTCTGGATGAGCCTACTTATGATTTTGGCCTCCATCTCTTTTCTCCTGATTGAGCTTACCTATAAAATCTATGCTGAGATACCCATGGTTGGTGCCTTGTTCCACTTCCTTAGTACTTTACCTTGGGTATGGAGGCTGGGGAGGCAGGTGAAGGAAAGGCTTCTTTGGACCTCTTGGCTAAAGCTGCCTTTTCTAATACAGTATATTAAAATTGTCATTGTTCCTCCTTTAATTTCCCTGCTTTTTTTTTTTTTTTTTTTGGTTGCATATCATGACCAAAGAAGCTGGAACATCATGTACTAAGGAAATATTAATTCCTTTGCTGTTGCATCTAAAAGCTAAGATGACGAATTTCTGTGCCATGCTACATTATACGGGGATAAAGGAACAAAGGGGTGAAGGACAGTGGCTGCATGGTGTCTTAATCAGATGCAGATCAGCCTAAGAGCATCAGACCATCAAATCCCTGCTCTGCAGCAATCGTGCACCTTTAGTCAGGCTCTGAATGGGCTGAGATAGATTCGGGGCTTTATTGAAAGATCATACAGGATGACTGCAAAATCCCATTACTTGTTGATTAAGTATTGATTGCCTTGGTATTAACAAGCCAGCTAATATGAAGTGACCTCTGAGGCCACTGGTTGGAGGAAAAAAAAAGACAATTTACTAAAACAGGCAGGCAGATGAATAAGAGGGCTAGATCTGCTCTTGGCTTTTAGCTTCGGTTAAAATGTCACACTCGATAGTGCAGATCAATGCCCACTTTATTTCCTTGCAGCCGTCTTATTACCATCATGAGGCTGCCTCCTTTGATGCTTTTTAATGACCCTCTGAACCGCGTGCTCTGCTTACCCACTGCCTTTGACTAAAAGGAAAGGAAAAGCTTTTTTTTTCTTGCTGGTGATGGAGTGGCTGAGAACGTGACATTGTGCCAGTATAACTGGAGCAATGAGGTTTCTCGGGTCACCGGTGCTGCGACTCTGCTCTTTCACTCGGTTTCCAGCTTTTCTTTCTTTCTTTTTTAGATTTCAAAAGTCTTGCTCCTTTTCATAACTTCAAAACTGGCAAGATATTAAGAGACCACCTACTGACAACTTCTGTCCAGCACTCTTATTTGTATTTTTAAGTGCAATAAGTTTAGCAGCTCTCGTTACATTAATTCTCCTGAAAAGGACCTCACCCAATTATTCTGTGTCTAACTTTGCTTCCTATTACCATTAGGAAACATTAAAATCACTTTTGATAATATAGAAAAAGTATGACAGATATACCGGAGGGCTATAATTATATCCTCCTGAATCAAAACTGGACTGTATTAGGAATAAATATAGCCACACGCACACATGTGCTCTCCATCTATACATACACACACATCAAGGAAAATTATATGATTAGCAAAAGGTGAGTTGAGATCAGATTGTTGAAACTATTTTTAAGGCTTTTGTGATTCTGTTTACTTCCCATGTTAAGTATCAGTCTGCCAATAATTCTGAATTTAAAAAAATATAAATATATAATGTCAGCATAAAGTAGGGATGATACAATATCTATCGGCTAGAGTTCTGCTTTAAACTTTCAGAATAATTAAGGGTATTAGAATCAAAATTCCTGGCTAGGGAAACTGACAAACTTTTTTCATTTGCTATTGAAGTCCTTGCTGGTTTAATTGAAGAAATGCTAATGTGGAAATGTGTCTGTGTGTCTATATATGCATATGCACATTTGTACACTGAGGGCATGGGTGAAAAGCAGCAAGACAAAATAAAAATAGTGTATCTCTAGATTGGGCCCTTGGAACAAATTAAACAAATACTAATAGCAGTTAAAACTGCTACTTTGGAGATAATCAGCGAGAACTGTTCTGAAAATACAGCACAAGGAATTAGAGCCCTTTATTTAGGTCCTGATGTAGCCCACTGAAATCAATATTATTTTATTTGATTTGATTATTAGTAGTGAAATTAAATGACTGATTCTTTTTACCTCTCACCTGGAATCCCTTCCTGGCCACTGGTCTGCCTTTTTCTATAGTTTTAAGATAAAAAGGACATAGAATAATAATAATAAGCAGCATCAGAAAACTCCTGGGGAAGCATTTGGGAGTTCTGATTGTATGCAAAGCCATGCTCATCTCCAATCGCTGAATCAGCCACAAATGCAGAATCCTGCTTCTTATTTCATCCTCTCCCTTTCTTGCTCCTTGTGATGCTCTTAAAAATCATAACCAGGGGGGTAATCTTCCAAGTGTGAGGATGCAATGGACTGGCTCAGGTGATTGCTGCCTTACTATTATTTTATAGTATCATAAATATGCAAGGATGGTCAATAGAAAAGTGAAAACAACACCCTTGCACCAGAGCATAAAGCAACTAAATAAGCTAAGTCAGCTTTAATAATTTTGTGCACACACCTTTCTCTTCCCTCCCTCCTTCACTTGCAGCAGGGTCCAGAGCTCAGGGAGCTTGCCACTTTTCTTCAAATTAGCCAAGGAAGATCCTTTCTTAAACTGTGAGCCCAGCTTGAAGGCTGTTGGCCAAATGGAGGCGTGGAGGGGCTTAGAATTGGAGTGAAGCCTAACGGGCTGGTCCGTGAACGTCTGTGTCTCCAGCCTACTGCTTGCTGCAGCTCTAATTATAAATTACCCCTGAAGATACACAGGGGTTCTAGTGAATTAAGCAAAAAATTTGGAGTGGCTGATAGGAAAACAAGTTTTTGCACAGCATTCCCAATAAGAAATTATACTCTTGTTATGCATTACAGTCTGTGCTCAAAATGCCATTTCAGCATTCTGGGTATTAAAAAAGGAATCTTATGTGGTCTTGCGGTGAAAGACTGCGAAGGATTATTTAAAGTAAACTGTAGGGAAATATAAAACAAACCCAGTTAATTTATCACAACAGTGAAGATGCATAAATAAGATGTTTATGAATAACAAGGACAGCTCACCTATTATTCCAAAGAATTCATGTTTTCAACAGCAAAATATTTTCTTTAAAGAGAAACGACACCCTTTTTGCTCAGCTCAACAGCCTAAAAGTTTACACAGGATGAGACATATGAAACTGGAAATGCACAGATAAATGGTCTTTTTGAAATGTCTTTAATTACAGTTACAATCTCTGCATCTAGTTCTGGTGATGACCATCTCCCCAAAAACATGAGACATCTACGATGTTTGCAGTGAGTTGAGTAAAAGAGGTACATACGATCAAAGAAAAAGTTCTAGGGCTAGAGCAGGGCTGTTCAGTTTGTAAGCAGCCAAGGGCTGCGTACCTCACAAACTGCCCCAGCAGGGTCCTTTGACCCCCCCAGGCTGTATACCATGCATGCAAGTACCCCCTCGCCCTGCTGCACTGCATGCATGGGAGGGTGCTCCTTCACCGCTCTGCACCAGCCATGGGGGCAGGCACCCCCATTCACTGCCCCCCCCATGTGGCAAAGCAGCCCATCTCACCTGCAGCTATGGGCAGGCTCCCCTATGGAATTGCACTGCACAGGTGCTCCAGGCTGCCTGCTCACCTGTCACCATAAGCTGTGATACACCATACCTTGCCAACCTCTGGGGCTGTGGAAGTCAGGGGGAGAGATAGGGAGTCCTAAGACCCTAGCTGCTGCTGCAGCTGGAGCCAGGGACAGCAGCAACCAGGTGGAAACAGGGTTCCAAGTGTCAGTCCCCACTTGGACAGCCCTGGCTGGAATGTCAGATGTATGAATCATCAAGGTCCATTCATGCCAGCTGCAATATTGGCCAGTTATATGTATTTTTTTAAGCTCTTTAAAGTAACATTAGACAGTCTAGAAAGTGGAATGGAGTTGCTGTCACCCTGTGTTCCCATAATGGTAATATTGCAAATGACATCAATAGGAGAAATTAGTGCCTGGGCACTGTGTTGCAAATACGTCATCATCCTTTTCCAAATTTGGCCCGTTCGTGCAACTCGTAGTTCTACAGGCAATGAAAAAGGTATTGAGCCAACACTTAAAACTCTGACCTTTTACCATCATTTTTATGAGCACATTGTAAATTAGAACTGCCCAGAGCACAGCAACATTCAGTCAATGGCATCAAAGTAATAAAGGTTCAGTACAAATGAGCCCACTGCTTTTGGACATCCAAAGATACAACTTAAAAATAATGCAGTACTGTGCAAGTGTACCCATGCTAGCTTTAAATTAATTGGTACATTGCCCAGCACAGTACAGTGTCATGCAGAAATACTAGCTCAGATCCCAGTACCAGTATGGGCACATGAGCAGCCATAAGAATCAGGGATCATTAGCCTAGACAGAATGCAGGTGCTTATTCAGCAGAACTGCTTCTGGTTCCAGGATTAGCTCAGTCAGCAATGGCTCAGGTATCTCTATACACAACCATACTGTCCCATGTATTCATAACATAAACAGTCTCACTGACCATGTATTCCTTCTTCCATCTTCAGCTGTTCAAGAAGCTTTACCACTTTCTGCCAGACAGAGACCTTGCACATGCACTATGTATGTTACTATCAGGTTCGATGACAGCAATTCACCCACGATTAAAGGTAACTGTCAAGAGTAAGATCAAAAGATCAAACATTCAGTAGCACATCACTAGTACAGCATAAAATGCAATGGCTCCCTGTCCAGTACCACATCCATTTGAAATGCTTGGACTTAATTCAGCCTCATTTTACTGTAGTTCTGTGCTACTTTTAAAGTCAACAGATCAGCCACTGCAAAGGCCTGCAACTTGGGAACAACCTTTCCCAGAGTGTGAGCCTGACCACACTTTTTATAACTTTAAATCTCCAGGTTCATACAGCTACTGGAAGACTAACAGCTTCTTATTGAGGAACTGCAGCTGCTAATGTCATACAGCTTTTGCTGACCATGACTCTACTCCCTCAGCTTTGTATAATATACCTTTTCTCCTTATCTTTCTTTTCTTGTTTTGACTGTAAGTCTTGAGAAAGCTGGTAACTCTCATCCTATGTTGGCAGTTATTTAGAGCACAGAATCACAGAAGTGTAGGATTCAAAGAGATCTCAAAGGTCACCTGGTCCAACCCCCTACTCAAGTGTGGAATCACAATATGAAAACCAACTGAAACAACCAGAAGCATGACTATGGGTCAGGTTGGAAAGATTGTCTTCAAAGAAGGAATAAAAGGAAGTAATGCCATCTGAACACTGTCACTATTTCATTTCAAAGGGAAGTGTGGTGTTTACAATTTTTTTATTTCAGACTGCATTTGTGCTCAGGGGATGTCAACACATCATCTTATACTCTGCTTACAACTGAAAAGTTATCTTCATACCATAAGGACTAGGGACTTTGGGTTTTCTGTGTTTTATTTTAAGCAAAGCTTGGACTGTGTAGCATGAGTGGGCAGCCACCAAAAAGAACCAGGTTGCTAAACTGCTGGGAGCCAAACCAAGTTAACTCATGTGTGAGAGCCACCTCTTTCTAATAGTTCAGTAAATAAGTATAGTATCTTCTGAAAGCTTGGAAACCCATACAATTCATCACCTACTTTCTCTGCATATGACCAGCAGAGAATGTAACCTTAAAACCATTATGTTTTTTATAATTCAGGTAGCAAACTAATACTGCAATGACAGGTGTGACAGGCATTCTAAAATAAAGAAACTGGACAGACAGGTTAGATACACGATACAGAATGGATAGATCATATTTCAGTAAAATGGCTGCCTCCTTGGGAATGCCAATTGTAATTTAAAAAATGGTGACAAGTGCTTCTTAACCTGTGAACTTTCATCCAACTAAGCTGAACAAAATGGGTCCAGTTTTCCTTTAAATTTTGCTAGTAATGATATGGTATACAAAGTGACAGACTACAGGGTTTGGGTTGAATGCTAACATTGTTCTTTTTCCCCTTTAAAGGTCATGTGCAAGAAAACCTCTCTAGTTAAATCTATCCATTTACAATCACCATTAGGTCATGAAAAGAAGCCTTAACATGCTAAGAGGCTTCATTTGAAAATATATGCTAGAGACTAGCTTCTCGAGATCAGCTTTATGAAGTGATACTCTGGAAGGTATGCTCCAGTGCTCTTTTACAAAATCTTTGATTTGCTTTTGATATGCATTTTCGCCCTTTCAAATGCAACCAGATTTCAGTGCATATCACATTTTTAATAAGAAAGGAAACAAGCAGGTGTTGATGTGTGGTATATAACTGTAACAATTCCAACTACATTTGTTTAATGGGTATGAATATCACTTTTCAACAAGGTATACACTGAGGAATAATGAAACACAGGAATGAAACCCATTCTTGAATTTGGATCCTATCAAGGATACATTTAAGTTTTGCTTTAATTTGTTATAGGACACTGTTGAAAAGTAACAGCATTTAGTGTTTACTGAGTAGACAGTAATGTGGTTCAAGCAGACATTATTAATAATCTTGATATTACTTAATAACCCATGTTTTCCCTTTGAACACATTTATTGAAGGGAAGGAAAGCACATTGAAATCTTGGTGCGTAGTTCAGTTGGTATGCAGCTGGTGCTTTAAACTAAACTTTCTTCTTTATTTTTGGCATTGAATTCCTGTTCTGCTCATTTTGGGGGTCTTCAATGCAGGTACCTGGCAGGCCTCTTTATTCAGTTTTGCTTCGCCTTTCCAAACAGCAGATATGGTTCAACTTTAATCTCATGTAGCATCAGATCCTGCTGTGGCCCTAACTCCAATTTTCTTTGGTATTTGAGGACAATTAGTTCTTTTCATGACAGAAACCTTACCTGAAACAAAACCAGGGCTACATTCTGTGTTAGTGGACTGGGGCCTGATCCAAAGCAAACAACAGTCAGTGGGGAGTGGCTCTTTGAAAACTTCAGTGGTTTTGAGATAGGGCTGGCGGCAAGTATATTCCAGTGTGAGGGAGGGAGGGGAAGGCAAAGGAAGAGGGGGATCACCAATGCAGGTTTCTCAGGCACAATGACCAGCTACCAGGTATATTGTTGTGTGTCTAAGAACATGATCAAACTCAAAGGATCTTGGACATTCTGACTAGGAAAGATTTTATTTAGAAAAAAACCCACCTGTGTGACACTACATGCTTTTACTACAACAGCAATGAAATTTCTCCCGGGAGAAATTTATGAAAAATTACAGTTTGTGTCTGGGTAAAATGCCACTATTTTCTGTCACAAATGTTCTCCAGCAGAAACAGTAACATGTCACCTTTCAGTAAATTACAGTATTTTCTCTCTCTCATACACATGCACACATGTACACACACATGCGCACACACACAAACACATGCATGCATTCATAAACCTCAGATCTGACATAAAAAAATTCAGAAAGTGACAAGCAGTTGGGAGAACCACTAAACTTATATGCTTTACTCACTATACAGAAGGTTAAAGAAAGACGGGTCTCTTACCCACACTTTGAATCAGAAGTTTCATATTAAAGGAACTGCTCTGTATTTCCAAGTGAAATGTTATTAAATAGCATGTTTTCAAGCCAAATGCTGTCACTCTCCCTCATGCTAAGAAGTACTTTACTGTGGAAGCTGTCTCATTGTTTCCAGTAGGACATCTGCTAAGTACAGACAGTCAAAAAGCCCAAGGCTGAATCAATGCAGTCTTTGCAAGTTATTTTAAGCTGCAGAGATTAAACTGAGAAAAAACTGGACACACATTTACTTTTGATTCAAGAAATGCAGCCACATGCCTGCAATGGCTCCAGCCAGAAGCCGGAGGGGCTTGGGGGATGAAGGGGTGCTAGAGCATGGCTCCCTGGCACATAGCCAGCAAGGGCTGTGTGTTTGCTTCCTCTTCCTGCTGCCCCATAGGTCTCTGGGATTTGCAGTCCAGAATCACAGCAGCAAGACTGCAGGTTTGCTCACCACTTCTTCCTGCTTCCGGGCACAGGTAGAGGCTGCTTCCAGGTGCCTCTGGGATTTATAGTCCACAGCTGTAGCCGGAAGTAAGTTTGAGTGGTGGAAGGGGTATTTAACCCCTCACCCAGGCCCTACCTGGGTTTTGCCTGGGAGGGCAATCCCTGCCTCCCTGTGCCTCACCCCTGCCCCCAACCCTTCTCTGTTGGAGCAGACAGCACAGCCCAGCCCAGCCCAGGCCTGGAAAGCATGCTGGGATGCTGGGGGACTGTGATTTAACTTGAATGGGTCTGGGACAGAAGTTTCATAAGTCGGTTTGATCCAAATCAGTTAAATCTAATACTACATTCAACCAGGATTATCTTAAACCAGTTTCAGCCTTTCTGAAATGGGTTTAAGTGCACTGAACTTTTGTTCTGTTACAGGTTTAAACCAGTTTCTGATCACTTAAACTGATTTACATGTAATTTCCGTTCCTAGCTCTGGGTAACAGATTCTGGCCCATAGTGAAGGGCATACTTAATATACAGGAGACCCTTGCCATTTGTGGGGGATACATTCTGGAGATCCCTGTGAATGGCAAAATCCATGAATACTGACAGGGCTCCCCATCAGACCCCACTGCCACCTCCTGCTCCTGCCCCCCATTGTTTGCAGGGTTTACCCGCAATGCCTGGTGACCAACCCTTTCCCCCTGAGTGCCACCATGGCTGCCACCAGGGGCAAAGATGTCGCCACCACGTCCCTCCATGTCCCCAATGCTTGCTTTCCACATGCCTCCCAGCTCTGCCCTCCCCGTGAATATTTGAATCCGGGAATCTGGAGTTCACGAATAGTGAGGGTTTTCTGTACTCTTATAATCTGTAGCACACCTAACTCTGAAGAGTTCTTAATTAAGTGGCATGTTAATGTTACTTGCACCTCTCTCATTATTAACTTTCAAATGATCTTAGAGCCAGATTTCTGAGAGTGCAGTGCCCATAAATGGAACTGGATTTTAAAAAGAGTCTAACTTTCCATATTGGGATCCTAATAAGGGCTGCGTTTTAAAAAATGTTTAGAGTTCACCTCCCTTAAAAATTCTGACTTACAAGATTCTCTGAAATATCAATAAGCAGATACATTCTTGAAGTGTGTAATTAACATCTCTTTGCCACACACTCCTGAGTATTAGCAGTACATGCAGGGTCCACTATACCTGTCCGTTTTAAAATAGTTTCCAAGAGCCCAGCTTTTTCACTGTAATTGTAAGCCTTGCTGCTAAATGAAACAAAACAAAATAAACAAACAAAAAACCCAAAATATAAAAACCCATAAGCTTCAATTGATGATTATTAAAACTTTAAAAGAAACATATCCTACAGAAAACAATTAACAACATCTGAGGATTCCATTGACTGCCCAGATGTCTTAATCCGGATGTTTAATTATAAATTATATTTATCACACACACACAAAAAAACCCCACAGTCATCCAACAATTTAAGATAATGCAAACATGAAGGAAAAGGCTTCTGTAAAGACTTTGTGAAAAGTAAAAGGATTAGCTTCAAATGATTATCCATGTAATCTGACAAACAGTATACACACCTTCCTTTAACTCAAATTTGACTTGCCAATCATGCAGTTAAATTGCATAACAATTTGATGCTTCTTAACAAATGACAGCATCCTGCATATTAGCTTCTATTATTGCAGTCAGAGGAATATATGTCTGTGTACGTACATTTCTCCAGTTTTCAGTTTCACTTTAAAGCTGCAAACATTTTCCTTAAAACTGTGATTTATTATATATGCATTATACATATACATATATATATATAAAATAGCATTTATATAATTTATGTTTTGCAATGCACTATTTTTTCTCTAGGTGTTGCTAGCTATGTTGTTATAACCAAAAAAAAAAGAGATTTTTTAAAAAAAAATTCAGAGATAAAAATGAACTGAATCTGTTTTGTGTTCATTTTATTATCAACTTATGTAAAATGAGATATAACATTGCCCTTCTAAAACAGGATCAAAAAGATGCATGATATAAGTATATGAGGGAGGAAGGGGAAGGTTTTCTGGAATAATATATTTAAAAGACAAAATGCAGAAAATATATTTACTTACTACCTACTGAAAGATTGGAGATTAAAGGTTTTTAGGTAGGGAACTGTTGTGCATTGTTTTGTATGTTGAAAACATAAAATCAGTGCTTTGAGAATGATATTATCAATAGACAAGCAAAAGGAGCTGCCAAACTTGAGAGAGGGACAACAGAATTCTCTTCTCCTGTCTGTCATGTTCCTCTGGGGACAGAAGGTGGAATCTACCACTGAAACCAACCCACGTCAATGCCTGCATTTTGTTCTCTGCAACAAAGAAACACATCCTATCTCTCCAAATCATTACAGTAATTTTGATTTTTGTGGATAGCAGCTTATACACTTGGAACACCTGAGGGGAGCTCGCCGTTTCTAACTCACAACCATACAGAAAAATCTTACTTGGTGGCTCTCAGAAAATGTGATTTCTTCCAGGTAGTAGCAGACACCTGTCAATCCTCTGGATCATGGTGTATGCACAAGAGGTCTAGTCACCAAGACCTTTGACACGTATGCATAGGAAAGGGTACGGAGGAGTAGAAGCTACCCAAGAACCTACCATCCCCGCTTTAGACCACTGAGGCAGAGTCCAAAGGCCAGACTAAGTCCAGACATTCAGTTCTTCAATGGTTGTAGCTTTTGCTTTCTGTCAGGGTGATGTCTCTTAGATTTTCTCCAAACAAGGAGTACCCACAAGGTAGTAGGGGCTAGGGTTTTAAAGCACCCTCTGCTCACCTTGCTATGAAGGTTGCAATACTGTGGTATTTTAGAGAAGCCCCACCATGTTGCCACCAGGCCCTATAGTCAGATGCAGTTTATGGTCCTACCCATGGCCCTTTTCCAGGTAAACGCATCCAAAAAACATTATGAGCTCTTTTCTCTCTTTAGTTCTTGTTCATGAAGGAAAGATACACTATATAGCGTGCAGAGAAAAAGAAATATCAATGCAGTACGTACAGATGTTGCTGTAGCTGGGTAGTTTGGCTGACATGATAGACTATAGACAAAATGATAAGGCAAGCCTTAACACTGACTGGGTGTGGTCTAAACTAACACTCATTGGATGCACTCATTGGGTGCATCCAGATGAGGACACACTTACTTTTTCATGGGGACAAATAGCAGTGATACAATATATGCCGCTGCAACTTGTCCCTGGGAAACACCTGTGTACATGCTCTGCCACGTGGCAAGTTGCCCTTGATAGAGTAGGGGAGGTTGGGGCCAGCACCTGAGTTGGCCCCAGTAGCCTTACCTGGGGTCCTGGGGGCCTCCTGGGGCTCTACCAGTGATGATCCAGCAGCAGGGAGCCTGGCCAGCAGTTGGAGCTGGCCCGGCTCCAGTTTCAGGCAGCACATGTTGCCATGCACACCACCCCACTTTTTTTCAGGCACAGGTTTTTTGACATTGCAATCTCCCAGTGTCAACCCCTGTACCCACTCCCCTCCCTCCATCCCCCCACAGCAAATCAGCAGCATGGGAAACACCTACATATGTGGCACATGAGGTGTTAGGTGCTGCAAATGGTCCGTGGCACTGCATACTGCACGAGTGAGCTCATCTGGACCCACCCATTGAATGCTATATATGATATTTATCAGCAAACAAGCCATATCTCCAGGAGGTTACTGACACAGAAGTGTGGTAATTTCCCAGATCAGAGTTTTAGAGTTTCCTAAGTGGAGTCCTCTCATGCTGGAAGTACTTATTTATAGTGTTGTTTTCAAAATTCTATAAACTGGATCCTATAGAAAATGGATGAAAATGTATGGACTGTATTTTCCCATGGCAAGAGAAACAACACTAAATAAATCCCTCTAGTTTTCATCCCCCCAAAACAGGGTTTTTTTACCATGGTTCACTCGGGCTTGGACTACTAGAACTAGCTTCTCCATGGCTTCCTGATTTTTCTCTCACCTCCTTTCATAAAAAATGCTCAGTACTGAAGTTACCTCTCTGATGATTTTTCTCTTCAGAGTCCTGTTGCTCTTCAAAGAGCTGAATAAAAAAAACCCAGGAAAAGTCTCACTGTGCCCATGATGGTGAATGACTGCCCCCTTGAGTATGTTCACCAGCGCACTGGGCACCCAAGAGAACAGGTGTGGTGACAAGAAAGATCTGAATGTGCTTGGAAGATGCTAGTCAAAACAGACACTTCCCTCTAATTGAAGACCCAGGAAGCAGTATGGCAGCTGCAGCATTATATTAGATACAATACTGACATGGTCATTTGTCATTTAAAAAAAATTAAAAAGCATTTGCCAACAGTTAGCACATAATTGTATCTGAGAGACTTCTGTTTCCCTTCTATGCTAAGAATACAGAATACCTGACAGTAGGTGATGACTGTTTAAGAATTTTCACTCTCCCTCAATCCCACCTCTTATCCTAACCAAGATCATTCTTCCTACTTGGACCTAGGAAACTTGTGCAGGTTGTTTCACTCCAATGAAGCCTTTTATTAGAAAATATTCACTTCCACCAGGATTTATTGGGTACAGTATCACATGCACCCTTTCCCCCAAAAATCAGCCCTCCAAAATTAGGATGTATGTCTTAAGCAGGGAAGTTGATTTTTCTTCACTGGAATAGAAGAATGGACAAACTGATATACTAAAACACTGCTGCCAGATGCCTGCCATACTTCTTTCTTTACCAGCATTGGAGAAGGAGGAGGTAGATTTCATCCTTCCAGGTCAGAGATATTGTGATAAACATAACAATGGCCACAACTGCTGCAGTCAGGATTCAATATAACTGAAACAATCTTCTTGTCTTCATTCTGGCTTCTCAAAATAAGGTGTTTGCGCCTTATTTTGGAGTATGTGGCATGGAAGAAGATATGATCCATCTATACTTGAAACTATACTATAGATCCATCTATAGTTGAATTTTTGGGAAAGCAACTTTCTTCGTGATATCTGGGAACAGAGACTTCACATAAAGTGAGAGGCTTTTGGAGAAAAAGTCCTTCGGAGTATATGACATTATATGAATGAGAATGTAAAAGGCATGACTGAGATACAACCTAACTTTGCTACATTTGGCAACTGGGCTTAAAGCCATAGATAAATCCTTCAGCATTATGATGCTTGCATCATGCTGTTCACAAAATAAACCAGCTCCTAATCCCATCCTACAACCCCTCAGTATTTGGAGACAATTTGTTTGAGGCCCTACCTACCACTCACTACATATAGACATGAGATTCACAGAAGTTTAGGGCTGGAAGGAAGGGACCTCATGTGATCATTGGCTCCAGCCCCCCTGGTCTGGGCAGAAAAGACTGCTGGGGTCCAATAATCCCAGCAAGGTGTGCATCCAATCTCCTTTTGAAGACCTCCTGTGTAGGTGCCTGCAGAATAACTGATAGTAGATGATGACTGAGAGTCTATTCCAGAGTCCGGTCATGTGAACAGTGAACAAGTTTTTCCTTATATCCAGCCTGAAACCTTCTTCTAGGAGTTTATGACCTTTGCTCCTGGTTTTCCCCTGGGGTGCTTTGTGAATAGCTGTTCACCTAGCACCTGATATTCACCCCTGATATAAGCTGCCACCAAATTCTCCCGAAGTCTTCTCTTTTCTAGGCTGAACAGCCCCATATCTGTCAGCCTTTCCTCATATCAGGACTCTAATCATATGAGTGGCTTTTCTCTGGACTCTCTCAAGCTTCTCCAGATGCTTCTTGAAGTGTGGCACCCAGAACTGCATGCAATACTCCAGCTGCGGCCTCACTAGTGCCAAGTAGAGCGGGACTTCCTTAGTTTTGCTTGAGATGCATTGCTTGATGCATGCAGTGTATTGTTTGCTCTGCTAACTGTAGCAGCACATGGGATGAGCATTGAAGGAACTGTGGTGTGAGATTGGAAACAATCAAGGAAATACACATGGGAAATCTGTGATGACTCCACTGTGACCAAACTAGCATCCTATTCCAATTGGGATAAAAAAAGGCCTGTGACCACTTACTGCTAAAATGACCTCAGAGTTGTTTCTGTCATACAAACAGAGCACCTGAATTACTTACAACAGAAAAATGTCAGGAGTAGTAATGCATCCATTGCCAAATCAGCTAAGTTGGGAATTCTATGGTTTATAGGTTTCCTAATGCTAGCTCTATCTCAACTATTCAGTTGGTCCAATAAAAGATACCATGCAAAGAAATAAAAAATCTTCTGCTGCTTCCTTATTATTCTTTATAAAACACCAGGCCAAGGCTACACCACTCCTTTCATCATTCACAGAAGGATTTAGGGTATATACAAATTGCAAAAATACTAAAAATACCATTCTCTCCTGTGTGAAATAGTCACTTGTAACACAAAGGTGTTTGTGCAGGTTGTTCCACTAGATTTTGTTGGGTATTAAGTTGATAAGCATAAAGTGAGATTGCATTCTACACGTGCTGTCTCACCAAACTGAGAATCTAATTTTGAATTTATTCCAGAACTAGTCCAATATGACTGAACTCTGACAATCAGGCCAGGTGCAGACATTACGCTTTTACTAGTATAAGGAATCAGCAACTCGATACCCATAGCAGAGCAGAAGTTTGTCACATAGCTTAAAGATGGCAGAACCAAGTCAAAGATTTTCCCTCCCCACCAAAGGGCAAATGCGTGTTCTGTTTGCTATCATTCTAAACTACACTGCTTACAGAAAACTGTGACACTTAGATTGATCCTAACTTGGGCTTTTGGAGTATCTGTATCTAGCCTCAATGAGTACTGCAAATGGTACCAGGAATGGTAATGATTTCTGGTTGATTTTCAAAGCACTTACTTACTTATCCTCGATCTTTCCTACTCTTCTCTTTGGTAGTTGGTGTTTGTTACCATTATGGTGAAACACAGTGAGGAGGATGAGAGGAAACAGGTTTTTTGGGGAAAAGATGCCTCAAAAGTGGGTGAGATATTATATTTTCCCTGAGGCATAGGGAAATTTCTGTCTGATGCTTTTTTAAGGAAAACAAAACAAAACAAAAAAGCTGCTACTTTCAGAGAGGGTCATCTAATTTTGTAAGCAAAGGCTCCTGGCTTCACTTCCTAGTGGAACAAGATGGTTTTACGAGAGGAGACTTTCCAAGCCAACCATGACTGTACATATGGCACAGCTTGATACCTGTTCTCTGTATCCTGATGGCTCAGTTACTAAATATATCACATTCTCTCTGTTATTTTCAGTCTTCCAATAAATATTGCAGTGCTTCCTGCTCTTAAGAGTTATTCACAACAGACCTAAAAGTCTGAAGAAGTATTTGTCAATAACATCTGCTAACGACACAGGACTTGATTCAACAAAACAGAGTGCATTCAATCTGGAGGCTGCATCAATACATGGAAGTTCTATAAAATGAACTCCAAGGATCTCAGACTTATTTCACTAATAATACTGGGAGATGGTATCAAAATTAAACTGAATCCATACGAAACTGAGATAACTCAGCCTCTGAGCACAGCAGTAGCGTACAAGATTAGCTGATCACATCGAGCTGATTCTGGTCTGGTAGACATTATATAAGATTAAGTTTTGCATTTGAGTTCTTATTTTTAAGGAAATCATCATGACTATGTATAACACAAGGGTATGTTCTCTGGAACTGTGGTTGGCTGAGTCTACTTTACATGAGAGAACCTGAATACAAGTTCCAAAGATATCCCTCACAGAAAAAGGTGGCAATATTCTGCATATACATTTACAAATAGCAGAGAAAAAATTATTTGCTTATCTCTAGTTGCCAGTTGCCAGTGGTTCCAGACAATTAACAGAACTTCCGAAGTACTAACTAGTTTCCACCATTTCCCTGTGAAATGTCTGTACACTTATGAGCAGAAACCAAGGGTATGTACACATATTTAGAGGACCCAATCTAAGATCATCCAACTTACTTTAAGCCTATGTAGATCAAGTCCTGCTTATGCAGATGTTTATCAATCCTGGGAGTAGCACCAGGAACCTAATCTAAAAGTAAATTGGGGGAGGGGGTGGAATCAGAGGAGCAAGTCAGGCTGCAAGGGGGATATTGTTCATCCAGGGGGCTAAAAATTGCCAGGGGGGAGGGAGTCAGGGGGCTAAAAATAGCAGTTAAGGGTGGGGGGAGAAGTAGGAAATGTGTAGCCCCAGGTTTGGGGCAAGTACTTGGGTTTTCCCCTGAGGCTATTGTCCAAATGTGCACCAATGTTTTTTAAAGCAGGCTAACGTGTTCCCAGTCTAATTTACAGCACAGGCAGAAGTGACAGTTTTTGCCCAATCTGGCCCCCGAAAGCATTCTACAGCTGTGACCAAGCAGAAGTGCACCACTGCAGAGTACTTTAAAGGGGCCCAATCCTGTGAAAATCTGGTGAAGAGGTCTCAAAATGGAGCACCCTCAGTAACTTGTGTCTGCGTCACCTCCCAGCCCTGGCACTGTTTTCACAATGGGTGGGGAGAAAAGCAGCAGAGGGAGTTTGGTTTGGGGATTTTTCAGCTGGCACTGAAGGGTGGGGCAGGTGAATTGGACCTTCACCCCCTGGAGGTACAGAGGCTCCAATCCACAGACTCCACCCTCCAGTGCTGGCTGGGGGACCCCAGAATGAATGTTGCTTCCACTCCCTTTCTCCCCTCCCATTCTGAAAATTGTGCTGGGGCTGGGAGGGAGAAGAGGCATTGCTAGAGCATAATGACTACAGGCTCTCAGCTGCTGTAAAGAGCAGCTTGATTCCCTATGCCCCTGGAACCCAGCAGTAAACTTCTGTTTGCCCAGGGGATTATTGTAACTCATGGTGCTTCCTGCAAAGTGCCATGAGTTACAACAGGGAGTTACTCTTCTGTCTGCGCCTTTAGGTCACCTCCTCAGTTGAACCAAGTTAAGATGGAGCCATTTTTTGCTCGATCTAACCCCTCTGAATGTCTGTACAGATCAGTACTTCATTTTACCTAACTCTAGTTAGGTCCATATAAGTGTAATGTCTGCATGTACCTCAAAACAGAAACTTTGGGCACCTCCCACATTCTGTATAATGGAAGAATGCAGCAAGGTGGAATGGATAATGAGCAGCATGAGACACTGGTACTAAGTTTCATCATTAGGGTCCTAACCCTACAAGTTACCGAGAGCTTCAAACACTGAATGAACTCACTGCAACCTCTGTATTTAAAAATTACTAGACATTGATAAATTTAGTAGAAGTGCTGAGCATCTCCCAAGATGTACTCAGCACTTAAGTATGCATTTATTGCAGACATTTCCAAAGCACTGTTCCCTCCTTTAGGCCCCAGTTCAAAGGTATGTGACTACTTGTCTAATTTCTATAGGGCTACCAATATTGGATTAGATGACCTCTTGAAGCCCCTTCCAAACCTAATTTTTTTTGATTTTATGAAATGCTTAACATTAGGCATACAGCACAGCAGCATGCAAACTTATGGACTCACACATTCACAGAGACTTGAGCTTCTATAGGCGACAGCCTACTTCATCAGATGCTACGAATGGACTCACAGAGCAGAAGTACTAAATAGAAAGGAGTAAGTTTATTTACATACAAAGGACAGTGGGAAGTGGAAAAGAGGGGACACTGCCAAGAGAAATGAAAATGAATTAAGGGTATCAAAGGGGATATGTTTGAATACTTTGTTGAATCTGAATCTTGAACCTCTGTTTTGTAGTACTGGCAATTAAATTAAGAAAACAGGATGGGAAAAATACCAGTACATATCTTAAACTGAAAATATGGTTTTGACCATTACAGAGATGAGGCCAGTCATTCATAGCATCATAGAAAATTAGGGTTGGAAGGGAGCTCAGGAGGTCATCTTGTCCAACCCCCTGCTCAAAGCAGGATCATCTCCAACTAGATCATCCCAGCTAAGGCTTTGTCTCACTGGATCTTAAAAACCTCCAAGCACAGACCTTCCACCACCTCCCTGGGTGACCACTCTTCCAGTATTTTACTGCCCTCTTACTGAGAAAAATCTTCCTAATATCTAACCTAAACTTCCCTTGCTGCAACTTAAGACCATTGCTTCTTGTTCTGTCATCTGCCACCACTGAGAACAGTTTAGCTCCATCTTCTTTCTAACCCCCTTTCAGGTAGTTGAAGGCTATTAAATCCCATCTCAGTCTTCTCTTATCTAGACTAAATAAGTCCAATTCCCTCAGCCTCTTCTCAGAAGTCATGTCCCCCCAGCCCTCCCTCACCATTTTAATTTCCCTCTGCTGCACTGTCTCCAATTTGTCCACATCCTTTTTAGTAGGAGGTGCAGGGTGGGGGTGGGGGGGAAACTGAACACAGTACTCCAGATGTGGCCTCACCAGTGCTTAATAGAGGGGAATATTCACTTCCCTTGGTCTGCTAGCAACACACGTACCAATGTAGCCTAGTATGCTGTTAGCTTTCTTGGCAACAAGGGCACACCATTGGCTCATATTCAGTTTATTGTCCACTGTATCCCCCAGGTCCTTTTCTGCAGACCTGCTGCCCAGCCAGTCAGCCCCCAGCCTGTATCAGTGAACAGAGACCATCCTCAGCTGTGGTGGCAGCGCATGTGGCAGAGCAGCACAGGGGGCTGCTTCAGAGTCACTGCAAACTTTGGATGGGGGCAGCTTGTTCCAAAGCCAGAGCAGAGTTGTGATCTGTAGTCTGCACGGTCTGGGCAGGGGTGCACAAGCAGCGAATCATGGCTCTACCCTGACTCCTTGCAGCAGTGACAGCCTGGTCTGCAGCCAGAGTGTGCAGGCTACAGATTGCAGATGTGCCCTGGTTCTGGAGAAAGCTGCCCCTATTCCAAGCTCCCAGCAGCTTCAGAGCAGCCCCCTATGCTGCTTTGCTGTGCATGCTGCCAATGTGGCTGAGGCTGATCTCCATGGCAACCCCAGCCTGAGCTTTCCTGGGCAGATATGGCTACAGTCTCCAGGAGACTGGCCCAAGCCATGCAGGCAGGGGCAGCTGGGAAATGGAGTCCACAGCCAACCGGATCCAGCCCACAGGCCAGACTTTGCCCATCCCTGCTCCAAATCCTAGCCCTACCCTACACTGTATCTACCATCCCCTGAAGCTTGGTGTCATCTGCAAACTTGCTGAGGTGCACTCTGTGCCATACTCCAGGTGGTTGATAAAGATAATGAACAAAATCAGCTCCGGGACCAACCCATGAGGCACTCCACTTGATACTGGCCACTGAGCCATTGATTACCAACCTCTGACCCAGATGCTCCAGCCAGTTGTCTATCCACCTTACAGTCCATCCAACCAGCCCATACTTTCTTAGCTTGCCTGTGAGAATGTTTTGGGAGACTGTATCAGAAACCTTGCTAAAATCAAGGTAAATGTTTTCGCTCGATCTGAGCCTTCAAGAGGCCGAGAAGCAATCATCCACTGGTCTCCCTGCATCCACAGAGCCAGTCATTTCATCATGAAAGACAATCAGGTTGGTCAGGCATGACTTGCCCCTTGTGAATTTAATCTGACTGTTCCTAATCACCATTTTCTCCTCCAAGTGCTTAGATGGATTCCTTGAGGATCTGTTCCATGATGTTTCCAAGGGCTGAAGTGAGGCTGACAGGTTTGTAATTTCCTGCATACTCCTTAGTCCCTTTCTTAAATATGGGCACTATGGTTGCCCTTTTTTTCAGTCATTCAGAATCTCTCCAGATATCCATGAATTTTCAAAGATGATAGCTCTGCAATCATATCAGCCAACTCCCTCAGCAACTGTGGGTGTACTGTGTCTGGTCCCATGGACTTGTACACATCCAGTTTTTCTAAATAGTCCATAGCCTGTTCTTTCACCCCTGTTGGCTGCTTACCTCCTCCCCAAACTTTGCTGCCCAGTGCAGTAGTCTGGGAGCTGACCTTGCCTGTAAAAACTGAGGTGAAAAAGGCATTGAAGACTTCAGCCTTTTCTGCATCATCTGTCACTAGGTTGTCTCCCCCATTCAGCAATGAACCTGCACTTTCTCTGATCTTCCTTTTGTTATTGACATACTTGTAGAAAGCCTTCTTATTACCCTTCACATCCTGTGCTAGCTGGAACTCCAATTACACTTTGGCCTTCTTGATTTCATCCCTGCATGCCTGAGCAATACTCTTATATTCTTCCCTGGTTGTTTGTCCCAAGTGTCCACTTCTTATAAGCTTCCTTTTTGTGATTTAGTTTACTGAAGAGTTCCCTTCTCAGCCAATCTGGTCTTCTGCCATACTTGCTAGTCTTCCTGCACATTGAGATGTTTTATTCCTGCACTCTCAATAAGGCTTCTTTAAAGTACAGCCAGTTCTCTTGGACTCCTCTCCCCCTCAGACTGACTTTCCAGGGGATCCTGCACATGAGTTCCCTTAGTGAGTTGAAGTCTGCTTTTCTGAAGTCCAGGGTCCTTACTCTGATGCTCTCCATCCTTCTTTTCCTTAGGATTTGTCAGGATCCAGGTCTGGATTTCTATTGCCTTCTTCTTCACATCATTGCTTGGTTGTAAGATACAGTTTCAGGCCCTGTTAGGAAGGTAAGAGTATAACAGCTTGAAGTACACCTAAAAGCCTGCATTCCATTGGCTAGGAACTCCTGCTCCACTGGAGGAACCAGCCTAAAAGCACTGAAGTAACCCATATATTATGCATTTGTATACTTATCATATAAAAACACTGTCTATGGGCAGTATTTTTCCTTGGCTTTCTTTGTGACAAACAGCCAACTCTGAAAAGACTTTTGCTAGAATGAGCCAAGAAAACCCAATTTTTTTATTTTATGTTTTCAGTGTCCATGCAATTGGAATAAACTGTAAATTAGGTGTTATAACACTGTAGTTTGCTTAGCTGTGATGGTTTAGAAATGTAGCTTCAGTTTGTTATAAGATAATAGCAGCTTTGCTTTGTTGTGACAGTAGCAATAAAATAAAGTTACTACAATGTGTAATGCTGTAACCAACCAAAATGAATGTAACAAACAACAAATCAAAGAGAGCTATACACAAAGTATCACTTTATATACAGAAATAATGATGAACCACACTAAAACTTCTAAAATTTGGGAGTTTGAGAATTTTATTTTTCTAGGAGCACCAATGATGGTGGCCTGTTTCCTTCTCTCTCTTCTAACGGCAGAATTCTGTGGCCTTATTGTTCAATAATAATGTCCTGCTAATAACTGTAAAGAACAGAGATTCCATTTTTAAAGTTAGTAGAGAGTTCTGGCAGTTCCAAATATCTTGTTACTATTATGTGTTAGTCACAGGTTAACCCCAGAAACCCAGTAGAAGGCTAAGAAAGGCAGGAGCACTAAGATGGATCTCTTACTTAGGTACAAAAAAATTTCCATTTGTGAACATCTCTGCCTATAAAGTATGCAATGACATTTTCCTACTGTGCTATTTTCATGCCTCCTGAGATGCCAGTTTATAATGTAAAACACCTGAATCATTAAATTTATACAGTTATTTAATAACCCATGGCAATGTTGCTTCTCTTAAAACATATGTACCTCATAAGAAAACAATTTCCTGTGCTATATGGCATAGTCAGGTTTCAGTTGTTTAGTTTGGGTGGAAAGAGTTCAAGCATCCATCTTCAATGCTTCTGGGGCATTGACATCAAATGCCATCCAAACCCCTGCACTCAGACATCCTTGAGACAAATTCAACATCTAGTTATATACACCTGACCCCATACAAGTCAATACGGTTGCTTAGATGAAATCAAAGTTCAATATGGCAAAGCACATGCTTGGTCTTAAGCACGTAGATTGTTCCATTAAGTTCAGTGAGAATGATCTATGTTCTTCAGTTAGGTTCTTTGGGTTAGTAAGAGCCTAAGGCACAATCTGGTCCTTTGGATGTTAACTAAACTCTCGTGGCCTTCAGCATGGATCATCCTAGTCTGAGACAAGCACTCCTAGCCTTGGTGTAATAATATGCTTCTTTTATATGGATCTTATAAGGCAGCATGATAGACGACTGCTAATATGGAACAGAATTCAGCAGATATAGGGTCAATTCTGTTTACAGACTTGCTGAAGTTTTTGGCTAGTTAAAAAGCTGACAGACTGCATTACAGCTAACATTCCCATATTGATTATACCATTTCTAAGCCTGCCCTCACAGTGACAGGAGCTGCATAATTAGTTTTTTCCTTGTTAAATATTTGTAAATCATTTGTATTTTTATGGGTTATATAACCTGGCTGCTACCCTTCAAATAATCTTCTTGTAATTTGTTTAGAGAAGAAGTCTTTCCTGTAGTGTGGTATCATGTCTGTCCTTCTGTGAGAATGCACTACAGGAAAGAACTTTTCTAACAAAAAGGAAAAAAAAGAAAAAAAAGAAAAAACCACTGCTACAGCACAGTCAGCAAGCCAGAGCACCATCAGTGCTCCAGATACAGAAAGTGATGAGACTGTAATGGACTTTATCCAAAAGGGATGAGAAAACAACCACTGCTGCCTAATTGCTCTGACTGCCCCTACAATTGCGTGCCAGCTTCACAGTGTAACAGTAACAAAGTTTATTAAAGCTACTGTACTAGAGACTGCCAATGATGAATCATGGGACAAAACAGTCAGAGGTATTGCAATGTGTTTATGATGTAAAATAAGGCCCTGATTCAGTCAGCTCTGAAATACAGTCTTATATTGCATTGACTTGAATGGAATTAAGTACATGTATAAGGACTTCCTTGAATGCTGTATATCTATAGCAGCAACCATGAGATGCTTGAGTTCAGGATACTAAGGAAAGGAAGGAAGGAAAGCAGCAGAGTGAAGACCCTGAACTTCAGAATAGAAGACTTTGACTCACTCAGGGAACTGATGGGTAGTCTGAGGGGGAAAGGAGTCCAGGACAGTTTGTTATACTTAAAGAAACCTTAATAAGGGCGCAGGAATGAACCATCCCAAAGTGCATGAAAACTATCAAGTATGGAAGAAGACCAGCTTAAGAAACTCTTCAATGACTTAAGGCACAAAAAATAAGTTCCATTACATTACAAGAAATGGAAACTTGGATGCACTACTAAGGATGAATATAAGAGTATTGCTCAGGCATGTAGGGATGAAATCAGGAAGGTGAAAGTGCAATTGGAGTTGCACCCAGCAAGAGACATGAAGGGTAAAAAGAAGGGTTTCTATAAGCATGTCAGCAATGAGAGGAATTTCAGGGAAAGTGTGGGCCCACTTGCTGAATGGGGGAGACAACCTAGTGACAGATGATGCAGAAAAGGCTGAAGTACTCAATGCCTTTTTTACCTCAGTCTTCACAGAAAAGGTCAGCTCCAACATTACTGCAGCTGGAAACACTGTTTGGAGTGGAGGTAAGCAGCCAACAGTGGCAAAAGAACAGATTAGGGATCGTTTAGAAAAACTGGATAATATAGGGAAAATATAGGACCCATCTTTAAAAAAGGGAAGAAGGAGAATCTGGGAAACTACAGACCAGTTAGCCTCACCTCAGTCCCTGGAACGATAATGGAGCAGGTCTTCAAAGAATCAATTTCTATGTACTTGGAGGAGAAGGTGATTAGGAAAAGTCAGAATGGGTTCATCAAGGACAAGTCATGCCTGACCAACCTGATTGTCTTCTATGATGAAATGACTGGCTCTGTGGATGCATGGAGAGCAGTGGATGTGATATACTTTGACTTTAGTAAGGGTTTTGATTTGGTCTTCCACAACATTCTCACAAGAAATCTTAGGAAGTTCAGGTTGGATGAATGGACTGTAAGGTGTATAGAAAACAGGATAGATTGTCAGGATCAGAGGGTAGTAATCAACAGCTCCATGTCTAGTTGGCAACCGGTATCAAATGGAGTGCTCAGGGGTTGGTCCTGGGGCCAGTTTTGTTCAATACCTTCACCAACCATCTGGAAGTTGAGATAGAGTGCACCCTCAGCAAGTCTGCAGATGACACCAAGCTGCAGGGAGTAATAGATATACTTAACAGTAGAGACAGTATTCAGAGAGACCTAAACAAACTGGAGGGTTGGGCTAAAAAAAAAAAAAAAATTACAGCTCTCTCCTAGCAGGGGCTGGGACATTGCTCCCTGCACTCAGGGAGCTGCCTGTTGCTGGGACAGCGACAATGACCTTCTGCCCCGGCAGCAGGAAGCTCCCATCCCTGACTCCCTGATTGGGGCAGGGGGCTTGGAAATAGTTGCAGGGGAAGGGCAGGTTCAAGCCCCCTGCTCCATCTGTGAGTGGGGCAGCTAGTAGCAAGGCCTCAGCTGGGTGAGGAATCTCTGCCCAGCCGGGGGCTTGCTGCTAGCTGCCCCACCAGCAGATCAGGGGAGAGGGCTGGGACCTGTCCCACCCCTGCAGCTTTTTCCAAGCCGCATGACTTGATCACCTAATCAAGGTACAGGGCTGGGATCTGTCCCAACCGAGACAGTTCCCAGCCGCTGGTCCATGAGTGTAAGGTGGGGGCTGGGAAGCCTGTTCCAGGCTCAGTCTCCCCCACCAGCATGCAGTTCCCAGCACCAGCTCCGTGACCATGGAGCTAGTGCTGGCAGATCCTTATCTCCCAGCACCAGCTCTGCAGTCATGTAGCCGGCACTGGGAGATCCTAAACTCTCAGCCCAAGCTCCATGGTCATGGGGCTGGTGCTGAGAGATCCTTATTTTCCAGCCTGAGCTCTGTGGTCACAGGGCTCTGGCTGAGAGATAAGGAACTCCCAGCACCGACCCCACTGCTGTGGACCTTGCACTGGAAAATAAGGATCGTGATCTTGGGAGTGGGGGGCTTGGAGCTCCCTGCTGCTAGGATAGGAGGATATACTCCCCACCCAGGTTCCAGTAGAGGAGCCTACCCTGGCAGCCTGCAGCTCCTGGGTGGAGGGAGCAATCTCCCACCCCCTGCCAGCTGGCTGATCGGGAGCAGATTTGCTTTCAGTCAGGCGTCTACATGAGCACTACTGAGCAGTAACTATTTGTGAGGAAATTTCCCACTTGCATTTGCTGGTAGCAAATTTACTAGTAATTACTGAGGTTTACTGTGCAATAAGAATGTGCAAGTGTAGACACAAATGCTCACTGCACAGTAGACTACACTTTGTCGTAGTAAAGTGTCTTGTGTAGATGCACCCTCTGTGACTTAAACATGAAAATTTGATATGCCATGTAGACTCAAGGTAGGCCACAGAAGGCATATCTAGATATTCATTAAAGTGCTTTAGGTAATGCAATGAAAACTAGTACTTCCACTGTGAAGTATTAGAAAAATGCACATTAGACTATTTTAATACACAGTAGCAAAACAGCACTTTTGTGATGCTTTAACATGGCTTAATCTAGTCTGCTCCAACATGCTGGGTTTCCAGTGAGTCGGAGCAAGCTCCCCGCATGTGTATAGGAGCCCATAGATGTGTCCAGATGGATGGATCTAATTCAAGATGTGCTTAAGCAAGTGAAAATGCAGTGAAGAAACATTTATTTTTCAAAGCCCCTCCACCTTTCCCCAAGTAGAGATCTGTGTTGATATTTGATGATGAATACTTATTTAATTCCAGATTAGTTTGTTTCTTGCCTGGGACCGCAGATCTCACATTTAACAAAACACTGAAAATACTGGTGGTATTCTGCATCCCTTTTGTCTTGACTGGGTCCTTTCTTTTAAATCCTACAATTTTTTCAAGCTTGATCAATATCATGTATGTTATACCTTCATTTTCTGAGGAACAACTTTTTGTACTGACATACCTGAATATCAGTCTATTCCTACTTAAAGTATATCTGTTTTCTTATAGGAACTACATGGAAACATATTTGAAATTTCAGTGGTCAGAATTGACTTAGAACAGAATTTTGCATTTGTTCTTATTTCTATTCCTCATAAAGCCAAAATATTTGGTCTATCTGAATTTGGGGTTCTAAAACTATCTGCACCTATAATACAATGGTCCCTGTCCTTTAGAAAGTATAGAACCAAAATCCAAGATCCAAATCCCCACAAAGCTCTAAGATGTAAACCCAGTCTAAACTTGTGCTGAAACACAAAGGTCAAATTGTTCCTAGGCCAGATGATGTTAGAAACTTGAAACTAGACCTGGATCTTCTTCTGGGTGACCTGAGATCATATGAATTATGCTCATCAGACTCTGAAAATGCAACTTGTATTGTCTTCTTGTGTGCAGATTGGTTAATTATACTTAAGGCAATAGTCTGTATATTTCACACAATGACTTGAAATAATTTTTAGTTCTGGAGCTATCAGGAAAAATCAGTGCTGATATTCAAAGATATGACTTTCAGGCAACTAGAATACTTCTGGGTAGTATTCTGATTTCTTAGTTAGGTGAATAATAGTTTTTTTACTTCCCAAGGAAGCAATACAATGACTATTTTTCAGAAAGCAGTTCTCCTTCCACAGCTGCATTAGGATGAAGGATCTGGGCAAGATGGTTAATACGACAGCAAATTAGAAGTACAAATTTCAAGTTACAAGAGTAACCTGTTTTTGTTTCCCTTCTTGTCATATTTTGTTTCTATAGAAAACAAAGAATATATGCAGACTGTTCATAATTAAAAAGATAATCATGTTGCCAATACTATGGATCTGTATGTGTTTTTGTTCATATACAGCACCCATATTGATATGATGTTCAATACATAAAGTTACTGATCCAGCTTTGAAGAACTGAAGTATTAATTGCTAATTCTGCCATTTATTTTATACAGGATATCTGAATCTGCTTGATAAGCATAATAAACATAAACACTGCCACTTATTATGCTATTCAGTAGATGAATGCAGGGTCATATTTTTTAAAGCAATTTCAATAGGGATAAATGGTTGAATATTTTTCAGATTCACTGTATCTTGACAAAATCAGAACATACCTCCAAAGCAAATTTAGAGACAAAAAAAATCAATATTTCCCATTAATTTCATATGCATCAAAAGCATTTCACTAAGAGAAGAGAATGAGGATGTTTCAGCATTCGAATGCACTATGCCTGCTCTACATCACCTTCTGCTTTAAAAAAAAGGATTTCTTCAGATTTCTGTATTGCAAACTGCCTCAGGGGCCAGAGTCTTTCAATTTGGGTGGTTTGACAACTATACTGTTTGGTATTGAGGAATTTCCAGAACTTCTGGGACTTAATGTCTTAAGACTTACAATGCATCAACACCCTAATGAATTTTGATGGAATGCTTGGAGATCACTTCACTGTTCTGCAGGTTTTGTCCTGTCTGTATCAAGGTTGTTAAAACACAGATCACATATTTAAACCACATTAAGACACTAAATGGATTTAATCAATACTGCCCAAGAAAAATTGGCAGCAATACAGTAGAGAATACAGTTATGGTCATGAGCTCTGGCATAAAAGCTATGAAATAAGTGGTATAGTTGAAAGGGACTGACCATTCATGGTGAAAGGCAACCAAGAGGGGTGCTTCATTAAAGTGAGCTAAAGAAAATGCAGTAAGGCAGTCAGAAGAAATCTTTCAGAGACCAACTGAATGTCATCACAATATAGTCCACATTATTCTAGGCACATGCTTTAAGCAACAGAGCTAAGAATGAGAGTAGCAGTGTTTGGAAATTACAAAAAAGATACAGGTCCATGTATATTGTCACATTCAAAATAACTTTGATATATTTATACATACCCTTCTGCTGGGCACCAGTCAGCTGCAACAAAGGCTGGGTTCAGTTTCAAGGTACTAAATATATTTTACCTTGGCTCAAACCCCAACCCAGATCACATGGAAAACACTAAATGAATTATTAGGTGTCTCACATAAACAAAAAAATGCTTCTTGCAAGCAGTGTAAACAGAAATGACAAATTTATGACAAAAACATGGAAAAACACTAAATGCAATTTAAAACACTACTAACTATGGAGCAAAGTCAATGGGTGGCACCCACTTGGTGAGGCTTTACCCATACCCAGATGGTTTGGAATTTGGGGCTCCTGAACTGGTAGTTCTGGGAGCCTGCACTCCTATGCCTGCCCTTCAGCAATGGGCCGGAGAGGGGGGTCTACACCGGAGAGTCCTGTGTTGCTTCTTGAGTTCACTGCACCATGGGGGGCTGCTCGAGAGTGTGGGTCCTTCTGTGCTCCAAGGGGCTCTATTGCTTCTGGAGATATGGTACAGCACCAACCTCCATTTCTTCATCTATTGAACATCATATCATATCAAAACTTTATGTATTGAACATCATATCAATATGGGTGCTGTATATGAGCTTTGAGGGGTTAACTGCAGCTTTTGTCAGCATACCTCACCCCAAAATTCCTAGTCCCAATCCCAGCTCTGCTGGGGAGAAAGCTGTAAAAGAACTCAGGAAAGGTCAGGCCTATCTTGGCTTGGGCCTGAACTACATCTAGAGTCCAAACACACCACTTGGCTGGGACATTAACTATAGAATGGACAAAAGGAGGCCCAGGCCTATCACACTGAGGCCTGGATCAACAAGAAGTGCCAGGTCTCACCTTGGCTCAAACTGTGCCAGGCTTTACCTGGTGCAAATCTGTAAGCCAAAAATATGGCTGAGGTTCAGCCATACCCAGCTAGGCTGAAATGCCAGAGCTGTGAAACAGCAAAAGGGGCCCAGGCCTGTGGCCATAGCCTGGGCATCCACTCTCAGCTATACCACTGTGCTGAGACAATATAATTACAAAACAGAGGGGCTAGTAACTGCCAGGACCCATTCCTGGGCAGTTTACTCCAGGGATTAATACCCCCATGGCATTAACCCACTTAGGGAAAAAAGGGAAAGAGGGAAGAAATAGGAGTCTTAAACTGCAAGACAGACTTTCTTTTTCCCACATCATAGCTTTTGCTCCACTGAAGAGGGGGAGGAAGATTCCCTCCACTGGGAACAGGTTTCTGGATCCCAATTTAGCTGTGCAGCATTTAGCAGCCCCAGGAGAAAAAGCTAGAAACCTTAGCTGAGTTGTTTTTAATATACCTGGTGTGACATCCAAGCCTTGTCCAATTAAGGAGGGTCACAGTTCAGCCTTTGTCTTATTCAATCTGTCTGGGGGATCTTCTGCTTCCTCTGGCCAATGAGGCCAGAGGATTATAAATATTTTGCCCAAATACAGGCCCAGAGCAACAGAGGCCATCTTGCCGCCCCCCGCCCCCACACACACACTATACACAACCCAGTTTGTGTGTTTGGGTGTTACACTTATATGCACATGGGCGACTGGTGCCTCCTGCATCTGGAGGGGCACCCTCAGGTGCTGCCATCGGTGTCAGCAGTGGTAGCAGAGCTGGCGAGCTCCCACAGGTGCTGCCATAGTGGCAACCCTGTTGGGGGGGCACACGCCCCGCCCCCCCAGGCCTTCCCTATGTGTCGCCTTTGTATATGCATATATTTTGTAACCAAACAGAAGCAACCAGGAAAAATGCCATTTTACTTACCTTAGAAACAGAAATCAGGTTTTATCTAGGTTCTCAACTCTCTTCAAGAATACATACCTAGCTGGTTCCCAGAGGAAATTGCTGCAGGGACTTATTAGTTTCCAAGGTTTGAAGAAACCTTCTAGTCGCCCACTGTGGCAAGAGCAGCCAGATGGGCAGGCTGAGATTCTCACAAATTTCCCTTCCCCCACTTCTTCTAAGACTCAAAATAAATCAGAACACTTCTGATGTTTGAAAAGAAGTCTGGCCATTCCTTCCTACATTATGTTTCATTGCCTTTGCACAGGGTCTAAAAGGAACCAGAAACTGGTGCCAAAATAGTGCAAGGAAGCAAGCTGTGCTGATAATTTCAGTAAGACACCTTTTCCCAGCAGAGATCTAGCCCAGTTTTATATACATGGCTAATTCAGAGGATCAGATTCACTGGTAGGCTCTGGCTGTTCTGGCAGTACAAGACAGCCATAAACCCTACTTATCTGGCCAGCATAGTTGGATTTACAGCTGCTTTGTACCACTGAAGTAATGCAAAGCTTCTAGAGCGTACCAACAAATCTGGCTGAGATGGTTTAGGTGAACTCTGCATCCTCTTGTGGATTTATGGGTGCCTTTCTGAGCTAAATCCCCAAACCTTTTGATTCACTTCCCAGTACAGAGCATGTGGGTTTGAAAGGTGGCTGGGGTGAAGAAGAGAACTTTATCCCTGTACCATCTCACAATGACCTCAGGCCAGCAGGGGTCTGGAGGATTGAAAGGTGAAACGTATCTCCCATCTCCCACACTGGGCTTCCCTGTTTCCCCCTGGGGCTCACCTGGTTGCTCCCCTAGGGCTCCTCCCCTGTCCTTCAGGGTTTCCCACTGCAAGTCAGGGCTCCCTCCTGCAGCCTTTCACGTACTTGTGGCTGACCATGCTGTCTGTCCCAGGGGAACAGGTAGGGAAAGGCTAACCTGCTTGCCTGGCTGCCACAGCTGCCCAGCTGCTGCTCTTCTCTGGACTCTAACTGTTTCTTTCCTGCTCCCCAGTACAGATAGCACAATCAGCCACAAGTAAGTAGAGAATGAAGGGGGCAGTGAGCTGGGATCTGGGGATCCTGCAAGGGGAGCACAGTGGGCCTGATCCGCACCAGCAGGATAGGTGTGGGTGAGTAGGGTGTTTACACTGAAGCGTAGCCTGGAGTAGCTACACCTTAGTGTAACATGAGCTAGGTAGCACGGGTCCTAGCCCTGGAGTGGCATAATTTTGAGCTGCCTAATAACTGCTTAAAACTAGTGTCCAGTGTTAATGTGTGCACAATCCAGATGTTAAGCGCTCCAGGAGCCACCCAAAATTATTGTGTAACAAGGCCCTCATACAAATCTAAGTGCCCAAGCTCATAAACCCTTTGTAATAATGAAACACCAAAATACCACTAACCATGTAAGTGTAACAAAAAAAGCCTAAAGTAGTAACTTTTGATGTGAACAGTCAGATTATACTTATATCTGAGGAGGGTACAGATTTCAGGGCATTTCACTACCGGTGAATCCTTAATGAGTGGGTATTAAAAATGCCCGCCTTTCTGACTGCCAGTGGATATCAAATTTACACACTTCTGACTCAGTAATTACCCACCAAAAATGTAGATCAAGTGGTCGTCACCCAAATTAGTACCTGCCAAAGACTGCTTTCGGCAAGGTTGTCGGCTAAGAAACAGGAAATGAGTTGCAAAAGATTATTAAAACTTGAAAATAACAGCTTTACGGTGTAAGCTACCATTCACATATACAATGGAACAGAGACAGGAAATAGAAGCCATGCAGAGAAGAGAAGAGGATGTAAGGGCATCCTTAAAAACAGGGGACTTGACTTACAAATAAGAGGAGACACTCACAAGAACCCACATTTTCATGCCACTCTGCCACCTCCCTTCAGACTCTGTGTATTGCAAGGTGTTGTGCTTGCAATGCCAACACATTACAATGGTGTTAAACTGCTGGGGACACATGTACATGAGGAAGAGAGAGGAGAAACTGGTCATTCAATTACTAGCCTAGGACTTATGCCACCTAAGTTCAAGTTCCTGCTCCACCAACAGCTGTATGTGTGACCTCTCCACATAGCCCAGGTACAGACATTACACTTTTACTGGTATAAGTGATCAGAAACCTGTCTATACCCACAACAGAACAGAAATTTGGCACACATAGACTGGTTTAAAAATGGTAGAACCCAGTCTAAGATTTGTCTCGCCCTACTGAAAGGTGAACATGTGTTCTGTTCACACTACTGATCTAAACTATGCTGCTTACAGAAAACCACATAACTTAAATCGATACAGGCATGCCTATGTAAGACAGCTATTAACACTGGATAATTATAGCCCTTAAAAAGGACAAAAGCAGACTGACCACTGCATCCAGGGTTACATCTAGCAAAGAATAAAAAATAACATCATAATAATAATGACTCTTGTATACAGCACATATTATTTGAAAATATTTTACATTTCACTGGATAGGGGAGTCAACCATCTCTTATGGAGGGTACCAATCAACTGGCTCTCAGCAAATTGTATAATACCATAAGATGCCTAATGCCTTTACATGTGCAGGCATTAGGCATCTTATGGCTGCTCCAATGTGCTGTCATTACAGCTGATTGGAGTGTGGTAATTACTGCACTCCAGCAGACTCCCTCGTCATGTGTATCAGTTTCTCTGTGCTGAAAAATGGCAGCAGGGGCACTTTAACTAAAGCTCTTTCAACAAGCCTACTTAAAGCACCCCTGCCACCATTTTTCAGCAGGGGGATGCTGATATACGTGACACTCTGGGCACTTTAATTAGAGTAGCTCTCTATAACTGCCCATAAAGAGCAACTCCAATCATAGCAGAATATTAGTTGGCTCTGGAGTATCTCACTGCCTACTCTTGTTGGACAGCAGCTGAGTTTTTAAAGCTATCACACATAGAAAATTGCATCTTTTCTGTAGGTAAAAGATGAGTCTGAGTCAATCCTACCACTATTAGAACCTCCCATTCCTGAGACTAACACTGTTTTCAGCCCTTCTTCATACAAAGCAATTCCACTGGTTTAATTAAATGATTTGCAATCAATTTAGTCAAGCTGGATAAAATCTTAATGTGGTTTACACCAAATTCTGATGTAACCAAAGCATGCAGTGCTTGATAACTATATTTCCCAAATGTCTAGACCCACTTCTTTGACAAGAGCCTTATCTCGTAGATACCATTTATAAGTGTGCAGGAATCATGTTATTGTAAACATAAGCTGTCTTTTCCCTCCAGCCCACCCATTCTGCTTTGTTTCCTCACCCCATGGTTCCTTTGCTTTCTGTGAATGTGTCTTTAATTATACCAAACTTCACTATTCACTGCTGACCCTTATTCAGTAAGTTAAATTTTGCAGTTTTGCAATCAAGGTCAGCTTGTCCTATACTGCAAAACCTGTGGCCGCAAGGGGGCCTGCAGGTAAGGGGCCTCCTGCATCTGGCCACTTGCCACTCCCTCCCCGCCGGCTTCTTCGGCCGCTCACCCCCCCCTCTGCAGCCAACACCACTGCCAGCTTCTTTAGGGCAGCGGGCCCCAAAAAATTGTGGGCCAGCCCTGTTTGCAATCAAGTGATACTGGAAAGAAAACAAACAATCTCTTAGCTTTACAAATAGATGATTACCATATTTACAAACATACCGCACACACTATTTCCCCAAAAATGAGACCTCTAAAATTGGAGTGTGTGTCTTAAGTGGGGATTTCTGCCCCTGAATGTAAACATGGAGACACTAAAATGGCTGCCAGAGGCCGTGCTTGTCACCTGGCCAGCATGAAGCAGGAGCTAGAGTTTTAACCCTCTCATTGAATTTTCAGTCACTTTCTGTTGAGCAGTTTGGCTGAGAGAGTACAAAAACTCTAGTTTTTGGCAAATGATGCTGAAGGGTAGGCTCTGCTGATAGCACGAGTCAGCATTTGACCACAATCCTGAAAAAGTCTTATTTTCCCTTTATTCTTCTTTTCCAGAACAGAAGGCTGTGTGGTATGAGATAAAATACAGTATTATGTCCTGATCACCTGGTAACATTTGGCAACCAGGTAGTCACAGGTAGAATGCAAGCAAGATGAATGTAAGTAAGAGAGAGTGTCATTTCACACATTCCTCATACATTTTTCTTCCTGCTACAAACTCCTATTACAATTGCTGGGTGTCTTTGCCTTTATAAAATACAACACAGCAAAAGACATAAGATTTTGCATATTCAGAGTACCCCAAAGAATTTAGCAATAATGGATTCATTTATAGTAGCGAGTGACTGCATAGCCATTGTTCACTCAACAATAGCTTCCATGAAGCCTCGGACGTTGAACTTTATTTTAATGAGGAAGATGGGCTAGGATGCTGGTTCCTCACACCATTCTCAGAAAGTCACCATGGGATCTTTCATTTCAACCTGGAGAAATGCCAGAAAGGAGCAGAATGTTCCTTACTTAATATCTTATTTGAAGGACAGCACCCTCAACAGCCCTATGGCTGCCAGCCCAAAGTCAGGGGTGGGAGTTAAGCCTTTGACTAGCCAAAATATATGTGAGTGCTCCCTGCAGAACCATCTGAACTCTTTGAAAAGAAAGCTTTATATTAAATAAAGCTACCCAGAGACAGAAAACAAAGAATAGGACTGCATGGTCAATTGCTAATGTGGTAAAAGGCTAACAGCCAAGTGTTTCAAGGATCTGAATTAGGACTTGTGTTATTTAGAGAACTGGAAAAAGGGGGAAGGTGGCAAAATCTGCACATGGAACAAAAATATTTAGGTTAGTTATGAGTAGAAAAGATTATGAAAACTAGGCAGAACTGCTGCATGATGACAGGTGAAATTTGCTGTTGATAAATGCAAGGTAATGCATATTTGAAGAAATAATTTGAACTACTCATGCACATTGCTGGGTTTTAAATTAGCTAACCACTCGGGGAAAAGTGCAGGGTGACAATGGACAATGCAATGAGAAAACAACTCGATAGACAGCAATGGTCAAAGAAGCAAGGTAACATGTTTGGACAGATAAAGAGTCAGATGGAAATTAATACCAAAAATACCAAGCTATTAGGTAAATGATGGTGTATCCTGTCTGGAGTGCTGTACTAACCTTCATTCAATCCTTGTAAAAGTACTTAAAGCTGAAACGGAAGTGATAGAAAAATGATTAGTGGTCCAGAGGAGAGACTGCAAGGATTAAGACTGTTTAGTTCAGAGAGGAGACATGAGAGAGTTAATGAAAGTTATAGCAAAGAGCCATTGCATGTTTTCACATTAAAATAACACACACACACAAGAATTAGACATTCATATGGATAATGAGAGCATCCCTACTTATACTAGGCAAGCTAAGTTACTCGTGAGGAATGTAAACCCTAATGCTGCATGGAAGAAGCAAACCACTGACAGATGATGATCAGAAAGAAGTACCCTTTGTAGTCAATAAGGGGTTTCTTGTACCTCCACCTGCTCTCATTTGGTATTGGCTCTTCACAAAAATAGGGTAGTGCGCTGAACAGACCAATACTCTGATGTGGTATTGTACTTCCTGGGTGAAATGCTGGAACACTGAAGATAATAGCATGACTTCCACTGCTTTCAAGGGGGCTAGAATTTCACCTTGTTTTCCATAATTTTAATGCTGGGGGCAGTGGAGAGGAGGGAGGACTGCATAAGTTACAGTGAATTAACCCACATTCTTTAACCCCCTTCACTGAGAGGGGAAGAATCATCGTGTTCTCCATAAAGCACCAGAAACGCCACCTAATATCTATTCCACGTGCAAAGTAACCTTCTTATTGGAATACAGATATACAGAAAAAGATTTTCATTTTTGTTAAAAACAGGGTGGTAGAATCTTACCCTTTTTTCAAACACATGACCCCCTTTGTTGTTCTCTCTGGCCATAAGGGAGGGGCAAAAAGTTAAGTAATGAAGAAAGAGAAAGGCTATTGTTGTTTAAATCCCTCAGAATGAGAACCTGATCTCTTGGGTACATTTGAGAAACCTGATCAGGAACTTCATAGAAGTAGAAACTGTCTGTAAAAATCACTTAACTTAAAATATGGCCCACCCAAGCACAAGAATTTTTTTCCTCCTTTACAGCTATCCAGTCAAGGAAATGTCTGCAGTACAGAACTAAATCTGATTCAGTGATTAATATGTAAACAGAATTTGACTGGCTCTTCTTTTGTGCTTATCGCCAAGATACAATCTGGCACAACAGTTTTGTTTGATAGACAGCCCTGGCCTATGCTTGTCAACTAGCCAATGTAAAATAACATTATTACTGTATAATCTTGAATTAGGCTGTAAAATATTTCAATTGTGTGACACACATGATGAAAAGATTTTAGAGTTCTCACATGTTTACATAATTAGCACTGCATATTTGTTAAATTAAGGTATTGCTATCACCTTTATTACCATATCCCTCCTCCCTTACTGCGATGTCTGTTTCTTGTGTAGCCTTAGATGTGTTAACTTTTCAAAGACATCAGAAAGAGAAGTCAGTGTCTCTGAGAAGGTTTTTTTTTTTTACTTCTGTGCAATTCTAATAAAAGGCATCAGGATACCAACCCTTTCTCGTAGCCCTTCAAAAAAAATCTGGTGAGGTCCAACTTGAGTAAGGAAAAGAAAGCACAAGAGGGAAATGGCCTCAAAGACCTGACTTGAGGTGTATTTAATCCTTCCACTACTGGTTTAAAAGTATTAAGTAGCCATAGGCTATCCCTGGGTAGAAAGACGGTTCAGTGACATGCCTTTTGTAAATATGTAGCTGCTCAGCCTCCCCATAAACTTCACATTGAAGTCTGCTGCTTTTTCAGATTAATTCAGTTTGAATACTGCTGACTGTCTGTCACTACAGTCATATGTCACCGGTGGCAGCTCAGAAAGCCTAACCCCTTCTCCAATGTCATTGCACACAATTCATTTTTAAATGCAGTGTAATAGTTTAGGAATACCAGTAAAACAGTGGGGGGAAAAAAAAAGCATTTTCAATTTAAAGGGTGTTCAGTGCAGTTTATAAAACTAAATTAGATGTGCCAAGCATGTTTCCCTGAGATGAACGTCTATAGTGCAGGTAGGATCTGCAATGCTGATAGCAACAGTCACGGGCCAGGCACCCACCTAGCTGTACTTCATGCCTTGAGTGGCAACATTGATTTCAATGAGCTTACCTAAGCACTTAGGTATGGCTCAAGATAAGAACAGCAGAATCTGGCCCAGAATTGCTGCTGGGCTCTGGCTATACAGACAGGAATCCCAGGGGGCTCTAAACAACCCACAAATTTATATCCAGGATTTTGGTTTGGCCCACTATACAGCACAGTAGAGTCAGCTTCTAGCTGTGATTAACCACACAAAGGCAGGGATATGTGGCTGAAGAAATTTGATTCAAGTCCATCTTTATAAAGGAGCACTTGGTTTAAAATATACACTTAAAAAATGTTTGACATCTGCACATAGAAACAAGCATACTGCACATTTTACGAGGCAAGCTCTCAGCGCTCTCAGCTACTCCCTTACAACTGCTTGGTGTCAGAGGTGGCAAAATAAAGAGGAGAATCTGGCCCTTTTCACTGAAAGCTGGGTGTAACTCTACATACACTATCTTTCATTACAAAACAAACACAGAGTTTCTGCTGTCATCCTGTTGGGGAAAAAAAAAACCTTCTCAAAGTTAGACTAATCCTTTCCCAAACTTCAGTTTTCTGGCTTTCTGATTTAATTCCAACTGCAATAATAAACACACTCCTCTGTTTACAGCTCCATAAATAGTGCCTTGTGTTTTCTGTAACAATGCAGCTCTGGGCTGTCTCTGTGATGGTTTATTTTATATCATGCTTAAGTTGCCATTTATTTACATTTCTTGAAACAGCTACCCCATGAAACAAATGGCCTGTTTTGTTAAGTCATGGTCAAGGATGTTTCCTTCAACTTATCACATCTAGAAATGCCACAGACAGAAATGCTTTCAGGCTATTTGCTAAGAAAACTAACATAAGCTCCTTATCAGAAAATATTACATTTCCCCAAAAGGTGAACCGTTCTGTCAGTTGTTCAGGCCATGTGAAATTCCTTCTTTTCTTTGACAGGTCACTGCACAGAAGTTGATGGCATGCTGTGGTTGCCTCAAATATAAGCCAGAGCCTTCAGCTACATATGACGGCAGGTAGTGACACAGAAGCAGCAAGCATTTCCCTCTGTCGCATCTAAACTATAGGATGTATACTGGGCATAAGGTTTGGATTTTGTTCTCCTCCCACTCCCCATTTTACTTTATAGGGTGATCAACCAGCCTTGTAGAGTTAGTGATGAGCCCTGTATATCAGCATCTGAGGTTCAAGTCCCAGCAGAGTCAGCTAGGAGAATTGGCTGTTCTAGTCCCAATGCACCATTGTGCTTTCAAACTTACTACATGAAATAAAGCCAAAAGAGAATCTCTGACTATTGCCTGTAATGACACCACAGACTCCATCCTGCTAAAAACAAAATATTAGCAGCTGCATACTAACAACTAAAAGTTTAATGGAACACGCTGGAGTTCAGATGTTTTAGCTGTTCTCCTTAACTCAAGCAGCTAATTTTCCAGTTAGAATTCCACTAGTTAAGAAGGTTGCTCGTGTCAGTAAGAGGTGAGCAATAGCCCTCCTGGGATCAACATTGTATACGCTTTGTATTATGCTCATTTGCATTAGGCTTATGGACCTTCAGAGAAAGCTCTCTATAATGAAGCTGAAAGCTCTGGTTGGCACAATTCTCTGATTCTATGGGGTTTTCAGTAGAGGAGGTTGCACCAGTAAATCCTGATGCATTGACATACGTTGCAGTGTAACAGCGCAGAACACACAGAAACAACTGATTTAAGCAAGTTTCCCTTGTGTGTCTGCCGAGGCTCACACTTATAAGGTTTAAGACACAGGGAGACCATGGATGTTAATAGAGGAGAGGAAATCTGAAGTGGGGGTGGCACCAACAACCCTAAGTAGAACATGAATTTTCCAGATAAATTATTTTTTTAACCTTTTCCAGTTGAAAATGTTTTGTTCCTTCTGCACATTTGAACTCTAATCTAACTTTGCTTTTTCCATACTTTCAGGAGAGCATTTTCATTTCATTTTTGATCCATTAACATGGGAGCTATAGAGGGTAAAGTTGAAACCAAAGCTTTAGTGTCTGACATCTGATTCCTGCCATAAGTCATTTCAGTTATTTATCTTACTACATTGTTCTGTTTTGCTAACCATTGTACACACTGGTTGACTTTTTCTCCTGTGGAGAAGAGGCCAGTGTGCAAGTCAGTTTATTTTCTCCTTGCAGCTATTCCAGCTGATTTTAGTTGATTTATAACAATTTATAGAACTGTAACTCTGGATGCCCTGGGTGCTGGGTTCCTATCCCCCAAGAAGGACTGATCCTCTTTAACAGTCAGAGAAAAGAGAGACAGGGTAGGATCTGCATGGTGACTGGAACTAATTCAGGCTCTGGTGGACCATGCCAAAGGTGTGAGTTCCAGAAGCATGGAGCAGGCACAGAGAGGGCCTTGCTCCAGCAGGCCCTTCTCATGTATATCAAAGGGTCTCAGGGTTGAGTGCCTCTTCTGATCTCAGCTGTGGCAGGACATTGGGGGAGAGAAGCAATCTCATAGTTTTGTCAAACTCCCTCCTCTTAGAACCCTTTCCAATTTCAGGAGAGTTACAAACACTTGGCATTGCCAATACCAATGTCCACTGCAAGATGAGAATTCAAGGCACTGGCATTTGTAGCAGCACTGCTATTTGATGCCAAAAATAAGTCTGATATTTCTATTCAGGAATAGGAAATAACACTCTGAACAGGCAAGTCCCTCCCCAGTGGACAGTCTTTGAATTCTTTCCAAAGGCTATTTCCTTTTCCTAAATGTGGGAAATACTTCCTGCCTGTGCCTGAGTGCAATCCGTGCGCCAAAAACACAAAACAAAACAAAGCAAAAACACAAAAGAACCTTTGTTCCAAATAGCACTGACACCAGATCTGTTCAGGAAACATAAAGGCACCACTCTTTTGAGAGAACAGACACATCCTAAATAGATTTTACATGGGATTATTAAAAATGCTTCCTGTACTATATATCTGACAACACATGCAAAACCTCAAGTCTGAAATGTATCCCTTTTGCTCTCAGAACTGCTTGTGGCCCACAAGTAAATAAATAATTAAGAACATTTTAGATTTGGTATTGTCAGATGTACTACCTTTCTGTTTCAGTCTTGCTCACGATTCTGACCAGTTTAGACACTTTCTGTCTTCAACCTTTCCGTAACTCCACTGAGGTACCAAGAGACATTTCTGAATCACCCAAAAATCAGTTCTAGTTTGCTATTTCTGATCTGCATAGATTTATGGAATACTTTTCCTTTAATCAAGACATCTCTCTCTTGCCTCCATGCTGGCTACATACATAGTGTTACTACCACACTAAGGCTGGGGTACATGCTTGTTGTCAACGTACACAGGGCCACATTGTTGACTGTGATTTCAAAGTGAAATCTGTTAAAACTGAAAATTTCCAAAACACCTCACAAAAGTTACCATATGTGAATCTTAGTAAGTATATTACTGAAAAATCACACCTTTTTACATGTCTATAAAACCACGATTATAATAAATGCCTGCTTAATTAATACATTAGGACATAAAGCCATTTATCCTCTTCTTATTTGCTATCATTTTCCCAGTTCAGATTTAATAATGCAAAAAGGTTTCTCAGATGCCAAACAGTGGAAATAATAAAAATACATTCATCACTGATATTGGAAGCAGACATGCCTGGCAGTACTACTGGCATAGCGAAAGCAGCCAAATTTGTTAACTGAAAGCCAAGTGCTATTTCACCCAAATAGGTTAAAAAACATATAATACAATATATAGCAGTAATACAATATACAGAAGAATAAGCCTGTAAAATGCACAGGGTGCACAGGAATAAAGGTGCCCAGGATAACCGTTATTACAATATGCAAAAAAAGAGAGAGAGAAGGGAAAGAGAGAGGGGGGAAAAAAGCTTTCAAGACAGTTAAATTCATGAGGGCTACAGAGCCTCAAATTGAAATTATCTCACTCTGCGCTGATAAATAAAGTAGCTCTGGTACCTAAATCATGACACTAACTATACGTTTCGATTTTTTTAAGTAGTGATTAGGTAGATACTCAGGGGAACCTACTAGCCTTCACAGAGATAACAGACTCAACTTAATATCAACTTAAAAAGAGACTTGAATTCTAACCAATCTCATGTAATGAATTGAAATTCTATAGCTTTCAGAGGAAAAAAAAAAGATAAAAAAGCGTTGTGGCTCCATTCTCTAACTTGCTGTCAGGAAATATAATTTGTGCTCTCGGTGATTCACCTAGCTCATATGCAGCATGCAAATTTATTTCCCTAATAATCAGACCTGGAGATTGCCCAAGAGGATTAATAGCATCATTCCTTATGACCGCCAGGATATTATGCACCTCTGACATGGAAAAATTGTGTTAGTTCTACAGAGAAAACGCAAGGATATTTGTCCTGCTAGACAATATAATAGGCTGGTGCATCATCAGATTACAATGTCATTTCAAAAACCTTGAATACAAATAATGTACAGTGGGGGAAATGTTGGTACAACCTCCCTTAATTCAGTAGCCTTGAATTCACATGTATTTTTTTTTTTGCTTGTGGTATTTTTTTCCCCCCATTATAGTCTGTGGAATACTGCAAGCAAAAGGCAAAGGTATTTTATATTAAAACTGTATCTTTTGTTGTTCTTGTGTTATTTCTTTGAGAATAGGCTATATGGACGCTGTTAAAAAAGATGCTGCTTCCAGTTTTTCAATGAGTTGAATACACATATTGCTATATTATTTTGTATATCTGTATGTGAATATGGAGCAATTTATTTGCACAATTGCTTAGCATTTGATTCACTAGTCAAAGCAATACGTTTTGCAGTCACTGGTATTCACATTGGGAGAACTTTAATTTTTAAAATCTTTAAATGAGTTGGTCAGGAATTTTCTAAAAAAAGAACTGTTTCCTGCTGTACTTTAGACCAGAGAACACTGCCTTCGAGACAAGACAAAATTTCATTATTATGCGCATGGGAGCAATAAGATTAGCTCCTATTGCTGCCCCTAAGGTGGAGCAGCAGGAGGAACCAATGAGATGATGCTAATGTGCATGTTAATAGTATTCTCCTAGAAGAAGTTGGGATAATTAAACATGTACCGTCTCTTTAAGACAGAACTGCACACATTTTCTTCGGATGGGTGTTTACAAGATTTCCAATTTCAGGTCACAGCCATTTCTGAGATTGCTTAAGAAAGAGATGGGAATAACTTATCTTATTCATGTATTCAAAGAACCTTATAAAATGTGCAAAACATAACAGTTTTAAGGGGCAAAACATGCATCTTGTCTTGACAGACCTGCTTTATTATGTGTAGTGTTGTATACTGACCTAATATATTGAACATTTTTAGCTAATACACCTTGTAGGAAACCAGCCTTTAATGTGATGGATTTTATAGTATCTCATTAGGGTGTGTTTATATAACCTGATACTAAACACATTTTCAGATTCATGTTCCTTATTAAAATTGTGAGCTGTATTGATTTTTAGTTGAACAGCAACAGAGTCATTTTTACTATTAAGAAAGGCTGCTTCAAAGTTATTTTCACAGATCACAACTACAGTGACACAAACAGTGCACATATCTCTCATCTCTCTTTATAGCCTCAATTATAAGAATCATGATGGGTTGCTCTGCCTGTTTTTCCATTGGTGGAACAGTTTTGCTAAGACATTTAGAATTCCAAGAGGCATTTTTATTCATTGTTTTGGGGTTGATTTGATTTTTGATTTTACAATATATTAATGACAGTCCCCATACAGTTTTTGTATTTTAACTTATAAAGAAGCATGCATTTTTTAAACCAAAATACCTCAATGCTTTTGTTTTTGAGTTTCCATAACAAAACCAGTGTCTATAACAATGTTTACACTAATGGAGCAAACACAAGACCTTAGCATGGGAAACAGTGCAAAAAATGTAGCAACTTGCACATACTAATGTCTCCATTTTGTAAACCAGTCTCCAAAGGTAAAACTAACCTTAACAGGACACAGAGTGGCTCCTAGATTTCTGTGAGGAGTCACAGAGAAATAATCATCTTTGAGGTAGTGTAAATAATTTAAATTCATGGCAGGCTCTTGTAAGAAATGAAATATGAGAATTAAAAAAAAAGTCCGCTTTCCTTTATTGTCAAATCAGGGAATCTAGAGGTAGCCCAAATTGTAAATGCAAATATTTAGGAAGAATTGCTTTTGAGATAAGCAAGTCATATACTTAGTCTTTTTGATCTAATGAATAGTTAGTAAATATAATCTAGTTTAAAAATTACTACATGAACAGAAGAGTGTCTATTCATTTTTAATTTTTTAAATCAACCCTTAAGTCTTCAGCAGGGAAAAGGCTTGAAATTAAATTTCAACATATATGAAGCACTAGATTTAATATAGCCACTTGTGTGCTTTCATTTTAACTACACTTGTTACTTTTGCTACAATACTAGAGAAGCAGTTCAGGAGTCTCAAGTAATTGCTATATTTGGCCTAAGAAATTTTAGGTCTGAATTGGTTCTCAGAAAGGAGAAGATTTTCCTTTATTTTGCCCCTGGCATGCTATTCATTATTAAACATTAAAGTTGTGTCAATTACTTACTTCCATAGTTGATTATTATCCTGGTTATTCTACCAGCTAATCAACCCTTCTCTAAAATATGTCTAGCAGTGACTCTGAATTGATGTACAGAATATAATTATTTGTGCAAATTTCTTTGTTTCTTGTTAACCACAGAAATTGGTTAATTATTTTAAACCACACAACCTCCAAATAATGGACTATCTTAATTTACCAATTTATTTTTAATCAATGTTAGGCTGGGCTTTTAAAGTTTACTAGTCAGCCAATATAAGCTACTGCATGGAAGAGGGGGTTGGGAACAGGGGGGAGGGGGGAGGAAGGGATGCATTTCATGTATTTGCTTTAAAGTATGATGGAACTAACCTTCCAAAGTGAAAGACTTTGTTAGCATTATCAGAACCACAGCTCTCCTGTTTGAGGTGTAATTATTTTACCATTATTACATACAGGGCTTTTAACGGAACAGTCGTTCCCTCCATTTAAGCAGCCAGTTTTATAATTTATTACATCTCTTTGGTCATCAACCCACTATACAAACAGTTGGTCACCAGTGACCAATTACATTAAGGTTAAGCAACATAACTTTAAATTAGAAATAAGCTAATGTATCTTCATCAAGGGCCTGCTGTGTTTTCAGTGCTGTTTATGAGATGATACTAAATGTGGATATGGAGCACGCTCACTGGGACCAATTCCTATCGGCCTGAAAATGGAAAAGTCTTGAGCCTACTCAGGTCCAGAGCTAATTAATGGGATAACATCTGCTTTAAGCATTCTGCTGTAGTAATTTCTATCAACTTCATTGTGAAAGGTACATGGGAAACTATCAGAGAACTAAGTATCTATCTTGAACCATATTAATCTGCAGCAGGTTGGAAAATGAGAATTTCAATTCTGCTATTATCATTGGGGTGAGGTGGGGGGTTGTGGCTGTTCTTGTAGATGTTTTGGAATTTTTCCTCCCTGCAATGTAGGAGATACACTCTGTTCAGTTTGCATATACCCATATTATAAAACTGCCTGTGGGCTTTTCTTCTCTTTTTTGTTGTTTTGTTTGGTTTTTAAAGAAAAGGATATAACACAGATGAAGATGACCATGGGTCTCATGCAACAATCAATTTTATACAGGTAGATGCTGAAGTGGTTTTATCGCATTACTTAAAAACACAGCATGAATTACCAAAGAAAAACTACGGTACTGTAAAACAGGCTTCAAAAGTGATAAGCCCAGTTTCTTCATTTTATCAGCTGTGTACAACATGCACTTGTATGAAGGGCCAGGCACCTATCCTGATTTGTGATTTAAACAAAGACAGCACAAATAGGACACTAAAAATAAAAAAATCCATTGTTATAAAAAAACCCAAACAAACACACATTTCTGCAGGTCCCTTCAGTTGATTATTTTTTCAATTAGTCTGAAAATTATTGACAGATTTTAATTACAGTCACATGTGCTGTGTTATATTTTTGCTCCCCTGGTTTTGCTGATGAAGTCTAGTGAGCCAGAGAATTAGGATGCTCAGGAGAAACTGGTTTATTTTTTATATTATGTATGCAAACGAACGGGTATCTGTCACCAGTCTGTGAGCCTGGAGAGGTCAATAAACAGGAGAAAACATACTGTTTTCTCTTATAGTTTTATTATACAACTTACAGGTTTGATTCTTTCAAGATAATGCAATGGAATGAACTGCATGTGAATGGAAAAAATAGTTCCTTATAATTTTGAAATTACATTAATAGTCATTCACCTTTACCTAAGAGGTTATGAGTTCAAATGTCAGCTCTATGGAATATTTTCCATAATTTGTTTTCCATTGTGTACATTCTATTTTCTGTTTGCTATTACATATTGAACTATTCAGGCTATTAGAAATTAAATGCTTATTTGACTAACAATGCTTACCTGTGAATTAATGGTATAAAACATGGAGCCTTTCTAAAAGGCTGTCACTCAGTTATATTTCTGGAGATACTACTGAGACAAGATTCAAGGTCTTTCAAAGACCACTAACATTTCCAGTTTAGAGGAGAAAAATACTATTTACTTTATATTTTTAACAATCCTATATAATTGTATAAAATATTGAAATGAAATAGCGCTGGCTCTTGTCACACATGTGAATTACAACTGCACCATGAACCAGTGTGGTGTATTACACTGGCAGGACCCAGAATAAGGTGGTTTGTAGTTTTGTTGTTTGTTTGTTTGTTTAAAAAAACAAACCCTAATATGTGACACAAAATGCTGATTGAAGCCATCAGGTTTGAGACCAGAACATACATCTGGTGTCTAATCTGCATAAACACATAAGTACGGTCAGTTTCATCACTGCAGTAATATTCTGATTTGCAGGCAGGATCATTAGAAACGCCACACTGATAATATCCTCTACCTCCCCCTGCTAGCATGCCATAAGGCAATGAGGTTGTAACAAGGGTGACTCCTCAGTTCTATTGGTCTGTCTACCCTGTCTGTGTTACTTGAACCCTTATTTTCCTTAAGGGGGTCGTTCAGCTGTCCTAATGCGTATACAATGATAATACAGTCACATGCATAATAAAAAGAGCTGTAAAATTATATTCTGCTTAGTAATAATGCTAGGCGATGCTATGCTGGAGTGATTGGCAACTGTTGATCCAATTATATAACTAGTTGCTTCTTAAAATTCAGGGATAGGAGATGGATGTAAAATATGCTATAAAGTGAAAAAGAGCTGGACAGGAAATAAGGCAGGTTGAATTTTTTAGTGCTTTGATCAAATTAGAACCAGGTTGATGAAAGGAAATGCCTTGGGTTCTCTGCTTGAAGTTTTGTGTTGTACAAAAGACTCTTGAAATGATCAATTTTTCACATGTCAGTTAGTCAGTGTAAAATGCGCTAGGTTTCTGTCTGTGAAGAAGTGACAGTTTCTACAGCTGATCTCTCAAACTTCTGGACCCCATGGGATGTAAATTTTGGCAGTCGCCTAGGAATTCAAGAGGAGGAGGAAAGGAGAACATCACAGAAATCAACGGGAGAGCTCCAAGGTAGAACTCAGTTCTTCATACCAACTCCTTCACTGAGACTGAGGGATGGCAGTGTTAGAAAGGAGTACAGGGGTTGTTTGGTGAATCCCTCCTCCCTAACCCCCTCTAAACTCATTTCACTACTTTGTTTTCTTAGGTGCCTTATACAATTAAGCCAAGAACTTTTCTGCACCAGCTTCAACCCCCCCACCCCCATTTTATCATTCTGCCCCACCTTCCAAAGCAGCTACTATCCATGGCTACTTTCCTATCAAGTCAGAGACATTCATTCTGCAAAGAGCAAGGACTGATGCAGCTTCTCCTCTTTGATAACAGGTCTAAACAAGAACGGATATGGAGAGCCGCAGAAGTGGTGGGTTCTGCTGTCCGTGCATTGCCCCATGACCAAGGAACAACGTATCTCAATAACTATGTCTGCCTGAAACACTGATCTGGTGTTCTTTTAAAACAGTATTTTATCCAGTGCTATACAAAACCGTGTTGGAAATCTGCCTTCTCACAGTAAAATTGATTCCAAAAGAAACTACAGGGGTATAGGTTGTAGCTGGGTAAGTCTAGGGACACAGGCAGACAATTGTGGAGCATTGCCTCTGATTCAGTACAGTGCATGTTAGTATCTCTAATATAAGGATACAGAAGGATACAGAAAAAAGATTTTGGAAATGTCCTGAGCACACTAAATACAGAATTAGAAATGTAAATATCTAGATCTGAAAACAAGGGTGTCATAAAGGTTCCAGCAACTTTGACTGTAATGGCGTGCTCTGGAGATAACTCCCAAAAGTCTAGATGTTAAAATAATTTGCTCTTTCATTTACCAACAAGTATAGTAACTGCATAGGAACAACTTTTGCTTTGGCATCACCAGTAATGACCACAGAAAATACTGTTTCTAGAGATGATACTATGGAACTGGGAGCACTGACAAACTGGAGCACTAACCTTCATCTCAATCTTCCATTCCAATATGGTATGGAATTGCATCAAACTGCAGAAGGTTTTACTACTGGATGCAGAATATTTGAATAGCTGCCCATTTCTACACGAAAACAGCTCTTTTGAAGTTGATTCATGTCCCCCAGTAACAGAAACACTGCACAGGATTAAAGTGACAAGACATCACTGCGTAAATTCACTAAAATAATAAATAACCAACCATTATAGGAACGATTTTTTTTTTGAGTTCCAAGATTGGAATTACAGCAATACCTGCACAATTCATATATAAGACACTCTTACAGACTCTAGTGGTAGGTATTCACTAGCGCACATTCTAATAAGGTGTAATTTGACAATACATTGGAGGTCCTCCTTCAAGTTCTTTTACCTGTGAAAGATACAGTTTTCTGTGCCAGGTTGGTTGCTCAGCAGTAGCATTTTGCTCTGTCGCCAGAAAAGCAAAGATCTGGCAACAGAGATGAATGCTAGCATGCTGGGCCAGCAGAGATTAGTGTGCATGAAGGAGATGGCACCACTCAGGAAGAAAGGCACCATCCGTAGCACCCCCTACTGTCTGACTGAAGAGACATCTTTATGAGCTATTTAAACAGACAGCAGCTTTAAAAGATTATTGGCCCACAGAATTAAAAAAAAACAGAAGGGAACTACTTTCTAGTAATAGATACAGGATATGGAATTGAGTTTTACGAAATCCAGTAACAATATTGATGCAGTGGCACTGGGGCTGCATATTTTGCTGTTAATTTTGTCTTTGAAAAGAGTGCTTGCAGCAAAATAACATTGATGAAGTAACGTCCAAATGGTTAATATTCTGTAGAGTCACATGCCCTTCCCTCTCTTAAGCAGAGATACTATATAATTTTGCAGTGAGGCACAATTGATTCATACCAAGTTAAACAAACACACACACACACACACACACACACACACACAGATTTCCCTGGGTCAGCAATAGCACTTTGTACATGTACTTGTTGCTGGAGATCCAGGGAGCCCAAACCCAAGAGCAAAATGCTATTGCTCTCCCAACTGCATTTGGTGCTCTCTATGGAAACGTGAGAAAGAAAAGAAAAAAAAGCTAGAAAATATAAAGTATTCTCCATAATATTTGTGTTTTCTTTCTTTTACTTCTTTTTTTCTCCTTTTCTCTCTTTTTTAGTTAGATCACACTTAATGTGACTCCACGACATCAGTGCAGCAGAAGAAATTAAAACTGTATTCTTCCAAATGTGTTCTTAACATTCTATTTTTACAGAGCTGCTAAGGGCTATTCTGCATTCCCACAACTGCTGCAAACATAACATATTGTTTTGCAATAAAAATTAGCTATAAAAGTGTGAAAAATGCCAGAGACCCAAATGTGAGAAACAAGAGAGGGGGTATGGCTTTAGCATCCTTTTAGTGGACATTTTATTTATTTTTCAAATGGAGCAGACACATTTATAGCTACTGTATTTCAATTATCTCTAATTTCACACATTTTATGCAAATTCTAAACATTTTAATTGCAAATGAGAAGAGAACTTATTTTTAAAAGTGGAGCAACACAACATTTCAGATTGTTCTCAATTTTAATTCCAAATTTATCTACATCGCTGTTAAAAACTTTTAAAGCCTCATTTACACTGTGACTTAAAATTAGGTGCTATTTAAAAAAAATCATCATACCAATTAGTTTTATTTCCAAAATCTTTTTTCCACCTTTTAAAATGTATCTCTAATTTCCTACATAGGTAAGTTTATGAAGTTAAAGTAATACAATGTAATTAAATAGTATCATCCATAACTGAAGAATGCTTTGTCCCATATGGTTTTTTCTACTTGGTTACATGACTTTAGTAACCTAGAACATGGGTTATTCGATAAATTCTTACTTAGCTATCTTTCAGAAGTATGCTAAATAAAATAAACTACAGCTTAGCTGTAGGCTTCATGACACTACTAGTTACATACTAGAGACTCTGACTCTGACCTTTTTCCAAGTGATAGTTTTCATTGGTTCATTCTACAGAACAGTATATTAAGTATACAGCCTTCAAAACCATATAAAATATTGGTAATAAAACAAAGACTAGACAAAGTCAGGTTGAGTTTCAAACAATATTTGAATAAGCTAGGCCAAACTATAGATTTGGTTGTGGAATTGCATGCATGGAATTGCATGGCATGATTAAAGTTTATGGTTAAGGGTGGTTTCAAGACATGCAAATGTTCCATTTCCTGTTCTTCTAGGACTTTGGTCAAGTCATTTGGGGTTAAATTCAGATCCTCTTTCTCATGCTGAATGATACCTTTCTCCAAGAATTGCCCCACTAGAGTTAACAGAAATCCTCCTGCAATATTCAGCTACCTAGCCAAATTAGTATTTCTGGTGCACAATGTCCTACTTTCAGAAGGGCAGTGCGAAAATAAATTTCTGATTGTAAGTTCCGTAGGCATTACAGGAATCAATGCCATGCAAGTGCTGAGGTAATAAGAACTTGTCCATCATTTGATAGGTTGCATCCCAAACCACGTAACATAGTCTGGTTTCAGATGAGTTTTGCTTTGAATTCTTGGCTACATTTGAAACCCTTATTGACCTGCCAATAAGATTGAAAACAAGTCCCCTGCAAATGGAACTGGTGGGTTTTGTGACTTCTTTGCCCTCAGTTCAGCAAAATGTTTTACATATACACACCATTATAAGCCCGCGAGTAGGACCATTGATTTATATGGGATTACTCACATGCTTAAAGTCATGTGTGAGTTTATATACTTTACTGAAGTGGGGCCTCTAGGGTTGACTGCTGAGAATACAGTATAAAGATGATGAAAAGTTCAAACTCTTGTCCTAATGTGTACAATAATTTTGCTACAAATGGAAACTTGTTAAATTTATCCCCTAAAATGCTTTTTATGTTTTTCCAGTTTCTCTTTCTCTCCCTCTCTCTTTCTTTGGTAATTTATTTAAACGTCTAGCAGAAATATTCAAAAGAATGAAACACATAACTTTAGTCAAGGTGTCTGTATTTCAAACCAAACATCATCAGACCAGCGAGTACCCCCGTTAATATTCTTTTTATTTGATTAGGGTAATCTGCTGATGTGCTGTCTTAGTCTTTATCTGCTACCTTTTAACCAATCAATATTTTTAGGGTTATAGGTTTTTCGAAGGCAGGTGATAATTTTGGAGATAAACTCTCTAGGCACTGCTGACATTGTATAGTTGCATATTTAATATCTTTTCAGAGGATTCAGAACTCTGGCAATGAAAGAACCTATCCAGAAAAAAAAAAAACATTAAACCTTAAATTTTCAAAGCTGTGTGCAGGGATTTGGCCACCTGACTCCTATTAATGTCAATGAAAATTTAGGGATAAGAAAGGTAATGTCTTTTCTCTCAGATCATTCCCTCTTTGAAAAGAGCCAGAGAACAGGAGAAAAGGAAATGAAAAGCAACTTTGGTCCATAGATTGAGACTAGTAGGGCCTGTTGAACAGAGAGGGAGTGTACAGAAGCAGAATATTCACTCACTAAAATTAGTGTCTCTGTCCATACCAAAGTAGGAAAGCCTGAGAAGTGCAGAGAAGAAAAAAATAGGTTTGGTGTTTTTAAAATGTCATTAAAATATATATTTTTTAATTTTGCTTCACTGAAATTATCTGCTTGCTTGCGTATTAATTTTGCAACAAATAGAATTAGTTGTCAGACCTCTGTTTATGGCCTAATTACCTTTTGCAGGGGAAAAGAAAGGGTGAGGGGGGAGAGTCAAAGAAACAATAAAGAACAGTTTCTTACCTTATAACAACAGGGGTTCTTTATGATGGGTTGTCCACGTGCTTAGTATGGAGGCACCCCATGTAACTGAGATCAGATTCCTTCGGCCAGCCATACTCATTGTATCGGCACACTCATCCCCTAGGTGGCATTGTGACTCCCCTCCATCTGAGGGCAACGTCCTCTCACATCCTTTGCTGATGCAGAATCCTAAAGAAGTAGTAGGAAAGAAGAGTAGGACATAGATCCCCTGTAACAACATTACTCAAAGAGAGTTACTGTAGGGGAAGTAACTGTTCTTTCTTCTTTGATGAATTCCAGCCTTAGTGAAGAGCAAACAGAATTCTGTTTGCTGGGAGATCGGTATGAGAGACCTACTTAAACAGGGACAGGAAGAAAAACCTTTCAAAACATATTGTAAACACGTGGGTCGAGCTTCATGTATCTGCTCTACAAATTTCAGCAGAGCTTAGCTAAATGCTTGTGAAATGAGCTCCTGTGTGGCTGGGCACATCTAACCAGGCTCACTTGCAGCATATTGTTTTCAGGATATTGCCTGACCCTTTACTCCATCCAGCAAAGGGCACAAAAACTGTGTGTATGTTTCTGAATGGTTTTGATCTGTTAAGGCAATATAACACCCTGAACTACATCAAGTGTATGAAATTTAGCTTTCCCCAGGGATGAGTGAAGCTTGAGGAAGAACACTGGGAGATTAATAAATTGGTTTACATAGAAATTTGAAACCCCTTTGGGCAGGAACTTGGAATGAAGGCTGAGAATAATCCAGTACTCATGAAGCACCATGTAAAAGGCAGTAGCTTCAAGAACCTGAATCTCCTCTACCCTTCAAGCTGATGTAATGGCTAGCAAAAAGGAAGTCTTCAACGATAAGTGATACAGGAAATAGGATGCTAGGGGCTCAAAGTGGGGGACCCTTCCCTGCTAGGATTACACAGAAGTCCCAGGAGGGATGGGGCTCCTCATATGGGGTAAAAATATCATTAAGGAAATCATTCAATTTATCAACTGCAAAATAAGAGAATCCAGCATGGTCCTGGATAGGGAAAATGATGTCTGTATCTAGATGGGACCGTGAGGAACTAACAGAAATTCCAGATTGTCTCAGGGCTACACAACAGTCTAGTGATGCTGAAATGGGTGATTTCAAGTGAGATCACTGATGTCACATGCCCAAATAGAGAACACTTTCCACATAGCTTTACAGGTCAGTCTAGCTGAGTCTTTACTGCCTTTAAGCAGATTATCCTGCTCTTCATCTGAATAGGCTGTCAGAGATAATGACGCTGGGCCTGAGTATAGGATCTGACTGTTGCTCTATGAGACTGGCAGGCACAGAAGCCAACGTGAGCAGGGGCTATTTTGAAAAGTTCAACACATCTGAGTCCTGCTAATGCCTGGCTGAAGCCAGGGTTATCCTAAGCATTGTGCCAGCATCCTTCCTCAGTTTTCTTAGGATACCTGGTAAAATGGGGATTTAGAGGGGACAACATATATATATATATATGTGTATATAGGCCTGGTTCCCTTGAGGAATAGCCCCTGCTCACTTTGGCTTCTGTGCCTGCCAGTCTCATAGAACAACAGTCATATCCTATACTCAGGCCCAGCATCATTACCTCTGGTAATGGGAGACAACATATATATATGGAGAAAGATCTCAGTTGCCTGTTTCCCAGGGGAACCAGGCCTTGTCCTGTTCAAAGATCAGTTTCTGGTATGTTTCTGTTCCAAAGATCAGTTTCTCCTCAGGAGGCTACATCCTCCCTGGTTCCCAACATGGTGCCAATGGAGTGGACCAGGGATGTGTAGGAGATAAGTCTGTATCTTGGAGGAAATGACAAGCAGTATAACCACTAAAGGGATGTAGATACACTTCCTGCTGTGTTAGGGTACTCCCTCATCCTTTCTTCGTAGATGGAGGAGATGGTATGTATGCCTTGGATGTTTCAACAGGTCATTCAGTGTGAGATGTTACTAAGGTACTAAGTGCTGAGAGTGGTGAAGAGCTCGTTTCAGAAGGAAGGCAGCCAGGATTTAGCCAATATCAAAGGCATTCCTTTCAAAGCTGATATCTGGGTACCAGAGGAACTCAGTTTAGGTCACTGCTGCATTTTGAGACTCTTTTGTCTCACTTCTAAGGGTCCCAGTGAGGAAGACTTTTTTTTTTCCAGCTCATTCCTGGAGTAATGCTCCTTCTAGTCCTGCCGGAAGAAGTCCCAGTTCTCAGAATGGAACCATATGTCCAAGAGAGAGGAGGGGGAGTTCTGAACCTTAGCTGTTGTCTAGTTCTCTTTGCTCACGTAGGCTTTCCTGGAGCACCTCAGCAAACAAAAGTTAGACAGTCATCTCTACCTCTCTGCGTCCACTTGGAAAATGACCATTGGATTTAGCAATGAACAAGATCATGCTTTTCACTTGAACAATGAAAGTGCATAAAGTGCATATCTTTGAAGCATCAGAAGAAGAACATGCCTCAAACCCCAGTGATTTAGTTTCTGCTAACAACTTGAAGCCTGGTGAATTGGGGGAGGGACAGGGAAATGATGAGGTCATACTAGTTATTAAATAAAAAATAGTGAAGCAAAATGGTTTTTCTTCTTTTTTCTTTTTTTAAATCTGTTTTTTAAAGCCAAGAAGCAAACTAGAAGTTAGCTATCTGCAATCAGTTAAGCAGTAACATGAGTTGCACAGGGTCAAAGAGCAGTAGGTGGACACCATGTGACAGTAAAAAAGAAGCAAGGGAAGTTTGGGCAGAGAGGATACTAATATGCTACCAGGTCCTGAGGTGCTTGTGGGAAAGAGATTTTGAAAGATACTGAACGGCAGAAGCATCTAGGTTGACACACTGATGGCCAAAACAATCCAGTCTTATGAAATACATGGGTTACACACACATCAAGACAGGAAACTTTGTGTGCAACTGCTCAAAGAACAATTTATGTTACACAAACTACCATGCATAATATTAATACAGTTGGGAGGGAAGGGGGCAGGGAGAATTTGGGAGAATAATTTGGGAGAATTTTTAATAGAGTGCCAGGAACTTTACATTTCCCAAAGTAATAAGGCATTTTTGAGGCTTGAGTTTGATTTATCGTGTTATTAAAGTAAGGCTGGTGGGAGACAGGGCGAAGGGCCTTTGAAAGACATTTCTGTCTCTACCTTTTCTTACTCTACTAGTATCCAGAAAGTTGACAGCATAACATTCTAGTAGCAACAGCTTTGGAAATGTCTTACAAAAGAAAAGTAAGAGGTGAGAGGATATAAGGAAGTGTGGCTTAGGGCCAAGAACAGACAAAACCTGGAGTGGCCAATTTATATATTCATAGATTTTAAGGGAAAAAGGGATCATTAGATCATCAAATTTGGCTTCTTGCATACTACATACCATGGAATTTGACTATATAACAAACTGCATAGCTAAGGCTTGTATATCATGCTCATTACTATAATACCAGAGCATTTCTTCTCCAATACAATAGATATGATGTCATTGGGGTTCAAAGCAGAAAGGGGAGAAGAGAGAATCAAATCTTTGGAGCCAAAAAGTGAGTTTAGGACTAAAAGATTCTGGAGGTGCAGCTGAACCTCAATGCAGCAATATACATTAGCAGCCAGACACACGCAATATCGAGTTCCCTTATTGTGGCGTTTCTGCTGAATTCATTCGATATTCATTAGTCAGACCAGTCTTGTATCTGGATCGGAACCTGGCAGATTATGTAGGACCTGCATGAATCTTGAACTTCTGTCAGAGGCAGAAACTATTTTCATTAAGTAGCACTCCCCACCATGAATGTGACGACCCTCAAATTCCAGTTTCCTAGACAATTCAGGCAGTAGCAGCAGGATAGTGCAGTAGCCTGGGGTTGGAGGTAGGGACTGTCCCATCCCCTACACATCTCTTGCTTGCTCCCCCTGGCATTCTCAACCCCTCCATAGGATCTGGAGAAAGAGGAAGCATGCTTCCACAGCCCATATGGACTTTACCTTCAGTGTAGGGAGAGAAGAAGCTAGTTACAGTCTGGCCTTATGTGCATATCACCCATATGCATTTGAGACTAAGACAGCTCTGTCTGGCAAACTGAAAGGCACAAAGCCAGGAGAAGATAAGCTAATCTGAGCTCAGGTGGAAGTTACCCTTTGTGGTTTTCCTTGCCTGGAACACTGCCAAGAGCTCTATGCAGCTGTTTTATATTATGTAGGAATATATATTCATTTCAGAAGACATAAACTTACCTTTTAGTTAGAAAAATCGTATTACCGCAGCGTGATTCAAATATCATTTGACATGTAGTATTTGTAAACTTACTGTAGTATCCCAGTGTATTTATATATTTATATTGTTTATATAAAACTGAGATCTCTGAAGCCCGTGAAAAGTTAATACATGACAAATATAGACTAGCCCTGTGCATTATTGTCCTAAACTGGTGGACCTTTATTTCCCACTAATCTCAATTTCTTTATGATACATTTTAAGGATTTAGCTCTATTTGCTTATATACTCCCTCCCCACCCTTCACTAACTGTTCACCAGTATAGAGAAGACTGCCACCAAGTCTCCTGATCAGTTAGTGTGGGAAGGCAGCCCAACAGAAGCATTATAAAAGAAAGCTAGCCATTCACTCAGTGTTATGGAGAACAGATATAGGCTGCTACCAATGCCATCTCTTTTAATCTCCCAGTATTTGTTCTCTCCCTTGCTATCAGCACAAGTTCTGCTGGTGTCAGTTCTCTCTCCCCAAGTACATGCTTGATGTAGAATACTGTCCTTTTCTATGGCTTTCACCTGTTTGGGGCAGGAACAGTAAAAATCAAACTTTGAATATGTGACCAGGTACTAACAAAGAAAACATTCACAAATGTTAAAGTAAATGCACACATTTACAGGAAAAGACAGTGAGAGAGGATTTTTGCTTTATATTTTAAACAATTTTGCTTAAAAAAAGATAAACTACTTTGTCTCTTTTTCCTCCTCACTTTGAATTCTAGAGGCAGCCAAATGTTAACAGAAAATGGTAAGTATTCCTCCATGGCTAAGGAAACAGTGACACTCACTTTGCAAATTTGCCCCAATCTCTCTCTCTTGTGCTCTCTCTCTCTCTCCTCCGTCTCCCCCTCTTTTTCTCTTTCTCTCTATCAAATGAACCTGAAACTGAAAATAAAATCCCAGGAAGGGTTAGATGTGGATAAACCATGGGGGGAGAGAGGGGGAGGGAGAACACTTGAAAAGGCTTACCAAAACTCATAAACACTCATGCCAGCATGTTTCATTCAGCTCTAGGACAGACAAAAAGAAGAAAGAAAGAGATGGAAGGAAAGGAAAAAGTAACTCTCTTGAAAGGACATGATAATTCATAGAGCATAATGCATTATTGCAGGAGGATTTCCAAAGATAACACTATTTGCCTTTTGCCATTTGTTTAAAAAAGAAGCTCCTCGGTGAAAAAGAAGAGGTTTAATTTCTGACTATAAGCAGCTTGCCCCTTGTTTGCAGAGGAACGTAGCGAATGGAACACTTACAATCTCTGAAGCACTGAACCTTCCTTCTAGTCTGATTTCTTCATACCCTCTTGTCTGCTGTATGTTTTCAAGGCAATGTTTGCTACAGAGACAAGATGGTGCCACTGTTTCTTGTTCCATTGTCATTGCCAACCTAATAAAAGGGCGAGAGAAAGAGAGAGAGAAATAATTCTATCTTGGAACTCAGAAAACTATCACATTAAAGTGATAAACTCATTGAATACATAATTGCAAAATCATGTCTCAAGGTTCTGGCTTTCAGATACAAGAGTGGCCCCAGTGCAAATCTGGAAGGATGCTGCACGTGTATATTGTACACGTGAAAATGTTCAATGCCATTTCAGGTTCAGCAAACTGTGTTTATTAGTGTATAAAGGAACTTTAGATTTTTAGTCCTTAAATGGTAATAAAAGTCATGCAGTGTTTATTAACAGGCTGTATAATATGGTTTATTCAAATTAAAACAAAATAGGCCATTACAGTTACAATGAGGTAAATATAAACTCACTTTAGTTGATGTGCTTGTTCTTACGCTGATGAACCAACATGACTATTGGCCTAATTGCTAAATCTTCATTTAGCATACTTACTTTATTTCTTTTATCTCCAGTTCAGGTGACAAGACAACCCAATTCTTTTAATGGAACGTACTCAGATTACATTTATGGGAACTGAACGAAGTCATGCTGGTCTTACTGTCAAGACTGCAAACTGTCCAGCAAGTTCTTTCTTGTCTGATTTGATGTTATTTCCCTTTTCTGCTTCCACTAGATCTTTCTTACTTCTACTTGAAAAGTTACCCTGTCTTTTCATTAAATACAAGAATCTACTTAACAATAGCCATTCTCTCAAATTTATCTCTGCCTTGTGTTAAGATACTTCAGCTTTGTAGAATTCAGTTTAATTTTGCTATATTCATTAGCTCACTTGCTTCTCTAACTCTTCTAATTTTTAAGGGGGCTTTGGTTTATAATAAGGCTGCATATTTCTTCATTTGCTACCTATTTATTTAATTATGCCATTTCTATGCCACTAAGCCACTACCTGGTTTTAAAAGTGTGCTTTAATGTGCAGTAGCCTATTTTACTGAGCATTAAAGCATCACTTTAAAAAATGTGCAATTGTGCCAATGTGCAGTAAACAGGCTACTGCGCATTAAGTATCACTTAAGAAATGTGTGCTTTTGGTACTGCACATTCATTTACTACGTCAGGGTGCCTATACACAGGACCCAAGGGTGCTCTGATGCACTGAAATTTCAGTGTATCGGAGCAGACTCAATTAATTAAGGCTGCTAGAGCATGGCAATTGCTGCGGTCCAACAGCCTCCTGCATCTCGTGTGTCAGCGTCCCTGAACTTAAAAAGGGCGATGGAGCACCCCCTCCACCATTTTTAAACATAGGGAAGCTGGTACATAAGACATGGCAGCACTTTAATTAGAACAGCTCACAGAGCCGCTCTAATTAAAGCACCACCCCTCCACCCCTGGAGCTTGTGTTAAAATGACCTCATATTGGAGGTACTAAATTTAATACATGTTAGAAAAAGCACATTAATAAATGTTAGACACACCCAATGGGTATTATCTCCTATACTTAATCATAGAATCACCAGATGTCCCAGTTTTAGGGCACTATCTAACCTGTCCTCCCACAAAACACACATAATGTAATTTTTTGGTTGCTGGTCTCTGTTGACTGCATGAGTGGTAAGAGCACTGACATAGAGCATATCAAATGACAAGGGAATAAAAGAAAGAAGTGGAGGTGCCCAAACAAAAATTGTTAAAGGAGATCCAGATGCCCATCCTTCAAATTATGTCAGTCAGAGTTAAATTAGTTCCATGGAACAGTGTTTGGATATTTAATATGGGATGGAAAGACCAATTTTAAAACTGGGCCTTATTGCCACCATCAGTTTTTGCCACATAATCTTCCATTTACACTGTAGTTCAGTGTCCTTTACTCCTGTGAATATGCTACTAGATTAAAAAAAGCATCGTGCACATTAAATACCATGCATTCAGTTACATAAAATACACCATTCCAAGGCAGAGGATGTACAGGATGCAGAAGATGCACAATTCCCTTTCCCATTCCTTTCTATCCACTACAATTCTGATAGAAATATAGTGTCATTTTGCCAGCTCCCTCAGATATACTTACAGCTTCTAGCAGGCAAAATCAAAGAGAAGGCAAAAATGCAATAAAAGTTGCCTATATTTTGTGATGGGAATTACAATCACTTTCTAGTTGAATACATAAAACTAATACCTGACAGACAGGTCCTGGTACTGCAGATTGGGCATGCCCCACATCTGCTTACTCCATTTTCCCCTCCTTATTCACACAATATACCAGATGCATGACAGAAGCACCCATCCCTGCCTCACAGACATGGCCTCTGCCATTATAAAACAGAGAGAAACATTCGTCAGGCCAGGAATGCTTCTTAGTTGCAACAAGGGTGTCTGACTTTTCTACTTCACCACCTTCTCCCTCCTCAGTATTTAGAGAAACATAACAGAATAAAGTTTCCCCCTATAATACAGATAATATATGGCGAGCTAATAAAAAGCACGGCATGTTCTAGAGCTCAAAAATCTTCAAGCCCCATGTACCTAAACATATTAAAAGGCTAAACTTCAAATAGTAAGTGGATCTTGAAAAAAAAAGAAGCAGCCAGGCTTAAAAAGCCAAATACTTGTAAGAAATAATATATTATTAGCTAAGGGGATGAACTGACAAGGTGGTGCAACTCTAATCTCTTCCCACCAACAGCAAAAACATATAAATCACCAGCACAACATTCTTTTTTTAGTATGTTCTGGGTTTGCTGCTACACTACAGATTCAGTACACAATACGTTGCTACACTGCTAATCTACCAGCATGATTAAGCTATATATCAGTGGCATGGTCATTTATATGCTGCAATTTTATCTTGTGAAAATATAATTTCCCAGAGTCTTTAAAGAATATTTTGGGTCAGATACAAATTAAGGATGTAGAAAATTAGCCAGCTAACTGAACTGACTCCAAATCTTTTCTTGTGGGTTGGGGTTAGGCCCATTGCTCAGAAACCTACAAGGTAAGTAGTAGGGGTGTGCAAAGCAGGCCATATTCGATTCAGTTTCAGATTCAGCCCGATTTGGGAGACAATGATTCGATTAATTGATTCAGATCACTGTACCGATTCAATTAGACTGAATCCGAATCTGAAGATTCGATGCTCATTCAGAGAATCAGCAGTTTGACAATAGATACAGCTTTAATTGTTTTTTCTACATACCTCAAGGTACTAGGCATGGCTTGTGAATGTTGAAATGGTGGGGTGGATGGAGCATCCCACAGCAGCGCGGGGGGGGTGGGGGAGGACACATGCTCAGCAGCAGACCTGGAAGTGGACCAGAAATACTTCTGGTCCACTTCCAGGTCTGCCACAGAGCATGTGGGGGACTCCCCCCATGTCCCCCTGGCTCAGTAATCAGCTGTGGGGGGACCCTGGGTGCCCCCCCAGGCCCAGGAGGCACCAGTTGCTGAGTGGGGGGGAGGGTCCCCTGTGTACTCTATGGTGGACCCGGAAGTGCTGGGACCCCCCCCCCCCCCCGCTCCTGTAGGGCGCTCAATCCGCCCCACCATCTCAGCATTCACAAGCCACCTGGTACCTTGAGGTATGTAGAAAAAACATTTAAAGCTGTGTCTATGTCCAAATCATTGAATCTCTCTGAATCTCTCCAAATCAATTCAGAGGGTTCCAGTTAGAATGGGAGAGATTAAAGGGGCTCCTGATTCAATTTGGATTGCAGAATTGGGCCGAATCTCTTCCGAATTGAATCAGCGACCAAAGCTGCTAGTAAGTAGTTTAGCTATGGTAGTCCCTCAACAGGGTCTGACATCAATCTGGGTGTCAATTCTGCATGTAGACCACACTGGAACCTGCTAGATCACTGGAGTGCATCAGTGGGACATCTCACTCAAGATACCCAGTGATTCACGTATTTAAAAATCAAATGACATGTATACACCTGGACACAAGTTTAAACAACAAGCTACACAAAACATAGCTATAGAGCAGGATGTCAGACACTGTGCACTTCAATTAAATTAACCTAATCAGCAAATATTTTAAAATATATCTATTTTTTTCCATCTGTCACACTTGTGCCCCCAGCCTACTCCCAAAAGTACTACCAGATGGAGGGTCTTAGCTGTGTGCTTGAAACATAGACAGATTGAGGCAATTTTAGACCAACTTAAAGAACAAGTTCCAAAGCCAGAACCTTCAGTCTTCTGACAGCTCCTTAGTCTCTATATCAAGTAGGCTCAACCTCAAAAATCTCCTTTGAAGTTAGCGGCAAAACTTGCAGCAATGGGGCCTGAAGATCAGCTGGGGAAAGGCCAATATTTCTCATATGGACAGGTCTCAAACCACACATGGATGCAAGAAGGTCGACATCTCAGCAAAGCTAATTAGATGAGACACAGTGCCTCACTAACTATACTGGTGTGCTTCTTCTTCTGGAGCCAATACATCTAGAGCTATATCAGGGCTCCCTACATGGTGGGATCTTGTGCTGCAGACAGGGTTTTACCAAGACCTTAAAATCATCCTAGAAATCAATTCAGTTCTTTTCCAAGCTCACAACAAGACATACTACTTAGAAGAGTGAACTGTTTTTAAGGAGTCAAGTATTAAGACCACATATGATCCTGTAAAGTAAACTGAAGCAGCAACAAAGAACAAAGGAATGCATGGATTTAGCATAACTATGATTTTTAGTGTGAACAACAGTTTGGCATTCTTCTGTGATAGGTCCAGGATGAATAAATACAATATCCTGTTTTAATAGCACAGAAGCTGGACAGATTCCCTCCCCATTCCCATCCCAACCCTCCCCCTTCCACTCCCCCCACACCCCTGGTAATTATTTTTAGCATGGTTTTATATAAGCACTCACTTCCTTGCCTGCATAAGCCTGAATTTATGTGATCATATACTGATAGGTCAAGAGGTAGATGCTACTATTTAACTTGTTCACATTACAGCTTAAGTTTGAAGGTGTTTCACAGCCAATGTATGCAGCAGGCTTTTCTAATTTGTTTTGTAAGTCATTCTATGGTTTTCCCAGATGAGATAGCAAAGAACCATTTTAACTCAAAAAACAACTACAACTGCAAAGTTATAATAGGAAAAAAATTAAGAGGGTATTTTATTAGCAGCAAAACAACAGATTTAGAAAATGTAATTACTTTTCATACTAGTCATTTTGGCACTGGAAAATTTATGATGTATTAGTGATCAGAAACAATGGTGCCCTCTGTTTTTTCTAAAATGATTTGTTATTGGACATCAGCTGAAAAGACCACACTGGTATGGCTAAGACTCATAACCCAAGCCAAATACACACACATATGAGAACTTCTACCCAAGTGTGAAACTAGTATTAAGAGATTAAGAAAAAGTTCAGCTAGCAGAAACATTGAGTTAGTGGAGAACAGAAAAAATTCTCTTGAACTGTTTCATCTTCAAAATGTGAGTTTTCTTCAATACATTTGATTGAAGAAAATCCAAAAATAAAACTTTGGGAACTTTAAAAATGTTAAATGCATTTCTTTTGGAAACTGTTTCCCATCTTTCATTATAACATTTTTGCAACGTAAATAAGGTGAATTTAAAAAGCACTTTTCTTTAACGTTTCTACCTTATTCAAAAAGGATGTGGAGAAACTTGAGAGATTCCAGAGGAGAGCCACGCACATGATCAGAGGTCAGGAAAACAGACCTTACAATGATAGGCTGAGAG
>NW_017728943.1:42117489-42167489 GCF_001723895.1 Crocodylus porosus
ATTGGATGCTTATCTTGCTGGGATCCTATGACCCCAGCTGACTTCCTGCCCTTTGGGCAGGGGGCTGGACTCGATGATCTCCCAAGGTCCCTTCCAGCCCTGATGTCTATGAAATCTTTTTAAAAAGTGGACAGATTTATTTCCTGTGGAATGAGTGGGGAAGCACAAATGCATACAAGTTCAATTCTCTATCGTCTCAGTGATGGTAACGTACCCTGGGTCATGATGGAGACATTTCTGTTGGCTGGATTACTGTTGGCCCCATGTTACAAGCTTCCAGAGGCATATGCCCCAACCCTTCTTGCTCTTCTCAAGCTTCTCCTTAGAGCTCTCTTTCACTGTTGGCCCATTACTCTTTTTCTTCTCTCTCCCTCCTACTCACTACCTCACCCTCTTCATAGTTACCACTTCCTTTCTCACCTCAGCCTGGATCCTTCATTCTCAATATCTGAGAAAGGGGAAGAGGAATGCACCAATTCTGAGAGTTGGCTGAACTGTAGCTGGCTACCACCCTGCCTGTGTAAAGCTAGTAGGTGGATCAGTGAAGAACTGCAGCAAAAGCAGAGAGGCAAGGGCTGGAAAATGCAAGAAAGAGAACTGCTACTACTAGCTAAAGGCAAGAATGGCTGTAAAAGACCACACTTTCTCCAGCCCACCTATTTGAGATACAATGATTACAATCTTTTCCATCCTGAACCCTTTCTCTAGGCAGACTCACTCAGCAGGGCAACTTTCTAGTGGAACCCAAAGATAGGATAACCACCTCTCTTCTTCTAGATCAGATTTAATTAATTTAAAATTCAGAAATGATCATCTGTAAATTCCAGAACAAGAAGATAAAAAGTGGGGGAAAAAAACCCCCTGTGTGTTCTTATTTATCTTAAAAGAGGCAGAGGAGATAGAAGAACAAAACTGCTTATGCCTGTAAAATGAAAGCAAAGATTTTTCCCTTTGCCCTCTACAGAGTATTCTCGTATTTTTCTAAATTGTTCTGTATTTCTGCAGCTTCATCTGATATTTCTGAAATATGAAGTTTGTATTTTCTAGGTGGGGAACACTGCCAAGGTTGTTAATTTCAGGCAGATGTAATGTTGTTTCTACTGTGTTGTGAAATGGCTCCTTAAAAACAAGTTAAAAGGATAAAAAACAACAACAACAAATATTCACCAACCCATATGGTCAATAATTGCTGTTTAATAGTCCTCCTATTACAAACCTAAAAAGCAGCAGCCAGAATTACCAGTAGAGTATTAATAAACAGGAATGAGTTAATAGTGCATAAAGACCTTCTAGTGGAACAGTGGGGGAGTTGAATATTCTTTTCTTAAGTCAGCTGTAAGTAATTACTACATGGTGTGCTTCTGACTATTACCATAACAGAGCAATTGGACGTGAAGAATGGATAATAGTATGGACATGGAGGTATTTTTAGAATATCAGCAGTGAGGCAGGTAAATGCCCTCCTCTAACACAAACCTTTAAATAAGTTTAGAAGACAGTTTGGGGGGAGGGGGGTGTTTGTCCTAAAGACATCTAGCTGGCTCCAATTTTGAACAGATCCATCTAATAAATTATTTAAAATAACTTCATAAAGACATGCCTGTGATATATAAATACCAAAAAATGACCCCCCAAAAAAATCCCATGCAGACATGGAAGCATCCAGCTGGTGCTACTGTAACTACATAATCACAGGTTCCTTTTCTGTTTCTTTTAAAGTAGTGCCTTCATCTGTTTGAATGCAGAGTGTGCTTCACTAGCTTCTATTGGCTGCTCAGGTGAAAACTAAAATATTCAAATAGGAACTGCAACTGTGATTGCGGGAGTTGTGGTTTTTCTAAAATTGAGTTAGTCATCCTCAGTGATTTAATGATGCATATCATTTATTTTAAAATATTATTATAGGAGCATTCACTGAGATGCAGCTTCTTGTTCACAGGACTGTCCATTATGTTATGCAGCAGGGCTTTTCATGTATGACTACAGGCTGAGATATTGTCTATCGACACAACATATGCTCTCAGATAAAAACAGCTTGAGACTTTTGATTCGGAGAGTAGTAATTTTGTAAATGCACAAAAATATAATTTAAGGAATATTTTGAATTTTTCAAGCTATAGGTCCTTCTCCTGCTATGTTGCTACACAGGGCAGATGTTGATTTTTCAATTTGCAGGTTTGTTAAGCATCATGGAATGTTTTGGTTCTCAATCAAGAATATTCTTCCCAAGTGGTTCCAAAGTCCTACGCTTGAAAATAAATGTGTGTCCTTTTTTGTTTCCTAGCAGCATGTGTTCTGCATTCAATAGAAGGATAAGACAGATAATGTGATGCCATTTATTGGGCCAATATAAGTTTTAAGCTACAGACTCTCAGGACATAATATATTGGCAGGTTGTCTTTGTCTTACAAAGGCAGTTTATATAAGATGAGCTGTGACGACCTGTTTACTGTGCTTCATAGAGACAAAATTCATCTTTTGAATATTATTAAATAACACGGGCTATGATGTCATTAGTATTGTGACCATCTATTGTTGAGGCACTTAGCTACTAGTGTCATTATAATGTTCTAACCTCGTATGGCTAGGATAATTTTGATGGTGGAAGAGTATGTTAACTTAGGAATGTTGTTGTAGCCGTGAAAGATCAGGAAATGTCTGGGGCAAGGCTTTTTTATGATATCTTTTATTGGACCAACTGTACAGTTAGAAAAGCTGTTGGACAAGCTTTTGGGCATCAAGACCTGAGAAAGGGCACTTGTTTGACAGCTCTCCCAACTATTTAGTTGGTCCAATGAAATATATCACAAAAAGCCTTGCCTCTTAGAAATTGTTTCTCCTGTGCGTACACACATATGCACATGCACACACACCCACACACACTGGGCACATCTGCACATGAAATTAATGCAGCACAATAAACTCTGGTGCAGTTTGCACCAGAATTTATTGCTCCTAGGCACAGCATTTACATGTGCACCTGGGAGTACAGCATATTAAGCCAGGAGGGGTGCAGCCCCAGCTGGCAAAAATCTGGGGGAGTCAACCTGCCATCCCAGGGCTGCCCCTGCCCAGCTCAATTTTCTGTGGAGGGACTGGCTATGGCATAAGTGTGATACAGTGTGGGTCTAGCCAGCAGGTAGCCCCTTTTGGTAGCATTCTCATGCCCCAGACAGTGGTCACTGTCTACACATGTGCTGTGGCCAGAGATGATCATACCAGGGTGCATGGCCCAAGGCAAATCAGCCTGTGCAGGGCCTGGATCCAGCATGGGCAAGGGGGGAGCAGCTGGACATGAAGCCAGCCTGGTTCCATGGGGTCCCCCAAAGCACAGAGCCCGGGGCAGTCACCCTGATTTGCCGCCCCCTAGGGATAGCCCTGGCTGTGGCATTGTAAATAGCTCTGCCATAGAATAGTACTGGTGTTGGGCAGTTCTATCCTACGGCAGAGTTAATTAGTTTACTTTGACCTAATAGCATCACTCATGTAGACAGTGATGGTTTACAGCAGAGCTAATTAGGTACAGTGGCTGCATCTACATGACACACTGAGTGCACAGTAGCCTCTGACTACTGTGCAGTAGCGCTGCATGGCAGAAAGCATGACGTGATGCTACTGCACAGTAGTTTCAGGCTACTGTGCAGTCAGTGTAATGAAAAAGCTGTTTGGTGATTCTATTGCACAGTAACTCCAGTCCAGTAAAAGATTCAGGTAGATGCAGGCAGTAAGTGTCTTGTGTGGATGCACCCACTGAGTGATGCTCTAGTCCCACTGAAGTCAACTGGAGTTTTGCCATTGATTTCATTGCAGAATGAATTTCCTTTAAAGCATTTGAAGATTGCAAAAGCGGTTTAATCCAAGTATCCTTTAAAGCCAGTGATACTAGTCCTGTGTTTTCACATGATGTACAACTTCTAAAAATCACAGCGACAACATAGTGCCAGATTCATCCATTGCATAAATGTTCTAACTCCAGTGGATTTCTGTCAAGGAGAACACTGACCCATAATGTTTTCTTGGTTCATAACATTTGAAAATTCTGTGTTATCTTAGACTTTCCACTGATGTCATAATGTAGAATGTATATAACCAGCTGCTCAAAGATGAGCTGAGCAAGCAGCTAACTATGCTTGGGCAAGGTTCAAGGCAACATGAAATGAAGAAATGAACACCACATAATAATAATATTTAGCACTGCATAGCACCTTCTATCAGAGGATCTCAAAGCAATTTACAAACATTGGATTCAACTTTAATTCAGTATTAATTATTGTTGTTTTCCATAAAATGTAGGAAAACTGAGGAAAGCTATTTACCCAACATCACACAGAAAGTCTGTAGGAGCTGTAGAACCAGAACTCAAACATCAGACCTAGTCTTGTCCTTTATTTAAACAAAAGACTAGTTGCCTCTTAAAAGCATCTTTTCTTCTTCATACAATTTAGTAATATTAAGGCAGATACATAAAGACTCAAAAAAGCACAATTTTAGAAAAGCTAAGGCTTACAAACTAATGTGAGCTGAGTTAGAATGGAACTAAAGAGTAAATATGTGAAGCTATGTGTGGGTGTATGCAGTTGAGGATAATTGTTTTCCATGATTGTCTTATCTGTGGATCCAAAGATGGCTGACCATGCCAATTCAGGATAGACAGGTTCAACTGCAACTCAGAAGCATGTTTCCATATGAGGTAGGTGGTCTGAATTCTTGTTTCGGTCTGTGATACAGCTATGCCTATAGCTATAGCTATTAGGATTTTGGATTTGTTTTGGATTTTTTTTCCAGTCAAACTTTAAGACAGCATTATTGTCTATGCTTTCTCATACCTTCCCTTACCTGAGCTATATTCTTAATAGGTCCCACTGCAAGGCTCAAAAAAGGGTAAAGTCAGGCAAAAACAAGAAGGGGAGGGAGGTATTTCCATTTGTTAATGAAAGGGAAAGTCTTAAGTAGAGTAAATGGCAAGAGCCTAAATTATTAGCACCATGTAAAAGATTTTGTAGCCTCATGTTTAGCTGTGACTTAAGCTGCATCATTTATCCCTGTTCTTTGTTATAAAGGGTATAAAATAAATGCAAACCCACAGAACATTTGTTTTAGTTATTTTCACAAGACAATGGGATATTTTAAAATACTGCTGCAAGAAATCTTGATATATTTTATTTGAGTATTTCTAACATGTTATACCATTTTTGTACCACTTGGTCTGAACAAAAAAAGAAGCCATAGCAGAAATAGATTTATATGGAAATATTTGGGTCAACAATGCAATCCTAAAATAACAACAATCGTGTACATTTATAAAACACATTGCAAAAGATCTCAAAGCACTTCACAGTCTTATGCTTATCCCCTGTAGCACTTCAGTTTATCTCACTATAGAACTGTAATACTTACTGTGATAAAATGCAACAAGTGATGAGTATTTCACCAATTTCACACTGTAGGGTGAATTGCGTTAGTCCTCTGGATAGACTTAGCAGAGGCATGCAGCCATATAACTGTAGCTTCACACTTGGATCGGTTGTCTAGGTCCATTACTTTCCAATGTGTTTGTTGTATAAGTAGTCTACTGTTACCATTAATCCTTTACTTTATTACTGCATTCAAGCTGCTTCATGGCAAGCACAGCCCAAGTGTCTGATCACACCTAATCACCATTGTTAACCTTGTTTGAGATTAATCGATTCTGTTTTCATTTATGGGACTACAAAAGCTGGGCCTTCATTCTACTTGTTGCATTAACCTGGACTGCTGGAAACACTCCTCACTCTCTTCCCACTATTTTTCTTTCCTTGGCTTTCCTTCAACAACCAGAGCTACTCCTTGCCTTTTCCTTCTTTCACTATTGTTTTCACTCTCACAACAAATAGCCAACAGTTCACTTACTCTTTTCCCATTGAATTCATCCTTCATAATTATTTTTTCCAGTTAGATCCTTTCTCCTTAGCCAGGAGTTTCCTAGTTACCCCCTGCCCCCGTGAGTCATTCATATACATGTACTCAAATTTCAAAACTTTTCTCTGTGTTATTTGCCAACATTATCACATTTTCTCTGTGTACTGCAGCTCAACATGCATTTTTCATTTTCTGTTAACTCTTCATGAAGCCTCACTGTTCTTATCCTGTACATGGATATTTAATATCCTGAGAAATTTCTCATCTTTAGTTTCTTTCCCATAGCCCAAGGAACTTTGAAAATACAGGTTCAGAATGCTAGTGCAGGTCTGGATTAGCAATGTAGCACGTTGTCCATAGATGGTGCCCTAATGAGCCATGCATCAAAAAAAAACAGGCTGGCCTCCTAACATATCTGGCAGACTTAAATAATTTTGGATAGGATTTACCAGCTACCAAGATATATTCCAGTTGACAACAGTAGAGAAAAGGAGAAAAATCAGGGGCAGGTGAGGCATGAGAAACTCTCTCCCAAGTGGGCAAGAGAAAAGATGTAAAATTGAGAAGCACAATCCCTCTGGTTAGAGTGATAGCCTGGAATTCAGAAGACCAGCATTCTAGTGTCCACTTTGCCTTGGGCCACTTCCTGGACCGTGGGCAACTCACTTGAGTGCATCTACACATGAAGTTGATGAGAATGAATAAACTCCAACACATATCATGCCAGAACGTATTGCTCCTAGGCACTGTGCTTTTACACGTGCCTGGAACTGCAGCATGTTGAGCTGGACCACAGCAGCCCTGGTTGGCAGAGTGCTCCAGGGTTCAGCCTACCATCCTGAGGCTACTCTACCCTGGCTCAACGTGCTGTGGAGGGACTGGCTGGGACGTGAAGGAACCGCAGTCTGGGGCTAGCTCGTATGCAGCCCTGCACTGAAGCACGCTTGTGCCCCAGCTGTCCCCATAAGCATCTACATATGCATTGTTGTGCACTAAAGAATATTGCTACAGGATAGTACTTGTATTTACAAGTACTAAGCTGCAGTAGAATTAATTCATTTCCTACAGCCTAATAGGGCTGCAAGTGCAGACGTTGAGCCTTTACCGTTGAGCTATTTAGGCAGCTCCGCAGTAAACATCTCATGTAGATATGCCTACCCCCTGTGTCTCAGTTCCCTTCTTGTAAAATGAGATAATAGCTTGTTTCTTCACAAAGATACCATTCATTCTGGAGTGTGTAGACACCATAGTAATGAAGATCATATAAGTAACAAGATAAGAAAAAAGGCAGGGAGGAGAGATCCAACAGGAGGTGGCAGATGTTGCAAGTCTAAATGCAACATCTAACTCACTTTCCAAAAGTTCAGTTCCTGGTAAAGGGTGTTCTCTGTTGACATTTTGCTCCTTGTTAAAGTATGCTTTGTTTGGTTAGTTTTGGAGAATTATTATTATGGGATTATCAGAAGTTTAGAAAGTTAAAAACAGGATATTCACGATTGTGACTTGCTCTTGAGCCACAGGAATAAATATATTCAAATGGATAATTGTTTTTGGAAAGAAAAGGCTTGTAGGATCTGGAATATCCATTTTGAATGAAATTCTACAGATGTGAAATTTATTTTTGCTTGTGCAAAGAATATTTAAATTACCAACATTAACATTTTGTAAAAATCTCTTATTTCAGTAAAATATAATGTTGAAACGATTTTTACTAATATAATATAAAATTCAACACAGTCACTTCAAAATGCCCTTACAGAAACATTTAAATGGAACATTTTCACATTATTAACATTTCACAATTTTTTTTTCAACATTGATATGTTCCCAGAGAAATTTTTGGTTCAACAAAACTGAATTTACTGATAGAAAAATGCTCTATCAGAATGTTTTCAAACAAAATTTTTTGAGGAAAATGGTTTTCTTAGCTGGAAAAATCCAGGGGTTTATTCTTCCTTTGATGATGGAACATAATAATAGCAATTAATAGTCCAATTTGTATGCACACATCAAGAAGAATGCTAAATTTTAAACCAGAGTTAATTTGTTCAGGTAAATTTGTATAAGTTCATTAAAACACAAGAATATGCAGGAAATGTTAACAGTGTCTTGACTTCAGGAGTATGAATAACAACAAATATATTACAGAGGGGAGACAGACAGGCAGACAGAAAGAAAGCGAGAGAGAGAGAAGAAACTGGCAAAGATCATTAAACAACCTACCTTAAGTGAAGGAATTTCATTGCTACATGTACATAGAGATCTCCATCCTATATTTTTGAGAGCACTAGACACGACTGAGTTCAGTGGTGCTACATCAATTTATACCCAATACGGATTGGCATAATACATTTTAATTACCAGTACCAGAGAGAGAGGGAGAAAGGTATCCAATCTTCTAGTGCCTATTTCCAGGGTTCAAACTACATTTTGATTCTTGTGGGGGGGTCTGCAAAAAAAATTGGCCAGGGTCAGGGCTGTGCATGTGGGTCCCCGCCAGTACCATTGGGCTGAGGCCGGGGGCTGTGCATGGTGGTGCATGGACTCCACGCTGTGGGAGGGGAGGAGTAAGGGGTGCTGACCAGCCCATGAGGGGAACTCTTGTCTCTTATGGGGGGATCAGCCCCTCTGCCCCTCCCCACCCCCGGCTTCCCAATAATTTGAACCATGTCTATTTCACAGAAATGCTTAGAGTCATTTTTGGCACAAGGCACTAACATTTTAAGGTGTTCAAATGAAAAATGCCATTAGTGGCATTTAGTGAGTGCTTATCAGAGAAAGCTATGAAGAGTATTTTTCTTCAGAATAGGCTAGATTCATGGCATAACCTTCAACCAAGGTGCCCAGTGCATCCCATCCTCCAGGGATGCACTGGAGATGATAAGTATATTTCAGAATCAGGAACAAGAAGAATTTCAAATAAACTAAATGGGGAATTTTCTTGGAGAAAGGGTTTAAGGACCTTGCCCACTGAGAACACTGTAAATATAGATGGTAGAACACCAATTAGCCTTCCTGTCACTGAGCATGAGAATTCATCAACAACAAAACTCATACATCAGTTACATTTCTAAATGAATTAGGGTATGAAAAAATAGCTGAAGTTCTATGAACTAAAGAGTTTATGCCTTAAAATCTATAGCTGGACTAAGAAAATAGGGTGGAAAGAAAGTAGCACATTGACATGCACAATATATTTCATATTTATATAATTTTATTACATATGAATAAATACTTTGACCTTTTTCCACCCATCAATATTTCAATCCAAGTACTCGTCTGCAGTGAAACTATGAAGTCTCAAAATTAACCGCTACTACATTATTTCCCAAAAGTATGGACGGGAGAAAAAGATTGTAACATTATTTCATTTTTTAAGATATAATTATTACAGTGATGATTAGTGAAAATGATGCATCAACCTTTTTTCAGGGGTGGGGGTGCTATGCTCTGTTGTGACTGTTACTATGTTTCTTTGTTTAAACCATCAACATATTTGCTGTACAAATATGACCATTCTATAGCCTTAATTAACTTTCAAGTGGAGAGGGCTGTGGCTTACCACTTAATAAATATCTACTAATACAAGTCTCTTTTACTCTTCCAACTTCACTTAGCCATGACACCTAGAAAAAACAGCTTTCCAGCTGACTATAATTTTGTAATTGCTTTTTACTGAATTTACGTTGAAACTGGATTCTGTATGTAAATACATTTTGGCTAGTTCATTTAAAATTGGCCATCCCTAATCAGATCTGGTGGATTATTTTATTGAGTAAGTGGTAAATTAACTTTCTCTATGATAAAGCTTCGCTTTCTCCCCCTCATTATTTATAATACTGGCATGTTTTGTTGACATCTGAAAGTATGCCCCCTAGAGAAGAGCCAAAGGCAGAAGCATGAGAAAGCCTTCTCAAGCTAATCTATTCTTAATACAGCACACAAACAGTGTAGTTAGACTAACCAAAGCTAATTTAAGCAAGCATTTTATTCATGAAGAGGACAATGTGGTTTGAGATTTAATCAAGTCAGAATTAGATTTTGTGATTAGCTAGGTTGAGCTCTTAAGGTATAGTAATGATGATATCATTATTTCCACATACACCCTCCCACACAAGTCCCAGCTTCTGTTTTGGTTTGGCATGTGAATCATCAAGAAATGCTCCTTGTGTTTAAACTTGCATGCTGCCAGCTAAAAACAACTGAATCCACCTCTATCAGAAATCCACTGAGTATAAAATGGGACTGGAGTTAAGGGGGAGAAATACTTCTACAAAGGGAACATGTGAAAAGGCCACAGGAGTGCACAACTGAAAAATATATAAAAATGCAAATTTCCCTAAACTTCATCTTTGGATGGACTGAAGCATAAGTGAGAACTTGAACAAAGCTATAGAAAAAGATGACAGGTCTGAGTTTCAGAAATTTAAGACAGCAGTAGGATTAGACACTTTGGGTTGTCTTCGCATACATTTCTTATGGGAGTTAATTCCATTTGACATGCAAGACCAAAGCAAGATTACAGAGGCACAGCCCCATGGCGAGGTGTACGCTGTAGCTAAAAGCTGGGATTTGAATAATTGTGCAGGCTTACTCCAAGAATCAGGCGAGAACAGAATGAATGGATTATTACAAGGAACTTTGTATATTTTTAACTGCTGGACTTAATAAAATACCCTGTGTGTAAGGCTGGTGTTATGGTCCTCTGCACTCACTCTAGCTGAAGTTTGTGGTACGATCTATCAAATGTGAGAAAAAACAGAAGCTGTTAAAAAAGAATGTGTAATGAAGAATTGGGCAAGGCCATGCCCCATGCAATTTACTGAAGGAAGCAAATTTGGAGAGCTTTAATTCAGCATATTCAGGCCCCAAAAAGTTAAAGGGAATTTATTCCTGTGTTAAAAAAGGTTGAGGAAACACAAGAGAATGGATTGGAAAAATGAGGGGACCAAAAAAAGGTGAATTTTTATTTCACTGTTTCAGCTTGTTAGCTAGGTCATTTATTACTGAGAAAAATTACTAATCCACACATCATTTTTTTTAAAAATTGACCTCTTCCCTTTGTGTCTGTGGAAGCACTTGTCTGTAAAAGGAGGTAATAGATGACTGCTCCTTAGACTCAGTGCTGCTTAATTAACTGTCCAGTGAGAATTATTGAAATACTTATATAATTCTTATTTAGCGCTCATTAAGGTGAGAGATACAAATGCTGGACAATGAGAGGTTCGGGAAGGCTTTGAAAAAAGGAAGTTAGTACTGTAATAGCAAAGAATTATAAAAGCCTGCCCATTAACGGTAACAGAGTAGACCTTTCATTTTAAAAGTCACTGACTCAGATCTGGAATTATTTGATATTTTTTAAAAAGCTCCTTCATCTCACCCCCTAGCAATAGAACATCTCTGATTCCTCCTGCTATTGCTAACCAGACTATACAGCAGGTGAGGAAAGTCAGACTGTTAGAGAAGGTAATGAAACTTCTCCAGTGCCATGTGACTGCATACCAGCTGCAAACTCTGTAGCACCCTCTGCTGGGTTCAATGCCAGTTTTCCTGACTGCCAATCTTCAGATAACCCAGAGAGAAACCTCTTCAGCATCTCAAGGTATGCAGAAAATGATATACTGTGATTCCCATTTGCAGTTGCATTGTACCCCAGTAGCATTTATTTTTTCTCTCCTTTGAGAATCTGTATTATTAATGGTAGGAGGATGAGGGACAAGTGTTTCATTACCATAGAATACGCCTTTCTCAAAATATGCCTGGCAATGTTAGTCCACTGTGTAACAAGGAAACTCACGTGATGACTACCTTGCAGACTTTGCAGACCTTAAAATAAAATCCTATCCCATTTCAACTGGTGCTTCACAAGTCTCATATAAAATGTGACAACTAGTTCAGAGCAGGGGGGACTGGACTCGATGACCTCATGAGGTCCCTTCCAGTCCTAAACTGCCGTGACTAGCTTAGTGGCTTTTCACATGGCAATGGAGAGCCTCTGGGGAACTAAGACATTGCAGGATTTGATGCCCATTTTGTCTTAAATTGTGTTGTGGATTATGGTAGCAATGGAACATCATGTAGAAAACAGGCCCAAATTAACACCTGAAGAGTTTTTGCAACAGGAAAAGAATATGTGTGTGCATGCCCTATGTACAACAACAGCTTTTAAAAAGAAATAAACTAAAAATAACGATAGACCTATTTCAACATGGTTTTCACAGTGGAACTTGGTATACTTAGGCTGTCCAACTCAACAGTTTGTATTCAGCAAGCTTACCAAGAAACAAGAGAGAATGGTCTTTAGAAGGCTCATTTCTCTGTAGAAGGTGTTCCCCCTTTCTTCCTGTAATCTATATATTGTCAATACTTCTTGAATCTGCAGGAATTCATATAGAAATGAGGTTCAGCTATCCTTTCTACTCATATAATGATTGATGAAACACAAGGGGAAATAAATTGAATCATGTTAAATCTCCCAGGGAAACATAATTAAGTTGTAAAGCATTCCCTTGAAATCTTGAAATCCTTATATCACTCAGACTATATCTCCTAGTACATGATCAATAATAATATTAATTAAAGACAATTATTTTGAAGGGTTGGCATGAACTTTCAGGCTCCACTGTATTTTATATGATTAAAAGCTAAGAATTTTGGGTACTACATCAACAAAGAATAACATTTTCTAGAATACTGCAGTTGTTTCCTCTTCAATTCCCCAAAATCACACATTTCAGCATATTTTGTCAAGGTAACTATATATCTATTTGGATACCATCTTAGTGTTGAAATGTGATAAATAGCATAGACACTGCTTATTTTAATCTCTATTTAACTGGAATCCTAATTATTCAATGTGCCTGAGTAACAAATTTTATTAAATGATCATCTTCAACAAATACTTCCTCTCCTTACATGATATATGGAATGTTTTCAGGTTCTTAAGGTGATGGATCATTAAAAACCGCCAAATGTGATGCATATAAAATCCAGAGATGGGACCCAAAAAGTCTGGGATCATCAGAAGAGGAGGGGAAAAGGGCTAAACTGATGTTCAAAAGGGAATGCTGCATTCAGTCTTCAATAGGGAATTTTCTGTTTGGTAGAAGTTATGAAGTGATGGCAGCAGTGCAACAAAGTAGCAGGTTGCCTGGGGCAGCAGCCACATATAGTGGCAGCACTAGCAGCCAGTTGCTGCTGCCACCGCGATCACAATCGCAATCACTTGGCTGCAGCAAAAGCCATTTATTTTGCCCTCTACCCACCATCAGCACCTAGGGAGGTCACCCTGCCCTAGTTATGCTACTAATGGATTACCATAAACTTGCCCACTACGCAATCATGTTTACCAAAGTTGCAAAATAAGCAATCCATGACAAAAGCTTTTTCTTCTAGAGAAAGTAAAAATGTTTTATCCACAGATGTAGATTATAGAGCTAGAAACAATAGAAGAGTTGGATACTTTTTGGCATTCTGTGATTACACATCCTTGTTCACTGAGGACTGCTCAAGAACAGAGTCCATCACTTCAGATAGGAAGATTACTTCAAAGAAATGGCAAGAATGACATAAGAAGCCTGGCAATTCTATGCTAGCCTAGAATCAAATACCAAGTACCATCCCTAAATTTGTGACTGCAAATTTCTCTAAGTGGCATTCATTTTAACACTGGAGATCTTCAGAAGAGACCTCTTACTGAGCTAATATCTTCCATTTTCAATGACTGCTTGTCCCAGATTCATATGTATGGGAGGGATATGGTCTTCTTAAATATGACAGTATACATTAGAATGAATACAAAAACTTCTGAAGGAAGTAGACTTAAATTTGGGCCACTAAAAGCTATTATGGAAGCCATAAAATAGAGCCACAATGCTTCAAGAGAGAGAAAATGACTTGGCAATCCTAAAACTGCAACAATTAGGCAATTTAGCTAACTAATAGAATCCAAGAAGATGTAAATAAGTTTTTTTATTATTATTATTTTTAACAAAGGCATTGGGAAGGCAAATTTGAGACGGAATGAAAGAAGGCAAATAATTTCTCCCCAAAGGCAGAGGAAAGATTTCTCAAATGAGCTTCATCCTAAAAGAGAGCAGAGTAAAATATATGAAGCAAGATGACATAATGTGCTGTTGCTTAAATGCAGCCACCAATAGTATCCTATTCTGCAAACTAGGCTGCGGGTAATTGAATGTAAGACGAAGCAAAAATATAGAAAAGGCCAAGCTGAAGCTGAAGAATAAAAATGCAGTGTGTGTAACAGTATTGAGAAGAGTACTGCTCTGTAGAACTGATTAATAAGAAGAGCAGTGAACGGTACAGAGTGGATTTGCAGAGATTAGAACGTTGCAAGCTTTGTCCAAAAGATTGTATAAAGTTCTTATTGGGCTTGAATTTAAATAGGGCTAAATTTATCTACTACCATTAAAGGTTCCCTATGACCTTTAAATATATTTTAGCAAAACACCCTCCTTCCACTCCAAAAAGGTCATTTTAAAATAACGAAATGTTTATGTTTCATTATACTAATTGCCCTCATGCATGTGCATGCATATATGTACGTGCACATCCAAATATCATTACATTTATTTATATTATAACATGAAATTGGCAGAACCATAAAACACAGAAGCAGTTTCATCCCTGACAGTCCAATGTGGGAGAATAGTCTTCAGGTCAGATTCCTAGGTAAATAAGACCAAAAGTTAGAATATAAGATTATCTTGTGGTGGTTAAGAAATTGACTGTTTCTATGTTTCACAGCTCTAATAAACTCTGCACTGGAACATATTCCTCAGTGAAGTGTAAAGCAGGAGAAAAAACCCCCAAGAAATGAAACACAGAAAGGGCTCAGGGAACGAAAATTTAAGGCTGCTTGTACATGTCACACAGGGTTAATCCAGTTTAGTTCTCCCTAAATTGAAATAGTGGGTTTTTAAAAAAAGTGCTTCAATTTAGGGAGAATTACACCAAACTAAACCCCCATGGCATGTACACAAGGGTGGGGGCCTGATCCTTAGCTGCCTCTTTGGTGTTGGGGTAGGGGCCGAACTGCTGGCAGTCAGCGGTCCCTGAATTGTGCAGGGGCCCCCAGGTGGCACCTGCCTGCTGGCACCCAGCCTGGGTGGTCCCAGGGCGGGGCAGCCACAGAAGGAAGCACCAGCCCCCCTGCAGCCATGGAGGGAAGTACTGGGCCCCCACACAGCTCAGGGAGACAGGCAGGCTCCAGGGAAAAAAAAAAGTGTCAGGCTCGCCACTTTTTTTTTTTCTTCAGTGGAGCTTGCCTGGATGGGGTTCTGCTGCAGGGCCCACCAAGCCCCAAGCATGTCAGCTTCCAGTGCCCTGTGCACTGTTCCACTTTGTTAGATAGCAAACAAAAACACCTCGGAGGTGTTTTACCTTCCTATGTACCAAAGTCATTTAAAGCAGAATACGCTAACCTAGCATGCAAACAGCGATGCCATTAAAGCGGACTATGCTGCCAACCATGCAAACAGCAATGCTATTAAAGCAGTACAAAAGGGCATTTAAGCCACCAATTTTGTGGGATGTACAAAGGTCCTAAGATAATACTAACTAATTAACAAAAACTATAGGAAATAGAGTCAAGGTGGTGACATAATCAGGGACATCCAATAGCAGTAGGTCAATTACAGAAACTTTCATTACGGAGGGAATTAAATATAAAATACCTAGTATCTAGGTGGGGAAACACTAGAATGCAGATAATTTAATTTCCAGTTATGCTACTGTATTCAGCTTGGCTTACACCCAGGATTCCTAAAACCATTTCTATTTGCCAGTCCTGAGATGTATTTTTTTGGAGTTCTCAAGTCTTGATCATATCAGACAGGGAGTTTCTCCCACTGGTGCAGACTAAGGTAGAGAAAATAGATTTCTGACCTTTACCAACTCAAGCTCATGTGAATGACTCAGGAACAAAAACTACAGTAGGAAAGAAGACAAAAACAAAAACAAAAAAAACCATGAGGACATCAACAGCTGTTCCAATGCATCACAGCCAGTGGGTGTTCCTAACAGGCAGGATGAATGATGGCTAGTAATTAGGAAAAATGACAATACTAAAAAACTGTAAATGCAGCACAATCAAAATTCTTCCCCCCACCCCCAAACAGTGCAAACAGTAGTTTTCAATCCTTAATTTGCTGCAGTTTGTGGGTGAGAAAGGGTTTTCTAGATTTCAGTACTACATGACCAGTCAGAAAGTTAATGTAGCAGCTGCAGCTTGTTGTGGCTACACAGTAAACCAGGTACATATATTTATGGACCCTTGCCTAATGCTTCTTTGGACTTCTGTCTTGAATTTCCCTCTAGAATTAGAGGATCTGGGAGAAAATGCACATTCTCTTTTTGACACAGGAAAAATAAGACAAAGAAGAAAAGACTAATTTTGAGTTCAGCTTTTCCATCTTCAGTCTGTATTCACCAGTGGATCTTATACAAATAGTTGACTGAAGGGAGGGGTGCGGTTGAATAACAAATTGATGTGATACAATCACATCATTTACAATCACATAATAGACTATATCCCAATTTCCAAAAGGCATAAAGTATCCTCATTAATACGATAAGTGCAGCAGTCAAATCAGTACTGTGATTTTATCAGGGTTTTTGACTGTACATGAATTAGAACACAAAATGCATACAGAATTTTTAATATGAAGGCTTTAATATTCTGTGAATATATTTCTTACTGTCATTTGCATTACATTAAAGTGAAATTTCACATAAAAAGATAAAAAAATACTGTATGTCCTAAATTACAGTTTTTCATACTTGTCATGTCCACATACATGATATCTGATTCATAAGCTTTACCATTATCTAAATCTGAAAAGGCTAAGATGCTTCTCTATTTGTTTGTGTGGTTGGTATGGCTGTCAAATGCCGTTGTAGTACAGGAAGGTCAGATGGTCAGGATGAAGCCAATAGAGATCTTTTGTGGATGTGATTGTATTCACTGTCTGTTCTAAAACACATTATTAAACATTGGGCCTACATTTCCCATTCTGAGTACTAAAAGTTGGTGCTACACTCAGAGGAATTTTATCATCTTATTTGAGCTCTTATCATGTTTTCATCTTGCTTTCAGCACATGACAATGAACTTTATCGAATGTATTCGTCTTTCAAGGAATAACTCAATTAGTAATAACAACATATATTAGTTTTCACATACACACCATACATGCAAATAAGTAGATTCTCATTCTTCTTGAAATGACTCTATGCAGGTGTATGCCTACATATAGTTTAAATTAAAAACCAAGCTATAAACATTAGTAAGACCAGATTTATGTTTTACTCTGTTTTCATCAGTGTTGGAGCCAATAGTCCCAGGCAAGTTCAAGTTTAAGGATAAGGTTAGAAAAAGAGAGAGATATGACCAAGATGTGTCATATTCCCATGCACATTTTTGACAGAGTCTGAGTAAAGTCTCAAACTAGTGCACAGTGGCTAGATTTCCTATGAACTCTGAGTCCTTCTATTTAAAATAGAGCAGTGGTTCCCAAACTGTGACAGACTGCACACTACCCATTTAAAATGTTACACCCTTAAGTACCACCAGCAAATTTTTGTCATAGGAAGTAATTTTAATACATTTGTTAATGCGTACCACTAACAGGCTGTCTGCATACCACTACTGATATGCATACCACAGTTTGTGAACTGCTGAAATAGAGTATCCTTTCAACTGTAAGATGAGGAGGAAGATGTAATAGGCAGATAGGTTGCAAATATCTGTATTGCCTTTTGTTAGTGAGAATAATTCAAACATACGTAGATTAGTTTCTTCTAAGGTTAAGGAAGTACAACTGTTCTGGAAGCTCATTAGATATTATTATTACTATGTAATCCTAAAGGGTTCCAAACCCCCAGTCAGAGTTAGATGCTGAAGCATTTAGTTAGTACGCTTTAGTCCTGAGACCTATACCTGATATATACAGTTTGCTCACAGATATGACATGAAAATTTTTTATTATAATTCATTATTTATATTGCATTGTAGATGACCATGTCCCTTGCAGATGCACAGCAAAATGACAAGGTCTATGACCCCTAGAATTTATGACAAACTGGAGAGATAACTTGACTAAGGCTGTGCGAAGCTTTGGTTGCAGATTATATTCAGCAGAGATTCAGCCCAATTTGGTGGCCGAATCCCCAAATCCAAAACAAATCAGGAAACCCTTTATCTCTCTGAAATCCCAGGAAACCCAAATCTCTCTGAATCAAATCAGAATCCTTCAAATTGAGTCAGAGAGATTAGGAAAGATTCAATGATTTGAACATAGACATGGTTTTAAATGTTTTTTTCTACATACCTCAAGGTACCAGGTGGCTTGTGAGTGCTGAGATGCTGGGGTGGATGGAGCATCACATGGGATGCACTTCTGGTCCATTTTTGGGTCCACTGGGGAGTGCGCAGGGGACCCTCTGCCCCCTGGCTCGGCAACTGGTGCCTCCTGGGTCTCGGGGAGCCCCCGGACTCCCCCCATGGCCAATCACCAAGTGGGGCAGGGAGCGGGATGGTCCCCTGCATACTCAGTGGCAGATCTGGAAGTGGACCAGAAGTATTTCTGGTCCACTTCTGGGTTCACCACCAAGCACACAAGGGGGCCCTTGTACTCTTGTGGGATGCTGCATCTGCCCCACTATCACAATGTTCACGAGCCACACCTGGTACTTCGAGGTATGAAGAAAAAATATTTAAAGCTGTGTCTATGGCTGAATCGCTGATTCTCCAAATCAGCATATAATCTTCAGATTCAGATTTGGCCCAATTGAATCGGGACAGTGATCCAAATCAATGAATCAGATCACTGTCCCCAGTTCAGGCTGAATCCAAATCGGATTCAAATATGGCCCATTTGGTACAATGACAAGTAACAACAGCAAAACACAATGAAAAAGAAGTCAAAGATAGGGAAAGAGTGGGATGATAGAACTTGTGATGTTTGAGTTGCAACAAATGGCACCTACAACATTTATAATCTGACACCCTGTTTTGACTTTCCGACATTGGTTTAGACTTTATGACACTTGGCCGGATGTGGGGCGGGGGGGCAGGGTGGCAGCTGGACATGGAGTGGGGGGCTTGCACGTGGCAGTGCGGGGCAGTGGATGGCGGTCGCATAGCTGGTTGTACATGCAGCTCCATGGACTGCTGATGGGCCTTGCACCTGACCAATCATGCGCTACCTGTCAGCAGCCCACAAAGCCAGATGTGCAACTGGCTATGTGAAAGCGGCACATAGCAGCATAGGGTGGTGGCAGCTGCCATGAGCAAGAAACAGGGTCATGGGCCTTGATTCAGGAACCAATCCCCCATTTATAACATTGTTCCTATGGGAAAATTGGTTCCAAGTAACATTTCGATTTAAGGTGTCGTTTTCAGGAACCAATTGTGTCATAAGTCTGAGGATTGCCTGTGCACAATGAAGTCATGGTGAAACTTCATCTACTTTTGGACCTGGTATCCCAACCCAACAGTCTTTTTGCACTTGTGAGGGAAGATTTTCCTTGAGTTCTTCTAGAAGATTCTAATTTTTTAAAACAAATTTGAGAATGAGGCACTTAAGAATCCTCAAGAAACAGGAAACTGTCCTTCTGTTTGGAGGAAATGCAACCAAAAGATTCGTAAGTGCCTCATTCTGAAATTTCCCCAGTGTACCTACTGCCAACTCAAAACTGTTAGGTCCTAGAAGGTGGCCTGATTTTCAGTCTCAGAATAGAAGATACCTTAGGCTGATCTTAGTGACAAGACTGGAAGTAGCACCCAGACCCATAATTAACAGTCTGCATTTCAAGTGCTTAAACTCTTGTAAATGAGCACTATCTTACCTTTGTAGATACACACTATTTACCTTTGAAGATGAGCAGTATATTTCCTTGTAGATAAGCACTGTTTTTCAGAATTGTTAATGGTCTCGCTCAATTTACCACCCTTGTACCTAAGCATTGTTCGTGAATTTGTTACCTTTTATGGTTTGCTGTATGAATGGCTTGTAGAAATGAAAAGGCGGGCTAATATAAATACCCTCACACACCAGAATGAACACCTTTGAACTGATGTAGTTCTCAACTAACGGTGACTTACAAAAGAAGAATCCTGGCCAGTTTTTCTCTGGTAACAACCATGCCTCTCTCTCAAACTTGCCCAAAATGTGTCTAGTTGATGATTAAGGACATTTTCACTTCAGTTTTTCTCTCATTCATAAGTAGATCTTTGTAAAGTTTGCACAAAAATTGGCCATCTTTTAAAAATCACCTTTTTATTTTCTCCAGACATACCAGCAGGAATTGTCCTTACTCCTCTGAAACTGCCATGGCTGTTCAACTTCAGAAAAGTGACCAGATTCTTGAGAGCCTCTCCTGAAGACAAAATTTCCACTGCATACAAAGACAATGGTGAAATAAATGTTCCTTGTGCCACAGCAAATGTCTGGCTGGTGAGATACTCCTATGACATCCTTACTGGCAGAGTAAAAGTCATAACGCTGCTCTAGTTTATGAAGATTTTAAACTGGGCATACTCTTCTCACTTGTACTAGACCCAGTTAGCTGGCACAGGAGCCTGGTCCATTGTTCTTTTTCTCTCTTTTTCTGTCAGGGACACTTTGATTTTCTATTTAATTGATTTTTTTTCAGATTTGTTCTTCCTTATAATAGCCCTCCTCCCTTGACGTGTTTTATTGTTGCCTGGCTGCATCACCTCTGCGAATCACATTTACAGTCCTAGGATTTATCAAATGGGGTTAATTTTCTTAAGTGAAAAATAACACACCGAGGCTTCCATGTTCCTCACATTAGTACTCTTCTTCTTGCCCTTTCAAAGTTAGGATCTGATTTTTATTTTTTGGCTATTTGGCTATTTATAAAAGCCTGTCTATTAGGTCATATTTTGCCAATGATATTTTTAAAGCATAGATGACATGGAAAACAATCCAACCATTTGAGGGAAAAATAAATTAAATCACACAGAAGATTCATTGGGTTAATGGGAGCAGCAGTTATAGCTATGTAGCAAATATTGATATTGCCATATTCAACTCTAGAAAGATTTATCCACACCAATGTAGCAATGTTCCTAGCTGAGAAAACCCAAGAGACTGCTGAACATGATCAGTTACTCCTGCAGTACTACATAAGGTGTTAAAAGACCAAGAACTTTTATATAGTTATCTAGATATAAAGAACTTACAGAAAGTGATAGCACCTGTAGCTGGTTTGGGGTTTTTTTTTCTTTTTCTTTTTGCAGACCAGACAATCTGCTGCATGGTTGAAGAAAAAGATACCGAGTTGGGGAGGTATGAACTATAGTTGTGGCTGGATCATTCACCAGTAAGTTATGGCAGAAGATTTTTTTTTCAGTTGCTGGTGGAAGATTCTCTCCTTCGGTGAAACAAACAACTATGCCCTAGGTATCACATGCATCCAGGCCACTGCAAACCCATAGGTCCAGCACTCACCACCTCTTTACTTATTGCAGCACAGAAACAGTATTAATTAAGGAGAGCTTAAAGCATAACTAGAACAAATTTCTTCAGAATACCAGGAATCAGGAACAATACCTAATATGACATCTCCACTGATTTCTTATCACATGCAGGCAGTCAAGCAGAACGCCAATGCACCACAATGTCAGGCAAACCCACTTCATAAAAGTATACTGTAGGATATGCTTGCTAGGTGGATACTATCATAAAAAACAATAACACAAATCAAATAAAGTAGGTGATATCCTTGGCTAGTATCAGGGGCATATACAGCACCCCAACTGGCTAGCACATATGCTGCTTCCAGCAACAAGTGCTAGCCAGCAGTGGTTAGGAAATGCACACTGCTCTTGCTGAGAAGAGCAGTAACATGCTCCCTGACACATGATGCCAGCTCACTGTGAGACATCCTGTCCTGTGCCAACTGTCTGTGTCACATTCAGATCATGCAACTGCTTAGTCATTGCTGCTCCCAATTTGCAATCATTTTTTAGGACAGGAAGATTGCACCCACACTGTACAATGTAACTTGGATGGCAGCACTCTCCTATATTTGCTCTTAAATGATTCCATATTTATGACAGCCAGAGTTTTTACACATATGACAGAGACCTACTGTTTGGCTGTCTACAAAAACAAGTTATCTATACAGTGTGCCATCACTTTCCCCTCCCCATCTCTTAACCCTGCTTGTCTGTAACAAAGTTAAAAACTATGTTCCTTTCCCCTGTTGTTCTTTTCAATAGATATCTGCAGGTTTTGTATCTCCTGCCTTAACACGGATACACAAAATACTTGGTGCAACTTTGAAGCAGTTCTTTTCAAGATTATTTGCCTTGGGTACCAAATACTCAGTACCCTTTCACAGGGAGCAGGTGGTTCAGTTCAATCTAGATATTGAACTGAATTATTACAGTTTGTTAAGCAATTGAAGATTGTGTTAACTTTGCTGTTTTTATTATTGCTTCCTTGTTAAAACCTAGGAGCTATTGAAGGCCCACTGAAAGACAACAAGAGAGGCACCGAACTATCTTTTACGCCTCTAAAAATCTCAGTCTTAATTATGGCATGTTATTGTAAAGTATTTTAGTGACTATAACCATAACACCCTTGGCTTTAATGTCACATTTTTTAAAATGAGCAGGGTGTGGCTCCTCAAGGATTGAGAGTTCTCCAAGGAAAATATGAAATGTGGCACGATACATTCAAAATTGGAGATTCTGTGGATAGCATTTCCCTCCAGATCAGAAATGAATGTGTTCTATGGCACTGTTCAATGGCATGGTTCAGTTAGAGATACCATCTTCCAAGTAAGATGTGAAACAGGTCCTGGCACCTCGTGGTAGTCATACATCCTACAGTGTATTTTTAAGTGAGTGCTGGACTACACGTGCTGTGCTGGTTCTTGAGTAGCTCAGTTTTATCTACCTAAATTTCCACTGCAATTTCCATACACATTTCCTGCTCTAAACTGTTTTGCACTGTTGCTGTGCCACAGTGAATTCTGTATATAAACTGAAGGGGAGAACAAATTCCAAAGGTAGCCACCTAACTTAGGGTATCCAGCAAGCTTTCAGGTAGTTGTGATGTAACATGAGTACCAGCTGCAGGATTTCTGTGGCTCACTTAGAAACACAAGGGGCTCGGATATCTGAAAAGGACCTTACAATTCTTTGGAATGAAAGATGTGATAGAAATATGAGAAACCTCATCAGACAATGCTATAGAACAAAGATAAAATATATATTTTTTGTAATTTTAAATTTAACTTTGTTATGCGCTTTCCAGTTCTACTCTTTTAACTCTAATGAGATCAACTAAACATGAAAAAAAAGAAAGGATTGCATATAAATGGGTAACAATCATTTTAAAGCCTAAGAATGTACAGTATGTTGATTAGTTAGTCCATTTACATCAGAAATTCAGTGTGCATATAAGATAAATCTGATCGGTTGTTTGCATGTTAAAGATATGTAAGTCTGTTCTTTACTTGAAGTTTCTGATTAGGATTTTAGGTATTATTTCTGATGTTTTTCGAGATTGACATCCATGGGTCTTCCTTTGATAATGAATACCCCAAGAGAGCACAGAGACAAGACTGGGTCTCAGAAGCTAGGAACATTTCAATCAAAGATGGTTTGTTAATAATAAAGTAAGAAAAAAAGCCATTTGCTTCTTTTGCAGTGACTGCAGCGCTGACCCTCTCTTGGTCCTGCTAGGCCTGTCTGAGCAACAGCAGAGTTCAGTGGTAATTAAAGCAACAGTGTTGTGAAAAAAGTGTGAATTACTTTTACAAGAAGACTTGGATGTTGCTACCGACTGACAAAGCACAGCAGGAGAACTCTGCTGGATATTAAAGAGCTATGGTCGTCACTGTATTGTAAGGTGGCTTTTCAGCACAATGCAAAATTGTGACTTTTCACAAGTTTATATCTCAGGAACCATTTGAGTTATCGGCTTAAAATTTAGTATGTTTTACAAGGCACTTCCCAGACACCATAAATGTATCATACATGATACAATCTGGTCCTTTTTAAAATGATGTATGTCTTACATTCCCTTTGTCCCCTCAATTATGACTTCACTGTGTAATTATCATACTATTACATCCTACAAAGTTATGCAAAATAGAGGAAAAAGCTGTGTGTTCAACCATTTCTCACCTATTTTTGGCAGCATTGAACAGCTTCAATTCTATTTCCGAAATTTTTAAAACCAAACAGCATAGACCATTACATTGTAGGCATTACACAAAGAATGTATGCTCCATATTATGCATCAACCCTGATGCCCCTCTATCGCACAGAACAGTACAGATAATAGGGCTTAATGCAGTGCAACAAAGGGCCAATTCTGAGGTGGTTGCCATAATATTTACAATTATCATCATTACTAAAGTATATTATGGTATATTATAGTATTTTCTCTTTTCCTTATGGTAAAATCTGTGATCAGAAGCCAAATCCTGAGATCAGCTACCTACAAGTGTAAATGACTCCAAAGTAATTTCTATTTGTTTCATAGTAACGGAGATTAGATTTTGTTTTTTTCATCAGTATTCAGTGCAGTTGTTTAGAGTGAGTTCTCAACTCAGGGATGTGACTATATTGTCAGTTCTTGGTACCAGGTGATTTAATTCAATAGTCAGTCTAGGAGCTTCTGACGTAGTTCCCAGTGCATGCAATGGAGTAATATACCCAACGTGGTACAAGGAGCACTGTGCACAATACTTACGAATGACACCCTTATCCAGATGAAATACTCTGTCTTTTATGTTTCCTTAGGAACTTGACACGCTGATCCAGTTCTTCAAAAGATTGACTAAGGTTGTATTTTTGGTAAAATATGGGTCTACTTTCAAGCAAATGTATCTGATGGATTGTTTTGCATAGGAATCATCAAGGAAAAAAGCTTCCCCACCCCACATAGAGTTTCAGGGTTTTAATCCCAGCAGATGAAAATCAAAGAAAATATTTTCATGAAGAAAATCAACCAACAAGTATACAAAGCACTCATGAGCCTAGGGCTGAAACAAACCCAGAAGTAGAGCCAACCAGCTCTCTCATACTTCCTGAAGTAACCACAGTATCTGACAGCATCATTTAAGTTGGGGACATAACCATCTGCATTTTAATGCTTAGTGGCTGATTGTTTAACTCTTAATTGGTAGTGAGTTGTTTCCACATACAAATACCCCCCTTTAAGTAAATGGAGCATTTGTTGCATGGGAAAGCCCTGTGAATTGCTGAATAACTTGTAAACTTCTCCTCCCAATATTATCAGAAGAGAGTTTGTGTATACTGCTTACTACATAGATCTTGATGGGGGAGCTGGCTGCCATTTGGGGTCTTTTGGGGGAAGAGATATATACAAGTTCACTTTTTCAGTCCTAGAGTAACTGTAGGAAAATAAATACCTCTACACCATAAGGTAGCAGCATGCATGGGCAGATATAGGATTGGGCCAACATGGGTGAGGTCACACTCCCTATGGCAGTGTGGCACATGTTTGATGGGCTCTCTGAGCTCACTGGCATGTCAGCTTAGCTCCTACTGGAGCTCTGCATTTGCTGTGAATCTCTGAACTTACCAGGGATGGACCCTGGCCAGATTCCCTACTTTCGCACTTCTCCAGGGCCCAGGGAGTGAGTGCCACCACTGCTTACACTCCCCATACCCCATCCCACTGACAGCAAGGCAAAAGAGAGGATGAGTGATGGCAGTGCTCAACCCCTGGGCTCTGGAGTGGTATGAAAGAAGGCTTCTGATCAGAGTTTGCAACAACCAGCTGGTAAGCTCAGAGATCATGATGTATACAGAGCTGTGGCAAGAGCTACCCTGACATGCCAGTGCACTCAAAGAACTCACTGCAGTGTGCAGCACAGATGGAGAGAGGTGCCACCATGCTGCCACACTACTATTAGCTGTATTTATGGGCTCATTAAGCTTAAGGACCATACAACACATCTCCTAATATTCTATTCCATTATATTTAGACCTGCCACCAAGCCACACATTTTGGTACCTCTCCCAGCACCCTCCCTGCCACTTGGTTGGAATGGGCCATTATCAGAGTTTGGGGAGCAAGTGTAGTTAATTAACCAAATATAGGGAAAGCAAGGGAGCTGTAGGATAAGAATAAAAATAAACATGTAAAAAAGCATTTGGGGTCCTTTTCTGGAATGTTTCCAAATACCAGGGGCAATGTACTACACTTTGGAAGATTTTAAGATATTTCAAAACAAAACAAAGCAGAAAATCTCCTCCCACAGAAGCAAAAACTATTTTTAAAATATCATCCAAGCCGACACTCCCCTGAATTCTCTCTCAGGCAAACTGGCCTTCCCTTGCCTCCAGAAGCTGCTTTAAACCTTCAGCGTGGGACTTAAATTCAAACACTCAGTTTGACACAATAAATCTGCCCCCAAGAATTCAAATGCCCTGTTACAGTCCCCAGATACCTACACAAACATACATAAAAATATTCAAAACTCCAGCATCAGCACTGTAAACACATACAAAACCAAGGCAAGTTATTCCCCACTTTAGCAGTCACAGACCCCTGGGGTGCTCTCTCAACCAGCTTTACTCATCCTAAACAATCACATTCCCCTGATAATAGAAAAAAGCAAACATACCATGTATATTTGATATAACATATGAAATCAAACAGTCTATGAAGGATTTAAAAAATAAAACCCTTTCTTCACTGCCTGCCTTATTTTTGTTTTGCTCTTTGTTTGCTCAATGAGGGTTTGGTTTTGCAAGATGCTGAATACTCTAGCACTGATCCAGAAAACCACTGGAGTGATGGCTTAACTTTGTGCTTCTAGGATTGCTCATTTACTTAGGTGCTTTACTGGCTCAGTGTCACAGTTTTTCCTTGGCGGTTTATCAATGCAGTTTTTGCACTGATTGAACTAAACTGGTAGCAAAATGGATTCAATTAATTCATTGTAACCCTCTAATGTGAACAGAATGAAACTCGTATGGCTTATTTTGAAGTTTGTGTATTCAACTCCAAATGAAATCCTGAGAGTACCAAACCTACATGTCTGTTGGTTCATGAAATCCATTCAAGCTGTCTCAGCTGGTTAAATAAACATACACCTCCTTCTAACAGCAGATCTTCTGCTCTCAAAGTTTTCATCCGATTTATCATTCCTTGCTCATGTTTGTAATAAGGTGTTACATGTAGGATAGTGGCTTAGACATGGATATTTATTTCCTAGCCACAGCTACATGATAGAGTCAGGTCTGATAGGTCGATATCCCTGTCATAGTTTCATAGTTGTTATTGTAGTTGTTAGGGGCTGGAAAGGACCTTACACATCATTGGGTCCAGCACCCCTGCACCTGGGCAGGAAAGACCGCTGGGATCAGATGACAACAGCAGGGTGGGCATCAAGATGCTTTTTGAAGATCACCAGGGTGGATGACTATACCACCTCTGGGGGGAGCCTATTTCAAACCCTTGGTACTCAACTTGTAAAGAAGTTTTTCTTTATGTCTAGCCTGAAGTGATCCTCAGTCAGTTTGTGTCCATTATTTCTTGTCCTCCCCGAGGTGCTCCCCCAGGCCCTGATGTATACCTTTAATATACTTATAGGCTGCCAACAAGTCCCCTCAGTGTCTTCTCCAGGCTGAACAGTCCCAAGTCTTTCAGCCTCTCCTCGTATGACCTGTTCTCTAGGCCTCTAATCAAGTGCGTGGCCCTCCTTTGGACTCTCTCAAGCTTTTCCACATCCTTCCTCAAGTGCAGCACCCAGAACTGGACACAGTACTCCAGCTGTGGTCTCACCAAGGCCAAGTAGAGTAGGAGGATGACATCCTTAGCCTTGTTTGAGATGCCTCGGTAAATGTATGCCAGTGTTTGGTTTGCTCTGCCAACTACAGATCCACATTAGTGGCTGATGTTCATTTTGTTGTCTATCACGACACCCACCTCTCGTTCAGTCGTGGTGCTGGCAAGTGCAGCAGTGCCGAGTCTGTAAGTGTGTTACTGATTATTTCTCCCCAGATGGAGCACTTTACATTTCTCCATATTAAACAACATCAAGCCGAGTTCTTCCCACCTTGCGAGCCTGTCCAGGACAGCCTGTATTGGCAGCCTGTCTTCAATCGTGACCACCCCCCCGCATAGTTTGGTGTTGTCAGCGAACTTTGCTGGTTCACTTTTAATACCTAAATCCAAATAATTGATGAACATGTTGAAAAGCACTGGTTTGAGTACTGAACCCTGAGGGACACCACTGGTCACCCTCTACCATGATGACTCAGTTCCATTAATCAATACTCTCTGGGTCCTACCACAGAGCCACTTACCTAGCCACCAGACTGTAAAGTAGCTGAGGCCACACTTTCCCAATTTTTTCATGAGGACTTCATGGGAGACCAGGTCAAAGGCCTTTTTGAAGTCCATGTATATGACATCAACCTCATTTCCCCTATCCAGGTGGTGAGTTACCTGATCGTAGAAGGAAATGAGCTTGGTCTGGCATGACCTGCCCATAATGAAGGCATGTTGGCTATCCTGCAGAATATTGCCTTCTGCTAGCCTGTCTGTAATGGATTCTTTAATAATTTTGTCCACAATTTTACCAGGGATTGAGGTCAAACTGACTGCCTTGTAATGTCCCGAGTCCTCCTTTCCATGGGCGACTGGTGCCACCTGAGTCGGGGGGTACATGTCCCCCCCAGTGGTCAGTTAGTGATCCCCATGGCCGATTGCATTGATGGGGCGGGTCCCCCACAGCCAATCACACTGACTGGGGAGCACAAGTGGCGCTCCTGGAAGTGGCCATGGCCGCAGCTCTCCCAGAAGTGCCAGCAATGCTCTCGGAAGTGCCAGCAGTGCTTTATCAGGTGCCGCCATTCCCCGGCTACTGCTTATAGGGGGGCAGGGGGCACCAGCGCTCCTGCCTGTCGCCTAAGCAGGGAGCGCTGCCTGTTAGGCGGTGCACCAGCACTCTCAGGGAGTGCATGTGAACCTCCGTGTACCTCCTATGCATTGCCACTGCTCCTTTCTCCCTTTCTTAAAGATAGGCACCACATTGGCCTTCTTCCCAGGATTGCAAAGATTACTACTTACTTAATTCAGCACATAATAACAATCATAACAGAAGTTACAAGTATTCAGTAATTCATGGGCTGGGCTCATACACTTCAGTCAGGCTACTCATATGCGTAAATACCTCACCAACACGTAAGAGTTACACAGCCAGCTACTATTAAAATTCCCAAAACCTCCATAGAACAAAAACAACAAGAAAGGGATAATCTATTCAATTACTCACAAAACTAACATGCAGCTTGGTCCCATTTTAAGGCCCCTTTTCCTACATGTCAGCCTTAAACCTCAGCTCTTGTCAATTGGCATTAAATACAATACCATTTAATCACAGTTCTGTCCTAAATGCTCTGAAATGAAATCACAGCCATATACAGCATCATACCAGTCAGATTCCTTAGCAATTAGTTATCACTAAGCAATTGTGCCAGGCTAAACTATTATTGTTTGCTTGCTTTTTGATCAATTTTGCTGTTAATAAGGACTCCTCTGATCAATCAGTCCTCATAAGCAAAACCTTATAAAGAACCAGAACTAGAATCCCTAATTGTCCACAAGGTTCAAAACCTATGTTGTCATCATAGTTGACTGTTTCCTTTGGTGGTAAAAAGAGTTTGTACATTCCATGACCTCTTAGAAAAGAAAAAAAGTAGCAGTGATATACCTATGACTGTTATTTATGCTTAGACATATGGATTCAGAATGTTATTCAGCAGTACATATGTCAGCTTAAAGAACTTTCTGTTCTAGTAACATTATTTATTTTTCCCCATGTGGCAAGCAAATTTTCTTTTTTTCTTTTGTTTTCTCTCTTTTTTTAAGCAGTTATGATAGTGTTTCCCCTTTGTATCGGACCAAAGTAATTTTCTGAAGCTGAAAGGTAAAGCCCCCACACTCAAAGTGTGAGAGCAGAGGTTAATAGTGAACTCAAACAATGCCACACTTGGATTTGAAACACTCTTTATTACACACCATAGAAATTTGTTTCTGTGCAAGCAGAAGACAACCCAGGCTTTAGCAAAATGCAAACTTTGCTTTCTGATAAGTAGGTGGAAATTGATACTCCTAATACTGAAATGAACTGGAAAAGTCAGCTAGAAAAAGCCTTCTGAGAAAAATTAGCTCAGTTTATAATTCTTTTGAAGGACAGAGGTGGATGAAACCAAACCTGCAAAGTTCTGAACATCTCTTGTTCTCTTTAAATTTACAAACAAGAAAATCAGTATGCATTTCATGGGGACACTTTTACGAAACAACTCTTACCCAACATCACCTAAGAGACTATGGTGTGATCCCCTATGTCTGATTTGCTTACTGTACCTCATAGGGGAGAATATATAGCCAACTTGTATACTAGAAGAAAGGTCTGTTTGTGTTTGCACCACTGTTATTTCTAAAGCCAAATAAAATAAGAATAGGTATGATCATGTGGCTCAGAATGAAACAGAGATGTACCCTGTAAAATAAAAAGTAGGCCACTACAGAACAGAAGTGTATTACAGACAAAAAAGCATGTTCTTTATTGTGTATATAAAAAGTTTTAGAATATAAAAATAAGTACAAAGAGAATATTGAGGTTCACTATCACCAGACAAATTAGTATGTGTGCAATGCACTCATTTGCTACAGGCACTTCACCACTTCTCCTCATGTAAAGCCATCCAGACCTGATACAATAAAGACCTTGACATTAAACATTTGTAGTAAACTCATTTTTCAACAAAATAACTAAAACTGAAAAAAGTGGGAAAGGTGATAATTGCTTTTTTTAACCCATGTCTCCTACAGTCTTTTTTTGTAGTGCAAAAACTGAGGACCTCGGGCTTGGGAAATAAACGTCTTTTTATATCAGTCTGACAGAAAACACATTCAGCGAAATAAATTAATACATAAAGTAAAGGAATACCGCTGAAAAATAGAAACAATTAAGTAGAGATTCCATGTCCAACATCAATTAATTATGCATCATGATTATGTGTTTTTTCTCAATATTACCTTCATGCGCTAGCCTCAAGTGCACACCCTTGCCCCTATTGGAATTAATGGAAATACTCCAGTAAAGACAGGACGATCAATCCTTAACAGCACACTTGTTACAAATAAAGTAGCCAATTCTCACTAGAATGTTCACAGGATGTTACATTACAGAAAATACATTGGTTTAAATGTTCCTATAGAGCTTAATACACAGGCACAGCCAAAGTAAATCAATCTTCTGATAATCGTCAACTTCAGAAGTTGCAGAATTTGTGTAATTGTAGCAGATTAGAGTTAATTTACAGAGTAGCTAAAATTCAACTGTCTGCTTTCTAACTCTGAAGTATATTTAACTTACCACTTTTGACTATGGGCATGACAGACCTTAATATACAAAGTACTTAAAAAAAATCAGACATTACTGTAATTAATATCTACAAAAAGGATTACTATTATTCCCAGCCTTGATTTAATGGGATAAAAGAGGAGTGGACCTTTTCAATATATCTAATGGATGTCTTTGGTCCTCCATTTCTCTTTTGTTTCCTTCAAGCAACAAAGAAACTGACTAGGGCTATTTGTTCATTAATTAGCCAGAAGGAGGCAGGCTGTAGTCTGAATACACTGAAACTTAACATGATATGATTACATGGATTATGCAGGATAGTGCAAACAACTGGAAATGAAGAGCGAAGCTCACAAGCAGCTCACAGTGGTAAGAGTAATATTGGTGGTCTTAACACTGGTCTGCCTCAATTGATCGCTGCACCTGCTTGGTTCAGTCATTTGGCAAGATAAACAACACAAAAGGAGGATGGAGGAGTTGGAGTGAAGGCAGAAGGTGGGACTTACTTTTACTTCTTGTTTTAGGCTCTGCAAATTCTGGCTGTGACTCAGCCTACAGTACTTTTAAGCTGCCCGTGACTCAGCCAACTACTGTATTGAGCAAAAAGTAGCAGTTTTCATGACAGCAATTGAACAGTAGAATACATATCAAATTATGCTATGTGTAGGGACCTACCAAATTCATGACAGAAGTAGCGTGCACGGCCTTTAATCTTACATGTTCCCCCGTGCACATCTTGCCTCTTGCCCCACCACCAGCCTTCACTGCTGATTAGCGGAGGATGCTGTCACTCCCTCCTGATCAGCAGGGAAACTAAAACTGTGGTTTTAAGCATGGTGCCATTGTTGTGTCCCTTCCAGTCAGCAGCAAACAGTAGGGCCATCCAGGGCCCCTCAGCTAATCAGTGGCAGGAGGCAAAAACAGTGCCATATTTAAAACCACGGTTTTGACTCTCTGCTGATCAAAAGCAAGTTGCAAGCGAGGCCCCTCCACCAATCACTGAGGTGGGTGCAGAGAAACCTGCAAGATTAAAGGAGTCATAATACACCCCACTTCTGCCATGAATTTGGTAGGTCCCTAGCTATGTGATGTAAAACTGCAACCCAGGCTATGCCTATAATATAGAATTCTGCTGGAATAGCTATGTTTCCTAGGGGTGTTCATCCCTGATGACCCCAGCTATGTTGGTAGAAGTTCTTGTAGATGGCATTAAACTCACAAAAATGTACTTTTCTAGTTGCCAGTGGGGAGATTTCCTCAGAGTATGAAGCATACCTATCTATGTATACAAGTGCATACACATAGTTGTACACACACAAATGAACGGAAGAATTTGAATATAGATGCTGAGACGAACATAAATAAATATGAAGCAGAACCCAATGGTACTGTGAACTTGTAATGATATACAATGGAGACAGGATAGAGTATCTCTTTTGCCTTTTGAGACCAAGGGCTGTATAAAGAGATAGTGAACCCCAAGACCAAAACAACAGCAGCAGCTATTCTTCAAATGTGTCTCTTCTCCTCTCCTGTCCTCTCTATGAGGAGACAGGAGCACTGCCATACAACATGTGGAGTCTCTCTTTTGCCACACTTCATGGGAAATGGCTGGTCCAGAGCCTGGCTGCATCTTTGGGAAGAGTCTAAGCCCTAGCATATTAAAAGATAATCCTTTCAAAAGTAAATTTGGAACTCACTATTTTTCAGGCTGGAAGGGGGAATGTCTTTGTTATGCGTCTAATTTTTAGGGCCTGATTAAGCTATAAATCCATGAAATTGCCATGACTTATATGCCTTTCAGAGCCACCCTTACCAATATTAAATTGTATATGCCAGAATAAAATGGAAACCCGAAGTGTTTATTGCTGAATTGTGCCTTTCAAGTGCTTCTTTTGTCCTGTCTATAAGATTAATTTAGTGGCTGAGACTGAAAGTTTCTTAAGTCCACTTTGTGTAGCTAAGGTGGCTGGCATTATCTGAAGCCAGATTTTGTAAGGTAGAGTACTTGAAGGTACCTCATATACTAGTGTAAGTGGTAAGTAAAATAAGAAGAAAATGATGACATTCTTCAAGAAACAGCTTTAGGTCCTTGAAAATGATTATTTCAGTTTGCCTGCAACTGTAAAAATGAGTTTCAGGTAATAGCTTTTCTTTTATATAGTAAATGATGAATGAACATTTAAACATTGACTCATCCACCAACGAAGATATAAAGAACATAAAAACTCACTGTGCTAACAGGGAGTTTGAGAACTAAAGTCATCTGATTTTTCAACCTGGTGATTACACCATAAGGATGTTCATTTGTCTTTACTTCTACTTCAGAGTTTCAAGAGGTGTATCTATTTCCAACAAAGACAATCAAGCCCTTTAGCTCATGTCATTCATATTTCTCTTCTAAATCTAACAACAGTTTTCTGTTCAAAGTTCATGACTCTTTTATGAATGTGAAAATTGGAAGTATGGGATATGTTCAAGATTCATTAAGGTACATGCAAAGAAATAGTATGTGGGAAACACATTCTTCTCTCTAATTTTACTCCTTCCATGACATGGAATAAATAATTTCAGATCAAATATTGTGGAAAAGCAAGGTCCTGTACTCCCAGTGGCCACAAATAAGAGTTTGAACTATCAGATCCAACCTGAACCACAAGCTGACAGGAATGAAGAGCAAAGGGATTATGTTACTATGAAATTGCAAATGTCTAAGGTTTTCATATTAAAAACCTCACCAAAACAAAACAAAACAAAAATGTTATTTTCATTTTTTGATTCTTATTATGAAAGTTTTCTATGTTCCTAGAAGATACTTTTTTTCTGAAGATCTACAATGAATACTTTTATGAAAAATCTCAAATAGTGCTAAACATAAGCTCACCTTACAATAATAATTATTTCATAGGCCATCTGAATTTTAACAGTTCAAGAGAATCTCTGCTCATGGTAAATTAGATCTATAATTCCTGGCAAGGCTATATTTCAATTGTCTCCTACATTTTGAAGTAAAACTATAGCTACCCACCATTAGACTTTTAACATGTTTCTTATGAAGAAACTTGCATCAATTATTTGCAATCAAGAAGAAAATTCATCAGTCCATTTAAATGACTTGTTTTTAAAGAGTTTCTTTCTTGGCTACATTACTGAAGAAGAGCGGATGTGTCTATCTAAGTGCTGATGTGTATGCCCAGTGCACATCCTTAATTTGATGAGACAAAGTAAAAATGTTAGTCAAGTTCTAGCACTTGCAAGTCTAGAGCAAGTCCTCTTTGTTCTTGTCATCTAGAGAAAAATATTTTACTCCTTTTGAGATTGTGAGGTGAAAGGGAGTAACTAGACATAAGCACATGGGGCTACCAGGAAGGGGAAACAGGGACAGGAGGGGAGAAGCTGGAAGGAGGATATGGAGAATATACCAGTGAACAGATGCAGGACTTTTTCTAATTACTGAGTTTTCTACCTATCTTTCTAGCAAACAGCTTTGAACCTAGCCTTCGACGTTCATGACTCAACCACCTATACTGTTTAGCTTACATTACAATAGATTGGGTTTCTGCTGGTGATCATGTGGGCATCGATATAAGAACATACAAATTAAGAAGAAACCTTAGCTCACACCACTTCTTGGATATTCATTATAACACAGGATTTAATTATATAACAACAGAAGTCATGTATACTCTGCAGTCAATGGTGTGACTACAGTTTATATTGGCATACCTGAGCTAATGTTAAACTAGCTGGCTTTGGGACTGCTAGCAGTGTGGGCATGCTGGCATGGAGCTCAGTAGAGGCTAAGCCACACAAGGATTTACTTTTATTCTCAGGCATATTTTGCAGCCTGCACTAAGCAATATGTTCCCACAGCTACACTTGAAGCAGTATTTGACCAGCTTGCGTACAACATACCTCTGACTGGCATATAGACATATACTCATACTGTTTCTTCAGTGCACAGGTTGAAGTAGTTATTAAAATATATCAGGGTACTAAATGAGTTTGCTGGCTACAGAACACCTATCTCTTTTGCTGCAGAAAGTGTAAGGTGGGATTTGGTAAAAGTTGAATAAGTTATACACTTAACAGTGAGAATGAAAAGGAGTATTGAATAGCTACCCATTTTGTGGACATTATTCATTGTTTACACTGAATAAGTGTCCAGTCGAAAAACAGCTATGTAATCATGCTGTTAAGTACTTTATTGTAATGGTATTGTAATGGTATGCAATACATGGCTGGATTAAGGTTGTATAGGCAAATTTAGTTTAGGCACCTTCCAATTTTAGAGTTCTTGACTCTCTCGTCTTAGCATTCTTTTAACATTTTTTTTGCTTAATATTTTACTTACATTAGAAAATGAACAACTGCCATCACTCCAGGTTTCCAGCTCTGGTTACTACCACTTTAAAAGATAAACACCAAGGACTGAAATATGTAATTCAGTTTTTGGATCAGAGTAACCCCTCAGAAACCTTCTGTCTTGGCTGTCAAAGAAACTGACCTTTCTTGGTTTAAAGACACTTTCTCATAGGAGCCCTTTAAAAACTTAAGGGTTTTGTTTTGTTTTTAAAAACATCCATCCAAGAAAACCCCCCCAAAAGTCTTTAGGCCTCTCTCTATTCCTGTGCTTTTGAGTATATCCTTCTTCTGCTTGTGATGTTGGGACTGTCTAAGCTCCTCAGTTGCTTTTGCAAATCAAATCACAAAAAATACTCTGAATGTGTGTCTACACCTGTGCTTTAATGCACAGTAGCCTATTTTACTGCACATTAAAGTATCACAGCAAACACTGTCCTAATACACTAATGCACAGTAAAATTAGACAACTGAGCAGTAAGTGTCACTAAAAAAGTGTGCACTTTTGGTATTGTGCATTAGGGTAGCCTTATGCGCATTTAGTTAGTACCTCACATTAGAGGTACTAAATTTAATGTGCAGTAGCAAAAGCGCATTAATGAATGTGTAGACATACCCTGTATACCCTTAAAATAAAAGCAAACAAGTAAATTACACAAACATAATACCTTATAAATAATTTTCCTTGATAAAACCAGTTTAGGCTACAAAATACATGTACTCCAAGTCCACTGGCAGAGATAACCTTTAGATAGCTTATGTTTGTAATCTGTTATCAGATGTCATTAATAATGAATACTGTTTTTACACGCACACGTGTGTGCACACACACACACACTGATCTCATTTCAAACTTGTTGAGTACTGATATCTCCCAACGGTTTTCTGCAAAATCAGACCTATATAGAGAAGTATATACCAAGTACGTATGACTCCTTTAGAAAATACTTGCTGCACTCCTGCCATAATACAATAGTGATAACATTATATTACTGTAGTTGTGTGTACTCTTGTGTCTGTCTTCACTTTTAGTGACGTCTTTGTCACTTTGGTATCTAAGCAGATGCCCTAAGGAATGTTCTGTTTTGAAGATATATGAGGTCCCTAAGAAATCTTGAGATTAGAGCACACGAGTTAAGTGACGTGGAGAAATGAGAGTTCTCTCTCATCACTGGAGACATAATTTGTTTCTCTGCTGAGCAGACATCACTTATGACCACAAGTCTGTTGACATTCTAAAATTCATCCTGGAGATTTGGGGAAGTCTAAGGGATTAGCCCAATGGCACTACTGCCCCTTTTCTCCCATGGCATTGACAATGCTTTGTACTCATGTGTCTCATTTGTCTTCACCATAGGGGTTATACAACATCACGGTGAAATTTTGTGAGAGGACAGCCTTAATTACCAGGGCTATTCCTCCATGGGCATATTGCAGATAAAACTGCGTACAGTAGTCGTGCTTTGAACTTCAACAGTTAATGAGACAAAGTAGGTTTGTTTAGTCTTCTGAATAATATCCCTTCTACTCAGTTACACTCTTCCATAGGCCCAACTCCATGGAGAGGCTACCACTGAATTAGAAAAAGGGGAAATGATTGTGAACTAATGTCCTATATCTGACAAGTTTGAAGAAATGTCCTTGAGGTTTGCACTACTTTCTAACTGACCCTAATGCCTAAAAGTGGAAGTCATTTGATATAGTGTACAGTTTCATTAAAATGAAGTATAATATTCCTTTGTCCTAATCAGAACCTATTTTACAGAAAAGTACGATCTAAATAAAGAAATTTGAATATGTCAAACAGTGCATATAAGTATACTTACTGCTAGGAAAATTAAATGCAACCATTAAAAGAATGTACTTTGCATGCTACTTTGGGAGAAAGGGAAGGAGCTGTAGACACAACTAGTAATATAATGTGCTTACCTGACTTCATTCTTTTTTGGTAAACACAATGCAAACCATTCACCAAGCCATCATGAAATCAAATTAAATTTTAAGAAGATCATGAAAAGTTACCTGGTGTATGTCAAAAAATGGCTGGCCATATGATTTAAAAGCTATGGTGATATGGACAAATCTTTTAATTGGTTTTGATATATGTAGTTTGCCTCAGTTCATAAACATTACAACATTCATAGTCTAAATGAAACCTTATAATACAATATAGCAAAGTTGTTTAAGCATGTTTCTTCCCCACCTCCAAATAATCAAATACATATACATAACTAGACATCATTACTTCAAAAAATCATGCTCAGTTGAAGCATAGAAAAAGGTTTCTTAGCACTGTTTTGAGTTCAATTAATCTTATTTTTAATTGACAATAGGTGCCTGTGGGTGTAACATGCTTAATGCCATTGAGATTTAACTGGACTCTTTTGTGGAGCTACACTTGTATAAGTCCTTCTTAGTCATCAGCATTCAGGAAGAGTAGATCTGGGGATTTAACTTAGCTCCATCCATGCACACAAAACTGAGTTCAGTGAAAAGTCCACAGTTTAGAAATTTACTTTACATTTTCACAAGACACCTACATGAAAATGGTGAAAAACACAACCCAAGATGCAGTTAATATGCATGAAGAGGAGAGACAGTTGTGATGTTAATTTCTATTACACTATAGCATCAGCTATCAAACTGTGGTATGGTCAGCTTCTCTGGATAGTATAGAGAATTAAATAATTTAAGAGCCAGTATTCCAGAGAGTAATATTTCACTTCTAAAGTGGCCAAAGTGGAGACAGTAGCTAGCTAACACATACAGGAAGGGAAGGTTGAAAGCAAGCATCCTTATGAGGATACTGGTGAGGCCTCACCTACAGTAGTGTACCCCACACTTTAAGAAAGAGGTGGACAGACTGAAAAGAGCTCTGCAGAGAGTAACAAAAATGATTAGAGGCCTACGAAACATGTTTTCTGAAGAAAGGCTGAAAAAACTATGTTTAGTATGAAGAAGAGAAGCTCTGAGGGGAGATTAAATTATTCAATATGCCTACACAGGGCAGAACTAGGAGCAATGGCCTCAAACTTCAGTAAAGGAAATTTAGATTGGAGATTAGGAAAACTTTTTTCACTCTACAAGTATTTAAACATTGGAACAGGTTACTGAGAGAGACTGTGGAAGTTCCATCCCCTGAAAATGTCAAAAGCAGGTTAGACAGACACCTCACTAGGATGGTTTAGACTGGGATGACTGTGCCTTGCGCAGGGAGCTGGACTAGATGACCTTCCAGTCCTACTTCCCTATGATCCTGTAAGAATCAGCACTGAAGAGACTGTCAGTTTTTTTACTGAACTATGTATATACCCTACCCCCCAAGGAAAAGGATAGAAAGCACATTCACATTCTGTCTCTTCCTAGAAAGCTTCATGTTCTTCGTCTTGATGACATCCTGTCACAAAAATCTGATTCTCAACTTGAGCCATCATAAAATGAAATAATATATTCAAGTTATTGTGGTGATCTAAAGAGGTTGGAGTTTATATGCATGTAACACCCCCACACACTTGGGTTATGTATGGCAAAGTGTGTGCTTTTGGTTGTTGTGTATCGTGGGGGTTTTCTGTGTGTATTTTTTAGGTTGGCAAGGTGGCCCCTGTTGTTCTAGCCATGTGCTCTGCAGGTGGAAAGCTGGGGCCTTTATCTGGGCAAAATATGTAAAATCCTCTGGCCTGATTGGCCATAGGGAACAAGGACTTTTCAGGCAGATTGGTTAAGAGAAAGACTGGAGTGTGGCGCTCCCTGCCTGGACAAAGCCAGGGTGATGTCACGTGGAGGGATGTAAGGGGAGTTAGGCTGGTTTTGGGAGGCTGAGAAGCTGCTAGGGGCTGCTCCTAGTTTTGCCCTGTATAGGGCAAACATAGAATAGAGGAGAGAGAGAGGGGGACAATTGTCCCAGTGTCTGGGAACTCCTCTCTCCTCCTTTTCTTCCACCTTTTCTGGGATTAATATCAGGGAGGAGGGTATTGATTCCTTGGGCTGGCTAGCCAGGAATTAGGCCTGGCACTTTTAAACAGAGTTGAAACCTGGGAGTTTCTAATCTTGCCAGCTTTGGGCCAGGGTTGAGGTTTGCAACTTTCTGCTCCTGGTGGAGCTGTGTGACCCAAAGTACCTGCAGCCCAGGCTTAGAGGGTAGGCCTAGCTTTCCCCCTTTGTTTCTTTTGATGGTCCTTTGCTCCAGTCAAGCTATGTGGTTGGGCCAGCTGTAGCCAGTAATCAGCCTGACTCCATTTTGAGTTTGTCTTGCAGTTTCTGTTTCAACAGGTCGCATAACCAGACCAGAAGTTTGGGGTGAATGCATGCTGACTAGAGCTGCAGCCATGCCCCCCCCCCCGCCTCTCTGTGAAAGTAAAGATCAGTGCTGTGCTCTACCACTTCTTCAGGAGCAAAAAAGCCCCTTGCAACACAGAAGGACCCAAGTTCTTGAGCAGCTCCCTGCAGCACAGCGAACCCAAGGAGCACTCTCTGATGTGGGCCCCCTTCTCCAGCCCATTGCTCAAGGGCAGGTATAGAGATGCAGGCCCATGGAACTACCCATTTGGGAGCCCCAAGTCCCAGACTGCATGGGTACGGGTGAAGCCTCCCTCAGATTGTGCCACCTATGAACTTCACTTTGTAGGTAATAGTGTTTAAAGTTTGTACTTAGTGGGTTTTTTAATTTTTGTTTTTATTCTCTGTTAATAACTTTGGTTTGTTAGGTTTATACTGCTTGAGAGGAGATGGTTTTGCCCCAGAAAATTTAGTGTTCCCAAATTTATGTGTGGGGGCTCCCCTTATACCATAGAGGTTCTTGGTTCTGGTATTTACCTGGTCCTGCTCCACCACAAGTGGGACCACCAGGCCTCCCTATCCTGGCAGGGTGCAGTTTTAGGTCATGCCCAAGACCAATGAGGCCTCCTCTTTCTCCATAACCTCACCCTTTACCCCCAAGATATTCCAGGAGTAAGAGCTCCACTGGCCAATGTTACTCCCCAGGCAACTGAACACAAGCTGCTCTGCTCTTATAATAGAGCTCTCCAAAACGACTGCTCTCATCAGCCCCCTGGCAGCTCCCTACTCCAGCCCTTAGTGGTGTTCTGTCACACCAGCCTAAACCCGCCTTGCAGGAGTTTGTGATGGTTAGACTTTGTCATCCCCTGAGGTGCTCTTGTGAGCAGGCATTCCCCGCGATCCTGAGGCACACCCCTTATGTACTTATAGGTTGCCACCAAGTTATCCCTGAGCCTGCACTTCTCCAGGCTGAAGAGTCGCATGGATCTCAGCCTCTCTTGATAAGACCTGTTCTCCTGCTCTCTGATCATGGGCATGGCTCTCCCCTGGACTCTTTCAAGTTCTCCACATGCTTCCTGAATTGTGGAGCCCAGAATTGGATGCAGTACTCCAGTTGCTTATTTGAACATGTGGGACCAAATTCTGTCTCTCATGCACACATATTGCCCACTTTGGTGAATCGAGCTTCAGCTCATGAAAGCTTGTGCTTCATATATGGTATATATCAGGAGCCAACAACATTTTTGGGCAGAGTGCCAACATCTTACAAGTTGAGGTTGCTGGTGTTTTTGACGCAGTGCCCAAAAACATTGCTGGCCCCAATATATACCACATATGAAGCACAAGCTTTCATGAGCTGAAGCTTAGTTCACCAAAGCAGGCAATATGTGTGCATGAGAGACAGAATTTGGTCTCACATGTTCAGATAAGCCAGCAATTGATTATATTTTGAACCAGCAGGCTGAAATGACCCACTAGGCACTAGGGGAATAAAGGGGGGAAAGACTGGCACTAGGACCTGGCTGCTGTTGCCCTTGTTTCTCCCTGCTGCCAAGCCATGGCACATGTGAAGCTCTCATCCCCAGCATAAGCTAAGCACTCAGGAACCCCTGCAGGCTGGCACTAGGACCTGGTCCCAAGCAAGGAACCCTGACATGAAATGCCATCAAAGCCCTCCAGCTCTGGGCTGGATCCAGTGGCTCTTCAGGCTAGATGCAGCCCAGGTACCATAGGTTGCTGACCTCTTCTGAAATAAGCTACTAATCCTACAGACCTATAGCTTCCTGAATGTAACCAACTCATTTTCAATGTTCATTCAGAGTAAAGTGAATATGTAATAGGACACATGAAAAAGAGGCTTTATTTTCAAAGGTTGCTTGTAATAAAGGAAGGAACCTATAAGTATCCATGGAGTCAAGTTAGTATTCTGAGGCAAATTTAGTCTTCCTGGGGAAATTCCTTCAGAACAAGACCTGTCAAGGCAGCTGTATTGTGTACCTGTATCATCTTTACCATTATTACTGCTACTATTTGTATTCTTCTTATAGTGTCAAGGAGCTGCCATCATGGATTGTGGTCCATTGTGCTAAGCTCTTTAAAAAAATTTTTAAAAAATAGAAGGGCTTTCGTCCAAAGAATTTATCAAAGCATATGTGTTCTGTGGTCCTTAACAGGCACAAATACAATATACTGTATATGCAGCTAACATTTGCTAAGAGTATGAATAATCTGTATACTCAGGCTAAAAAGCCTTAAGTTGAATCAATTCAATCTTTGCAGACAAATCTAAGCTGCATAGACTGAACTGATAAAGAAGTTAATAGACAATTATTTTTTATTCTGGAAATGAAGCTACATGCCTGCAGTTGCCCAGGCCAGAGGCTGTGGGAAGGGGGGCAGGGGGCTGAGAGCATGCTTCCCTGCTTGGCTGGAGCAGACAGCTTGGGTCAAAGCTATACCACCCACCCTGCAAGGGGAGGAGGGGTTTGTATGGGAAGTGCAAAGCACCTTGGGATGCTGGGGGATTGAGTTAACTTGAATTTGAAGGGTATCTGAGGTATAAACTAGTTTAACCTAGATCACTTAAGTCTGATACTACATCCATCCAGGTTTATCTTAAACTGGTTATGGCCATCTTGAAAGAGGTTTATGTGCACTGAACTTCTGTTATGTTACAGATTTGACCCAGTTTCCGATTACTTATACCAGTTGTGTAATTTCTGTCCCTAGCATCAGTGAAGATCAGGGGGAGGGATGATGTTAACACTTGAACGGGAAAATTTTCCTTGGTATTCCTATGTGGCCACACTTGGAAGTGGCCTTTGATAACCTAGCTCCTATTCATATGAACTAGCTACTAAGGATGTGCGAAGCTTTGGGTGCTGATTTGATTCAGAGGAGATCTGGCCCGATTCAGTGGCCGAATCTTCAAATCTGCATTGAAATTCAGAAAGCTTTGGAACAGATTTGGAAAAGATTCAGAGAGCTTTGGTGATTTGAGCTGTTCCCACAGGCTGCAGCAGGGTGCTAGAGCCAGACTTGGAGCTGGTAAGTAGGGGGCAGAGGAGGGGTGGCTGGAGGAGGAGGGAGGGGACCATGGGGGGACCCCTGCCAGCTCCCATCCCCTACCTGCTCCCCTAGTCCTCCTCATGGCTGCTCCGCCTGCCCTGGCCCCTGGCCCTTTAAAAAAAAGCTCTGATTCACCAGGTGGTGCATGGTGGGAGGCGAGGTGATCCCCACTGTCCCCCACTGTCCCACGCTGTGGGGGTGGCTCTGCATGAGCCCTCCCACCCCCCTCACTGTCTCAGTCCCCTTATGGCTGCCCTGCCCACCCCACCTCCGGTCCTTTAAGAAAAAAAATGAAAAAAACATGCACTCACTGGTTCCTGCAGTGGACTTGGGGTTTCGGGGGGCTCATGCAGAGCCCCATGGGGCAGTGGGGGACAGCAGGGATCGTCTCCCAGTAGGCAGGAACTGGTGAGTTCAAAGGTTTTTTTTCCCTTAAAGAGCCAGAGCTGGGGTGGGTAGGCAGCCATGGGGGGGGACCTAGGACAGTAGGAGGCAAAACAGAGCCTCACATGCAGCATGGGGCAGTGGGTGGCAGTGGGGATCACCCCCTGCCTGGCAATACCTGGTGAGTGAGGGGGTTTTTTCAAAGGGCTGGGTGCTGGGGTGGGTGGGGCAGCCATTGCCAGGGCTGGGAGAGTGGATAGGGGATGGGCCTATGTGATTTGGAGATTTGGCAGCAGCTGAATCTTCAAATCAGATTTGGCCAAATCGATTCATGACAGCGATTCGAATCACCAAATCAAATCACTGTCCCCTGAATCGCCGAATCTGAATCTGAAGTGAATACTAGACACTTCGCACAGGCCTACTAGCTACCAGCCTGCATTTTCCCTCACCCTAGCCTGATTTCTTTACCTGTGGGTACTGTGTCACAGAGTTAAGTATTGCTTACAGCCAGCACTTTTGCACACCAAGAAACCTGATCTGGCTCTTTGCACTGCATTTTTCAGATACGATGAACATGCATTTTAATATACCATTCTCTTGCAGTACTGTTGCCTATTCCTTATTAGCATTGGTAAACTCTCCGTCACTTTAGCTATTTATCTTCTAGGCTTTTTTTTTATTAAAATTACTTTACATGATTCAATATAATAGATTATTATAAGAAAATCATTTAATAATAAAAATAATGGAGACATTTTAAATATAATACAAATTAAGAAGCTTTTAATTAAGAAATAAAATTTTCAAATTGCTCCTAAATAAAATACCTTTACTTGATTGATCCTAGAGCTGTTGCTGCCATATCTCTTTATAACAGCATGAATCACACATTAATTGACTATTTAAGGAATTTTTTTTTTTTAAACTCTGTAAAGATATTTGGAGATGGAGCCAAATATCTACAGTAAAATTTATAGCTTCCAGAACTGAAGGGAAATTTGCAAAGCCTAGTAAAATTCATGTCTGATTTGCTACTGCAGCTATAAACCTAAAAGATAACTGTGCCAGCTTATTCAATTTACAACAGCATGTACAATGTGTGTTGCTCTGAGAAATAAGTCCGTTACTAGAAAGGACCCTTTTGATGTTGCTCTTACAATTAAAGGCACAGCCAGTCTCCTGTATGCTTACAGGAATCCAGAATTGTCTGTTACCTGTGTCACAACTTTATTGCTCTTGAGTTCAAAAACTAATTGTTACTTGTGTATAAATTTGTGTGATATTCCGTTCTCTTCCCGAGAGTCTTTATTCAAATCCAAGCTCATTAACGCATTTGAGCAGTTAACACTTTTACTGTTTCCTGCCGCTATTTATACCCATAATAGGCCAAAATCTGGTCTTAGTTATGCTGGTACCAGCCTGGAATTATACTAGTGTCATTAAGCGCATAATTTGGCCTTTGTATGTAATATTTAATTAGCTGCCCCTTTAATTAGTTCATATTTGCTCAGATATAAGATTTATTCCTGCTTCAGACTCTGGTTATCTCTTGCTTTCTTTACTTAAACCTCTGGTAGTCTGGTTTCCCCAATATCTTCATCACTCCCTGAAAGCCCATGGCACACAGTGCAACTAAAATCACTTTCTTTGCCAGTTTCAACTATATTGCATTCCCCCCGGAATTTCTGTGTTAGCTTTTGACTCCTTCTCTTCACCTGTAAAGCCCTGTCCACTTCTGCCTCAATTACAGTGATGCTCATGTCCCTGTTCTCTCTTCCCACCTCTGCCATGTTATACTCTGCTAACTCCATGAGCTGTAAAGCATGCTGGCCTCCAACTTTCATAAACAACCCTGTGCCCTTTCTTCTGCTGCCTCCTAAGACTTGTTCCTGATTCAGTGTGCCTTTCACACCCATTCCTTTTTCTTCAAATCCTTTCTCCTCCAGACCCCTTTCTGCTAGTCTTCCATCAGTAATCTTTACTTTTGCTCTCTTATTGGATATTGCACCTTCAAACTAACTGCATATTGCTTATTAAGTCTCAAAATTGAAAAAAGCAAAATGATGAAAATAAAATTAATTAACAACGCAGCTACACAACTAATAACTATACTCTGAAGTAGTGTCAATGATAATGGATTGATAACTATTCATTTTTGCCCAGCATAGAGACAATTACAGAAATGAAAATTGCTTTCTTTCCTTTCCAGTGCTCTCTGGTAACATTGTTCCTCTAGCCATTAGACTTGACTATGTTGTACCAAGGGTTGGGTGGTCCCAAATTTTCCATCAAAATACTTTTTTAGTGAAAAGTGCAGTTAACACAAAATCAACAATATCCATGGGAAATTTTAGATTTTGCCATATTTTTAGGGTTTTTTTTTTTACTATTTTCCCTCAAGAATACTGAAGCCAAATATTTCATTTCAGAAGAGACTCAACCTAAATTAAAATAGTTAGGATTTCTGAATTTCTGTAACATTTGCAAATTGGACTCCATCTCTGTATCAAAGTGCTCCCGTTGTCTGAACAGTATGGCACTCTTGTGGAGAGGCAGCTCTGTGGTGCATCCTGGGAGATACAAAATATTATGGGAATAATAATGGAAGTTGCTGCATGCTTTTTTTTCCATTGGAAATGGAAGACTAAACTAAAGAAACCTGGGAGGGGAAAATCCTGAGCTTCAGTCCCTGCTTTCAGAATGATTCCTTGTATTTATCTCATGATTATTTAATATTTAATGAACAAACAGTCCAGAGAGCAGGAGGCAAGGACTAGAATCCAAGAGTGACCTTTCCTAGCTGAGTCCTCTAACTATTAAGCTTCAGAGTCAAGCTTTCTCTCACTTTTTCTTCTGGATCTGGCACTTGCTATTTATCCTGGTTTGCCTGGGGATTCTTGTCAAAACTCTTTGATGGCTCAGGTACTAGTGCATTATACTGTTACCTCTAAACTTCTGCTGAAAAATGCGTGTGTACATAAATTTGTGTGTCACCCCAGGGAGTATAAAAATATACAAGTAACATAAACTGTATTTTTATACATGGTAGCCACAACAGAACCTCTGCTGTGCACCCCTGTAAGTTATAACTATATAAGGGCTGCTTCCTCTTCAGTGGGAGCTTTTCCACCTTCTTTAGAGACTTTTCTTAGCAAAACAAGGGTAAATCAGGAGTGATTTTTACTCTCATTTATGTTTTTGAACATCAGAAATGATCTTTGCTGTAATTCAGGCATCGGTTATTGTTATAGATGGTACATGAGATACACGTGAACATGTCAAAATTTCAACTGTTCATTCCAAGATGGGATGAAAATAAAGGCTGGAATTTCACAAATTTCCATGTTGTAGTGAACTTGCTAGTGCGTATGTGTAGTACCAGCTTCTGCTGAATGGAAAGGGAGCTGGTTCAAGGTGTATCATAAGCCCATGGTGCTAAAAGCAAACAGTCAAACGCAAGGGCCCATGCTAAGACACATTAGGCCAACAGCTCAGATCCTTGCTCCCAGCCATATTCCTTCATCTGCCAGCAGACCTGTGCATATTTGCCCTACTTGTTTGCGTACCTGTCATACGGAGATCCATGTCCAGTATATTGACTCTCCCCACCCCAACCACTTTTCCTAAGATATCTGAGGAGTAAATGGTGAGTAATATGTTTGGGAAGTAAATGGTCTGGGGAGTAAATGGTAAGTAAATCTCCATCCTGACCCTGCTGGAAGACTACTGCCATCATGATTTGGGGAAATATTTATGAGGCAAAGAACCACTTCCATCCCCTCATGGGAAAGCAATAGGAACCAGAAAAAACTCCTGTCCTCCACAGCCATCAACTCAGTGGTTCCATATGGTCCAAGACCAACCATAACATCTTAAAAAGTCAAACTTTCGGAAGCCTGGAATTTCTTTAGTTACAACACTAGGCCTCCAGCCACAGTTTCCATAATTATGCCATATGAAGTCTAGTCAGAAAACTATGTATTTAGACACAGCCATATTGTTATGGGACCCTGGGACTGGGACCCTGCTGTACTTCTATATGGGGGTTTGGGGAAAGCATTACTTCTTTTAAGATGAGAAACAACTACCTGCTAAATGCATGAAATGGGAGAGGTCTGCAGAGCACTGGATACCCCTATTGTAGACTTATTAAGTTGAGGGGGAACTCCAGGAATAGCTAGAGAAAGTCTGTTTGGTATATAGGAAAAGGATCTCAAATACAGGGGCAAGGCACAAGAGGCAGTGTGGAAGCTAAAGAATGTGATGCCCAGTGCCCCCATGGTGGGATATGCACTGACCCATGCTTTCACATGAAGCATGGGGCAGTGTGGGGACCAGCACAGATCTCCCTGTAGAGACATGGGGTGCTGAGAATTCCCCAGCTCCCTTGCCATCCCTAGCCTTCTTGCCAGGGCCTGCAGTTCACACAGAAACACAGGTAAGCACAAGGAAACACAGGAGGCTGAGAATCCTAACCCAACTTTTTCTACTTACCTAGATGTGTCCTTGGAAATCCAGAGGATGCATCTAGATAAGTAGGAAAAACCCCAATTTTCCCCACTTACCCAGGGAATACATTAGTGTTTAAGTCGTATAGCCTGTTACTGAGTTTCTTAGTGCAACAACTTCTGGGCTCTGGCCAGGAGAAAGAGTCCAGACAGGGGACCATAGGTTCCTTGGTGTTTCCCTTGTCTGCAGACTCCACAATTGGGCACAGGAGGCTCAGTCATGGAGTCTGAGACGTTGGATCCAGGATGATAGGACAGAGACATGTGTATAGATAGCGCCACTGGAATGAGGACCAAAGGGGAAGTTTGATGTGGGCAGTTAGAATGAACAGGTTAGCAGCTGCTTGCACCCGCACTGCTGCAGCACTTGAATGAGCCACCCAGGCCCAGGAACACTCTGTGAAGATTCAAGAATGAGATCTCCAGCTGGCCATCTGCAGTATGAGGAAGGCCACCCTTGCTGCAGTGGAGCTGAGAGTCACAGCACCAGTATAAAGAGTTTCTGCACAGGGTCAAAGACTGCTTGTGACCTAGCTGTGACACACCTAAATGGTGTCAGCGCTACCTCCTGTGGGGAAAACTTTGCCCTCCTGGGCAGGAGTAATGGGGCAGGCTGCTACCCATCCCTCTCCCCCAACCTGCTCTAGGGACTGGGGCAACATGCCTTAGAGTCCCGTGCAAGGTGGCTCTGGATGGTGGCCATGGGGGAATGCTCAACACTACACGTTGATAGGGAGATACTGAGGAGCTGGGGTGGCCCAGACCAGGAGATCTGGTGCATGGGAACTGCTGACCCATGGGTCCAAGGAGCCAGGAATACATCCAGCAGGGCCTACTCCAGGGAGTAGCAGTGCAGGAGGGACCAGGCTGCCTAAGACTCACTGCCAGGGCCAGCATTGACTCTGCCTGCCTTCCAGGGCCAACTTTCTAGTCTCAGCAGCTGGCGGTTGCTGGTCCAGGTGCAGGGCCCAAAGAGGTTCCAGTCCAGTCCTGGAGGAGTGTGGGATTGTTCAGAATGGGGATGGAGGCAGTCCACCAGTCCACCAGGTCCCACTGCAGGGGAGTAGCACAGCCTCTGTCAGAATAGGCAGCCCCCTGAGTTCATGTCCAGGTTTGGGAGTGGGCAATATTCCACATTTTTTCTTTATTATGCATATGCAAAGTTTGGCAGCTGCAGCATTTAATTAAACTGAGAGGCATCAGTTTAAAACATGACATTCCTCCAGCCACCCCAAAGGCCTCATGTTTTTCAAGTTGAGCCCCCACAGCTGCCCACTCCTCTTTCCCTCTCAACATCATACCCACTCGGTGCAGATAGGGTCTTTCCCCACTCTGGATGTTAACTGAGAAGATGGTTCCAAGTTCTGGAGCAGGAAACATTGCACAGTTTTTGTTTAATAAACACACTAAAAGTTTGGAAGCTTCATCCTTTTTATTAAAAAAAGGCAAGTTTCTTCTTTGACCTGCATTGCCCCACATCCCTGGTATGTGCCCCGGGGGAAGAATTGGGGACAGAGAGGAAGGGGTATGGTAACCACCAACCTGGGTTGTGGGCAGCGCTGCCTGGGATACAGAGCCAGAGAAGCCCAGGGCTGGAGACCCATGGCTTGGTGCCAGGACATGGGCACTTGAAGCCCTCTGGCCCTATTCATTTGGAGCAGGCTCCTGGTCCACATGGATAAGAAGCTAGTTGGCCAGGGCTTTGCAGTTCTGGACAGCCTGCCATTGTGCAAGACTGGGGCCACCAACACTGGTGAGGGCAGATGGATACAGACATCTGGTAGACATGCGTGCATGCACACATGCATAGAACACAGGCATTCAACACACACACACACACACACGTGCACAAGCCTGATAGGTGGTTGTTGCATGGGATGGGCATACACAGAATGACTGGCTCACCAGAATGAGGGCTCATGCCATGATGAGCTGCTGCCGCACCAGGTCCAGGTAGGTGGCTGTGATGTCTTTGCCAGCCAATCAGGTGTAGCTTGGCTGTTTGACTCCACTCAGGAATCTTTAGCACTCCAGGGAGCCAACAGGACATGCTGGAAGGAGTGCAAGAGCACCCGCTACCTGCTGG
>NW_017728943.1:42172489-42183620 GCF_001723895.1 Crocodylus porosus
CCATTCCAGTCAAACATTAGGCTTTCAGTACACTCCCCCAGCCAGCTTTGTCCTCAAACATTCCTTCACGACCTTACCCTGCTTAAAATCAGACTGGCCCCATCCCCCAGGTCACCCTGGCTGGCTGCCCATCCACACATTTATGTCTGCCTTTTGAGTGTTTTCAGAAGCCCATTAAATTGTGCCTTGGCAGGCCAGACGCATTCAGCTCGCCCTAAGACCCAAAGAGAGAAGGTTATCAAATTCCCTCATCTTTGCCAGACATACAAAGCCTGAAGTTCTCTAGCCCTGCAAGGAAGCTATGCAGTTGCACAAAGTAAGATGTTAGAACTTGTAAACATGTCATACAATATTATAATATGCCTGTGGGGCACAGATATGTACAAAGGTTGGGAGGGCCTGGGGACAGAATGGCTGCCCTCTTGATGGAGCTGTCTTAATGCACATTATTTTTTTGGAGACAGCACAATTGGTATTAACTTCCATAAAGGGGCTGACACCACTTTTTTAAAAGCCTCCAATCTTGACAGTTTTCTTTATGAGTGGATCTTCTTAGATGAAAGTTGAAAGCAGGACATGGCACACTTGCACCTTCTACTGGGTAATGGCTGAACTTTTCTCAGTCTCCAAATGAAAGAAAGTAAGAACAGAAGGACAGAAAGAAAGGCTACTTGTTGCCAGGATCTCCAGTGTATGTAAGACTTAGTAAGCGCAATGCTTTAATAAACTGCTGTGGATTTCTATCCTAGTCAGAGGAAGTTAAGTTCACTTCCTTCCCCTCCACCTCCCACCCCCACTTCAAATACAGCAAGAGCCCATCAGTGGATTATGGACCTCTGTGCAAGCATGATGCCATGCAATAGTCTACAGTAGCATCAGGATTCTGTCTACTAGTGAAGAAAAGAAAAACCTTCATACAATGAATGAGAAACTTACAATGTTTGACTGTACAGGCATTTACCAAACACACCGAGTGTGAAGATAACAGCATTTGCACTGGAAAGAACCTGATGCAGTTTAATTTTACCACAGGCCTCAGGACCAGAAGTCTAACAACAAACAACAAAAAGGCATATTTAACAGGTACCAAAAAGGCAGAACTACCCTGGACATAAGATAATGCAAACTAGCCTTGCTGGAAATGAGCTGCAAAATACCTTCATTTTCTAGTACAGTGAAACCCTGATAAAATCACAACTGTTAAGGTCATACAGTATATCAGGTGGAATCACAGTCTTTAGAACTCTATTATTAATGCACACAACCTCACAATCAAAGAGGATAAGAGCACAGTTTCCAGATGCCAATGATTTGATCCTATCTTATTTGGCTGTTTACATTTAAATAATGTGGCCGTATAAATTTAAATAATAAGAACCACCAACAGATGGAATGTAGTGAAAAAAAATGTGCCTTCTACGAGACCCTGAACATATACTACACGGTGTTTTACAATTTATTTGAGCAGAGCTCATATTAAAAAAAAAAAGACTCATTTCTTCTGCCATTATGGAAATAAAAGGACTAGTGCTTTAGTTCGTTGCTGACACTGCCAAGGAAACATGCAGTTCTCTAACCTCCAGTACAATGTACCCATAAGGTACCAAGCATCAAAGCATATTAAAAGATATTAACTGCATATTTGCTTATGAACAAGATAAAAAGCTGTAGGGCCTCCAGGTTCTCAAGCTGTGAGTGGAACAGCTTTGCAATTTGCCTGCAAAACTGCATTTTGATCTTAATGAATATAAAATGGCTGCCATTAAAAGTAAAACAGATTATTTCAGGTCTTTCAGGGCCCATAGCTCTTTGACGGTCTTGGAGGGCCACTATGATCTTTCATTAAAATCTCACAGCAGGGCTCCCTCACCAGCAAATCAAGCCTTGCAGTCTAGGAGATTGGCTACATTTAAAAGTAATTTTCAGAAATCTACACAGATTTTCAATTTGGTAATGAAAGCCATAAGAGAATGCAGGCAGCATTTTGTTGAATATTGTTACTAATCCAGTGCTCACATTCGTTAGAAATTAAACTGCCCCGTAACTATCATGCTGATGGCAGCCTGCCATTTCAGCTCAGTTGTAATCTCCATTTGTTAATGAGTAGCATGTGCTAATTGTTGTCAGCATCACTGCCATACATCCCTTTCCTAAGAACATATTTTACCTGCTGAAAGGTGTTACCTCTTGCACTGTCAGCATCCGGCTTTAGAGCACAAATCTCTGGATAGTAGAACAAAGGTTCAGTTTTGTTTGGAATCACATGAAGTAGAAATTATGCATTTTATACTGATACCAAGATCTTTCTAGAGCCTCATTCCCTGTGTACAGTCCTTCCAATATTAATACATGAATGTGACACAAAGAGATACTGTGTACTATAACAGCACTGGTAACAACTGAGGCAAATTCACTAAATTGTAATGTAAAATGAGGGATGTGGCTCACAGTAAGAGGAAGTTGAAAGGTATGAAAAGTTAGAATGATTATCTCTCATCATTTAAAGCCATGAAGGAGACCAAAATAAAACCTGAAATGGAGTGTCTATGAAATTGGGTTGGAAAAGGAAAGTTTGACTGTTTGGATTAAGTTTGTTGGGTGTGATACCTGTACTGCCCTCAGGTGGATGTTCCTGTTGTTCACGGGGGAGCAGGGATGAAGGCTACTTTTGAATCATTTAATCCCAGAGAGGAAGGTCAGATGTATACATATATACAGAAAGGTGAACGAGAAGGGGATGTAGTAGATGAAAATGTGAAAGCTCTTGAGTAAGCCAAATGGGAATTAATTCATGACAGCAACAAATGATTTTCATTTTGTGAACTATATATCATGACTGCTTACAGTTCACATTTGAATTGTGGGGTTTATGTTGTTTTGTGGGTGGGGGATTCCAGAAGCAAAGATCAATTTAACACAACCAATGTCTTTAAAAACAAAAAAAAAAAAGCTGCAATGAACACTTTTTGTAAAGCATGCTTAAAGTCACTGCATCCTGTAGATTTATTTGTTGCTGAAATGCCATAATCAACTCACTCAACATATACCATTACATGTTTAAGGGTATAGGATGACGAACAAGCTATTCGGAGCAAGGTAGGGTATACAGATATAGTGTCAGATATAGTGTCTGACTCGTAGCAACTACCCATGTACATGCTGTTACTCAGAAGTAAACATGAGGTAGCTGTAGTGATAGAGGTTGTAGTTTGGAGATGCTCCCTTACTTACACTATAGAGATTGTGAATTGGGAAATGGTGCCTCACTTAAGTTGGTCTGTGAGAGACAGACAAAGGATCTGCAGATGCTTGCTTGCTGCTCTACCAACAAAACTCACCTTTTAGTTCTTCTCAATCATGTATACTTGGGTTTATTGAACCCTGTGATTGCTACATGGCGTCAGAAGTGATAAATGAAAAATAACTTGAAAAAATTTGAGATCCAAACTAAGGACATTGGAAACTGAGAGCAAGTGGAGTAACCCAACCTTTGGAAGGACAAGGCCCTCTGTAAATGATCTACCTGCACAGTTATAATCTAAATAAAAGGATAGTTGGTCATGGAAGTTTTGCAATCTCCATCTACTCTTCTGATGTCAAGCAATTTAGCGGAGAAATGGAGGACATTCAGGCAGAGGTTAAGTAGTATCTATCAGCTACAGGAGCAGAAGGCAAAAAGGACAGTCTAATCCTCACTCCTTTATACTGTGGGGAAGGAAGCCCTGGCTGTTCATAATAACTTTACCTTTGAAAAAGGTCAAAACATGGAAATTAAATAAAATACTATTGAAATTTGAAGAGGACTACATACCAAAAAGAATGAGACTCTTGAAAGACATAGATTTTTTGTGTGCAAACAAACAGAACAAAGTATAGATCAGGGTATTACTGAATTAAAGAGACTGTGCTTTTGGGAACTTGAAAGAATCTCTGATTAGAGATAGGATTGTGTGTGGCATTGCATGCACTGTAATACAAGACAGGCTATTGCAAGAGGGAGGCTTGTCCCTAGAAAAGACCATCCAAATGTGCCCCTGCGGAAACTATGAAGGTCCAGGATACAGAGGTAAATCTCCCAAAACGTGTCATCTGTGCAGTAGGTATGAAAGAAGGTAGCCAGTAAGGCTGTGCAAAGCTTCATTCCCTGATTCGATTTGGTGGAGATTCAGCCCAATTCGGTTGCTGAATCTCTGAATCCAAATCGAATCAGAGGACCCTTTAATCTCTCCGAATCAAATTGGAACCCTCCAAATCGGAGAGATTCAGAAAGATTCAGAGATTCAAACATAGACAGAGCTTCAAATATTTTTTCTACATACCTCTAGGTACCAGGTGGCTCATGAACACTGTGATGCTGGGGCAGATAGAGCATCCGACAGGGATGCGGGGGGCTCCCTAGCACACTCAGTAGTAGACCCGGAAGTGGACCAGTAGCACTTCTGGTTCACTTCTGGGTCCACTGGGGAGCACACAGGGCCCCCCCCACCCTCCGAGCATGGCAACTGGTGCCTCCTGGGTCTGGGGGGGCACCTGGGGTCTCCCCATAGATGATCGCTGAGCCGGGCAGGTGTGAGAGGGCCCCCAGTGCACTTCCCAGTGGACCCAGAAGTGGAGCAAAAGTACTTCCACTCCACTTCTGGGTTTGCTTCCAAGCATGCGGAGCACTCCGCTGTCCGCCCCCCACCCCCTCCACTCCTGTGGGACACTCCATCCATCCCAGCATCGCAGCATTCACAAGCTGTGCCTGGTACCTCAAGGTATATAGAAAAAATATTTAAAGCTGTGAATATGTCTGAATCACTGATTGTCCAAATCAGCATCGAATCTTCAGATTCGGATTTGGCTGAATCAAATCAGGGACAGTAATCCAAATGAACAAATCGAATCACTGTCCCTGATTCAGGCCAAATCTGAATAAAATTGGGCCCACTTCCCACACCTCTAGTAAACAGTGAGCTAGTAGAAGCTACTTCACATGGTGGAATTCTCCACTGGTAAGGAGCCCTCTAAGGGAAGGAGATGTCACAAGCAGACCTGCAGTAAATGTATAAGACAACATGTTCTCTATCACTGTTACATTTGGGAAGCTCTGTTTTACCTGTAACAAGAGGAAACATTTTGTCAGGTGCAGCAGATCCCAAACACAAAAAACCTCAAGTGTATACAGTTGAGAACATGTCAGAAGAATTGTATATAGATACGGTAGAATCAAGGAAAATCAAGGAGAGGGACTGGATTTTCCAGTGGAAGTGTAAGGAACAATGGTTACATTTCAATTGGACCCTGGAGCTCAGAGCATGAATTTAGAAAATTGAGATTGAGACCAAAGGTGCATCCAACAAACATCAAAATAACTGGCTAATCTGGAACGAATACACCAGTGAGGGGATGATGTACTGCTAGTGGTCAATATAAAAGTAATATATACAAACTCTCACTACAATTTTCCTAGACCAATTTGGGGTCCAGCAGCTTGTGAGAAACTGAATCTAGTTAAGTGCATACTTGCAGTACAGGAAGACACAACATTCATGTTTCTTGATGATCCTTTTGGCTGTCACAGCCCAAATATGGACAATCTTAGGAAGAAATAAATTATTTCAGAATACAAGAAGCAACTGTGTCCTTATGGGAAGAAATCTACCCATGGACACAAATACAAATATTATCATCCTGAAAGAGGAAACAGGTCTCAGCGGGATATACCTGATTGACGTTGTGCTTTGTGCAGAAGTAGAGCTGCCAGAGTACAACCAATTGGGTCAGTGCAAGGACAGTCTATCATGATTTGGAGGAAAATCTTCCCACCAAAAACAAATAAGAAACTGGATCTGATACTTCATCAGTCTGATAAAAAAGTGAAACCTCCTGAAGAATCACAGGGACTTGTTAAAAAGGAAGAAGAGGAAAGTGGGTGCATCTACATATGGCGCTGCTGTTACTGCGCCTTGCCAGTGGTGCATGGTTATTTTTAGCCACAACGTACCATGTAGCAACGCGGTATAGTGAGCGAGCACATTGCTATGGTGACATAGCTGCAGCATCAGTTTGTGCCCACTGATGCTACATCACTGTAGCATGTTACTATGGCAACATAGCATCTCGTGTAGATGCATCCAGCAAGTGGTAAAGATTGGATCCAGAATGACATGTTAGTAAACTCTCATCTATAAATGGGTGTCTAATTTATTTTTGTGCTGTTTTTGCAGTTATTTTTAAGAGGGAAGATATTAGAGGTTTGATGGTCCCTCAGTTAAGTCAGTGTGAGAGAGACAGACAAAGGTCTGGCTCTGTTTTTGTGTGGTGTGTACTGCCTGTGTGTGCACAGCTCCATTTTTTTTGCCCTCCTGAAGGTTTTTCTGACCCCTGGATGTGAGACAGACAGTCAAAGGCTGCATCCAGATGAGCATGACCATTCAGTATGTAGCACCACAAATGTGCCCGCGGTGCCACATATGCATAGGCGACATATATGGGGGCTGGCGACATCAGCATGTGCTCAGCTTGCCCCCCTTGCAGTGGCATACCAACGGGGGCATGGAGGGTTGGTCCCCCAGCAGCACTTCCAGGCCTGCTGGCATTTATGGGCTTGGGAATCAGCTGTTGGGGGGCCCCCCCCCCCGTCACTCAGTGATTGGGTGCCCCCCACCCAGATTCAGGAGTCACCAGTCGCCCATGTACATACCTCACATTCAGATGCTCTCTGTGCTGCAAGGGAGTGCTGCCAGGTGTGTGCTCCTCTGCTTTTTTTTTCTGTGGGTTTTTTTGACCCCTGGAAGTGCTCCCTTGCAGCATGGAGAACATCTGAACATGTGGTATGTAGCTATCTGTTTGTATGTAGAAGTTTTTGCTGTACCACATACCCCATGGCCATGCTTATCTGGATGTGGCCTTTATCTGTCTCTCTTACATCCAGGGGTCAAAAAAACCTGCGGAAAATAAAACGGAGTAGTGCATGCACAGGCAGGACGCGTCACTTAAAAGTCGAGTGGGGCCACCTAGAGTAACGCTGCAGCTGCCAGCCAGGCTCTGCACAGCAGAATTGCCACTGTTGCAGCCCCAGGAGACCCCCAGAACTCCAGGTAAGGCTGGTGGAGCCAGCCCAGTGCTTGCCCCAGCTGCCCCCACCCCACCCGGGTAATTTGCCACATGCCAAAGCGTGCATGGCATAGACATTCCCCGGGGACAAATAGTGGTGGTGCAGGGTGCACTGCCGCTATGTCCCCCCAGGGAACCAGTTGTCCACGTTTGTGTGGACATGGCCAAAGAATCTACAGAGGTTTGCTAACTGCTCCACAAACAACACTTGATTGTTAGTTCTTCCTATTCATGTATACCTGTGTTTGCTGAACCTGATGATTGCTACAGCCTACACTTCCACTAAGTACTGTGAAAGAGCCTTCCATCTAAGAAGACGACAAACCAACTGCAGATGCTTCCTCAGCCCGATGAAGGGTGTTTGTGCCCAAAAGCTTGCAAAGAAGAGGTTTTTTCCAACTATTTGAGTTGGTATAATAAAAGATATCAGATTTACCCAAAGAACCTTGTCTGCCTATGTCCTTAGACCAACATGGCTACAACCCATACCCCCGTAAATTAACCACCACTTAACACAGTATAACATACCCTACTTAATTCAGAGTAAGCCTGCTTGTGCATCCACATCCTAACATTTTTCAAACCATTTTTATATAAATGCTTAGGTTCTCCTTCAAAAACAAGCATTTCCCCCCCTACACACATAGAAGCAACCAGAAAATAGCTAAGCAGAAAGGTATGTTGTTCACTGACTAGTAAGGAAAAGCATTTGCGACTTGTTTCCCTTTCATCTTCCAAATTTTACAAATACATAATCTCTTGTTTGCTGTAGGGTTCAGGATCCCCAATCATGGAGGGGCAGCCTGTTGCACTACAAAACAAAAAGGCAGTCCTTGGCTCTTATGGCTAACACTGACCCTAAATTTCAGCTGTATCCAATATCCACTGGATGTTCCTGAGGAACCACAGATGTAAATGCTGCTCCCCACTTCTGTGATATGCTTTCCACCCACTGGCCACCAGGACAAGCTCCTTTAAGGCTTCTCTAAGATAAACCAGCTGCTAGGACTTCAAGGGGGCAGTATGGATGTTAGGGAGGCGTAGGCACTTTGACTATGTTTTTCTTTTTAGTGTCTGTAACGGAGTCATACAGCAGTTCTAAGACTCTTTCAGAGCACTAACAGATAGCATTTTGACTCCATGATTAGAGACAGCAATTATAAATAGACTGCTATAAGTGATGGGAAATCAGTTCAAATCTGTAACAACAGAATTTCAGTTCACCTAAATCACTGTTGAAATGGCCAAACCAGTTTATGATAAACCTGGATAGATGTAGTATCAGACTTAAATAATTTATGTTAAATTGCTTTATTGAATTCCTGTTCCAGATCCTCTCCAGAGTCAAGTTAATTCTCAGTAATCCAGCACCCCAGGATGCTTTGCTCCTTGCAGGGTAGGTGCGCTAGCTTTAGCCCAGGTTGTCTGTTCCAGTGAGCAGGGAGGCATGCTCTAGTGCCCCATAGGCTTCTGGCCTGGGCCACTGCAGGCATGTGGCTACATTGCTGGAATCAAAAGTGAACGTCTGCTCACTTGCTTATAGGTTCAATTGATGCAGCTTAGACTAACCTGCAAAGGTTGAATTGATTCAGCCTTGGGCTTTTTGACTGTCTGTACTTAGCCCTTTACACTGATATCTCAGTTCACATAGACTATAAGCATTTATAAGAAACTAGTCAGAGATTTCTTTTTATTGTAAAAAAGAAAAAAATGTGTAGGACCAGATTCGCCAGTAGGCAGTGAAACTAAAACAGTAGTACTGGAGCAATCTCAGTAGGCATCAAGATGGCAGTGCTGGCTCCAATACATTCCCCAACAGAGGGGTAAGCAAAGCAGAATGTGTGAATGGATACACTGGCTGCATCCACATGAGCATGGATGTTTGTTTCCCTGGGGTCAACTAGCAGCGGGACACCTTGTGCCATTGCTACTTGTCCCCAGGGAACACTTGTGCCATGTACCCTCTGTCACAAAGCAAGTTACCTTCAGTGGGGTAGAGCAGCCTGGGGCAAGCACAGGGCTGACCCCAGCAGCCTTATCTGGAGTCCTGGGACTGCAGCAGCAGCGAACCCAATGCTCAGAGCCTGGCCAGCAGCCAGAGTGTACTTCCGGCTGGCCAGACTCTGGTTTTGGGTGGCATATGCAGGGACAGCATGCGCCACCCAAAACTGGAGCCCGCCCAGTTTATTTTTCCCCACTTTATTTTTCCATGGGTTTTTTTCACCCTGGGATCTCCTGTGGTAAAATAACCATTTCACTGCTACTTTGCAGCACAGAGAACACTTGAATGTGTGGTGCCACAGACATGTCTGCAGCACTGCATACCGCACGGCCAGGCATGCCTGAATGTGGCTATTAAGGTCAAGGTAAAGGGAATTTCTGGGTTGCAAACTATTCAGGTAAACCATAGCTGTTATATAATATTTTGCGGGCCTGTAGTCAGGTGGTACAGTTTAGAGCAGCTCCCAGACGTCTCTAAACTTTGCCAGGGCAGCAATTCAGGGACTGTAACCAGGTTCCTGAAGAAAAAGATGGACACAACAGATAACCTGACCCAAGAATTCTAAAAAAAAGCAAAAACAATACCAAGGAACAGAATTACTACAGATAGTAATGTTCTTGTTTAGAAAGCAACATAGTACAATTATATACACAGTGCCCAATCTAACTACTTAGTCAGACAAGCTCCAACTGACCTCAGTGTCACTGCTTATGTGAGTAAGGACTGCCTAAATAACAGTATGAAGAATCAATCCCATGTGTTGTAATCTGAGAAGTTAAATCCTTGCCAGTTTCTTGCCTTTGTGGCCTGAGGCAGACACATGCAAACACCTTCACAAATATTTAGATTTTTTCTGTACCTTCATTTTGCCATTTTAATTGTGAGTAGAGTCACACACTACTTAGCTGAAAAGACAAAAAAAATACTCTATAAAAAGTGCTACTGTTCTGATTTCCTTCATTTTTCTTAACCATGTTTTATTCTGATTTCTTTTGCTACCAATAGCTAATATTACTAATAGCAATACTCATACTATACATGAGGCTTTTCTTTTCACTATTGGTGTCATTTGTATTATATCATGCCTATTACAAATGCTGCCTCAAAGTCTCAGATCATAGCTGGGAATAGAGTAGGCTCTGTCTACATAGCAAAGATAGTGTATAGCAAAAGACGGGATTTATTTATAATGCACTAGTTATTCTGAACTAACTCCCTAAGAGGCGCTCTCAAGGCATGTCTACAATATATCCCTGGTGCTTTTGGGGAGGGATGCTCTTGAAAGTGGCCCACCCCACCTCTCCCAATCACATGTGCCAACCTCAGAAATCCAGTGGTGAAGCTGTTCTAGGGCCATGCCCTATAGCCACTATCAAACCCAGCAGAGACAGGGGACTTGAGAGCAGCAGCAGAGTGTAGCCTTAGCACAGCTTTCCCACCTCACTTCTGGATTTGGCATGTGCAAAACAGCAGTGGGTGGGCTTGGCCATTTTTCTCAGCAGCATGTGCCGGAGTTCTCTGGAAGTGGTATGGATAGACCCACTGTGAGATGCAAATCCAACCAGGCAGCTAGGTAAAATGCTTGGATGGCTAGAATGTGTTGAGCACTGTGCCACTGTAGCAACACTGCTAGCAGCATCTGAGCTAGCTAGCTTAGGTTGATCTACATTACCTGCAGTTGCACCTTTGGCTTCAAGTGTAGAGAGTTTGACAGTGACTCAAGCTACAAAAATGCTCAAGCACAAAGACACTCGATGCAGATGAAACACATTATATTTACTTAATTCCAAGATGAGGTTTTTCTCCCCATTCAAGATGGGGAAACAAAGTCTCAACTTAGAACAGAGTATGGGAATGCTCCAGCCGGGAGCTGTGGGTGAGTAGCAGGCTGGAAGGAGGAATCATAGAATCAATGAGACAGAAGGGACCTAGACAGATCATCTAGTCCGACCCCCTGCCATGGGCAGGAAGGAGCACTGGGGGTGGCAGGGGTCATAAGACCCCAGCCAGGTGCCTATCCAGTCTCCTCTT
>NW_017728943.1:42183765-42225746 GCF_001723895.1 Crocodylus porosus
GGTTGTAGGCAGCCACAAGATCCCCCCCCCCAGTCTCCTCTTGCGGAGACTGAAGAGATTCAGGTCCCTCAGCCTCTTCTCATAGGGCTGGCCATGGAGGCTCCCAACCATACGAGTGGCCCTCCTCTGGACCCTCTCCAGTTTCTTCACGTCATACAGCACCATACCTAGACTCCTGGCAGCCCCAGGCAAACTTTTAGTATTGGGCCCCACTTTGCCAGAGATAATAATAATAATAAAAATTACCATTTTGGGGCCCCCGTTCTGTCTGGGCCCTGGGATGGCTGCCCAGTTTGCCCATGCCTGTGTCCAGCCCTGCTGCCATAACTGCTTCTTGCCCTGGCTCTGGGGCTCTCTCTGTGCCTACATCAACAGGGGACAGCTGTATCATCATGTAAGCTCCTCCTTCCATATCCTGCTCCTGGCCAATGAAGGAGGTGGAGGGGAGGGGATCTGAGAAGGGAGCAAGAGCTGGAAGGACAAATCTGAGCACTGCTCCCACTGTCCCTGGCTGACTGGCTAAGGTTGACTCCCTACAGTGCAGCTGCTCCTTGCAGCATGGAGCAGGAGTGGGCCATGAGTGGCTCAGATCAACCAAAGACAGCAGCATAAAGGGGGGCAAGTGGCGGGGGCGGGGGCGGACAACAGGCAGGGATGTGAGTGGCTGGGTGGAGAAGAGCAGGTGCCAGGGCACCAAAAAGGCAGGGAGAGCTAAGAGGCAGGGGTCAGGCTGCTTGCTCCCCACCTCTGGGCCTGCTTGCCCCCCCATCCCTGCTTTCCTTACTGCTTGCCCCCCTGCCACTGCTTTTCTGCCACAGTGATAGAAGGGATGAATTTAAGATGACCGTCCAATAATTAGTTTTTCAACATGGAAAATTGTATGAAATGTATAATTTTCCATGTTGAGAATCTAATTAGCTGGGGGGGGTCAACTTAAATTAAAAGTCGCCTTGGATTCGGATACATACAGTAAATAAAACACAGCTATCTAAGTACAGAATAGCTATGGTGCTGTAGATTCATATTCTAGCTTATTGCAAAAAGTCTCTCTGTGGACAAGCCATTTGAGGACTAGGGGAGGATCACTTTGCAAGCCATAGATTTTTACTTTATAGGATTCTAATTCAGCAAGTTTCCTAAAGATGTGCCCAACTTTTCTTTATCAAGTCACCTTAAAATTAAGCATGGATTTAGGAACCTTGCTCAGCTGGGTTTAATCCTGCAACTACTTCCATGTATTAGTCTCAGTGAACCCAGCTCTGTGAGTATGGAGTATTAGCATAGATAAGGGTTTGTGGGATTAGTCCCCATATCAAACTTCCCTCAACTTCATTAATGACTTGTTTTCTTTACAGTGTGTTTTTGCAGAAACAAACAGCCTCCAACTACCTTTTTAGCTTTGTATTATTGCAAGAAAAATGTCTTGTTGCTGTCTTTATTGCTAACCGATTCAATTTCGGAGACCTACCAAAAGTGTTTCCCCTCTTCCCCTGCCATGGTAATGGGCAGATGACAGCATTTTCAATTGAAGTTGGTTACTTTATATAGGAAAAAAAGAGGTTTAAGTCCCAGATACACTATCTACCTGTTTTTAATAAAAAGACAAACAAGCAAAACTATACCAATCTGCCCTGTGTTGTTGTATATCATCAAAGTGAATTAATTTAAATTCTGACATGTTTTATGCAGGCTACAAGAAAAACTCAGTGTTTGGTCTATCATTATAAAGAAGACATGACTGTGTGTTGATACACCTCTTAGTGCAGCTTCCTTAGACCAGAATTGTCAGGTTTAAAGTTTAAAAATAAAAGCCAGTATTTGGGGTGGAAACCATTGAGTGTCTTGAAGGTTTTCGATTCTACATGCACGCCCCGTTCGCCCCCATTCTTCCATTCCTGGAGCTTTTTTTTCACACATTTTGCATCCAGATGTTTCTTTTGTTTATAGAACTATGTGAAGTAGCGCAGCATTCTCAGTGCTATTATACATTCCCAAGGAAAAAGAAAACCCCTGAAAAATTAATTGTCCAAAATAGGTGTAGTTGCTGGCACATGAAGGCAAGAAGAGGAAAATAGGAACAGGCTCATGAAAGAATGAGTGAAAGATGAAGTTGCATGCAGAAACACAATCCTCATTTGGGGAGTCTGGATAAAATAGGAGGGCAGCAGAGCTAATGAAACTGACACTCAATGTGGTAGACTCAGAAACATTTCCCATAAATAGGAGATTTTAATTTTCCATTGTTTTTCATTCCCCCTATGCATTACGCACTTGGTTGAAGATCATCTGAACTCCAGCATACAACCACTATGGCATAAGGCTCTCATTAAAGAATGAGCTAAAAAAGTCACAGGCTTTGCAAAAGGAATGCAGCAACTCTTTGCCTATATCCCAAATGCTTTTTGTATACTGTGAAGTCACTTGTCATCATCTCTGTCACTTGCCCTAAACCTGATTGCACACGCTTATTTAAGTAATTTTGCTCATTTGAATTTAGCCTGACTGAATTCATGGAAACAACCACAGCACAGTTAAACCCTTTGAATTCAATGGGCTTATTCATGAGACATAAGGGGTGTGTCCCCACATGCAGAGGTGTGCAATTGCAGGGGCAAAAATAAAAGTGGCACAAATTTGTCACTTTTTGCTGATGCATGTGCATTTTGTGCTTTGGTGCACAGCAAAATGCTCCGCTTCAGGGAAACTACCGTTTCCCCATTCTACTTGACTTCCAGCATGCAGGAGGAGCCAGGGCAAAACTAGAGGAGGCGAGATGCTTTGGCCAGCCAAAGCATCTCCCAGGAGGACCAGACCTCTGTCTGCTGGTGCATGCTCCTGTGGTATACACTATGCTGCTTTTCTGCACAGCATTTTTTTTTTTACTACCGGGATTTCCTGGTAGTAAATTTGGTCCCCTCACTGCAAATTTGCAGCATGGGACACATTTTAACACACCAGATATGTGGTTTATGGCACCGCAAAGAGGTTTGTGGTGCCACAAATTACACATGCCTGCACGTCCAGATCTGGCCCAGGTAGTCAAATTTGAGTGTGAAGATCAAGTCTAACAAAACTGAATTTAGGGATAACATCTCTGGTGAAATCCTGACTCCAGTCTCTGCACATCCACTTGTATAAGGTAATTAGAGTGCCATGTTTCTGTTAAGCCAGAGAATTTAGGGTACTATTCTGTGGCAAAATTCCCACTACTTTTAGCAGGTCCCTTTCTGACCCTATGAGCCACAAGAAAATAGAAATTTGTAGTATCATCTAACATCCAGTTCAAAGATAATGTTACATGCATCTAATTTTTTTAGCTTAAAAAAGTCAAGTTTGGCCTTCAATGCACTGTCAATATGGCCCCAAATTTTTCCTGTGTTATTTTATAACTGAAAAGGGCTCCACATTCATCCTCCATGTTGTTTAATATATATTCTGAAATGTAATAATGGAATATAGATGCACAGGCTACAGATTTTTACTTAATTCTGTTAGACCAGTAACATATCTGAAATTCATTTTTTCTACCTTACCTTCCTGCACTTGATGAGCCTCCAGATTATTACAGTCTAAAGCTTTAGCAATACAACTTATTATCCCAGAACTCAATGAATCTTTCTGGTTGTATCTCAAGATTGCTTTCTTCTTCTTTCCCAATAGTCTGCAGAAAGTCTAGCTTTCCCCCCAAATTTATCTATTATTCACAAAAAGAATTATATCTATATAAGCTAATGTCTCCTTTCCCCAACTTTTTTTATGATCAAGGTGACTTATAAACAGCTGCAATAAAAATGATTTTTTTTCTACACAAGAGCATTCTCAATAATGTTTCAGAGAGAGGAGAGAGGCTAAAAGATACGTGACATTCACAGATTTCACCCCTGAAGCCACAAAAACCACACTAGCAATTTCTTCATTTGACCAAAATGAATGGTCATCACAAAAACAAATGTAACTTTGGTATCACTGATTTGGCTGAGACAGCTTAAGGGCTTGAACTTAATAGACTTCCTCTGACAGATTAGGATCTTCTAGTACGTCTGCATCATCCTGTCACAACAGATAGCCAAGTCCAAACCACAGGCATGGGACTGCCCTTGATCCATAACCTTAGAATACAAAATACTGGCTAAAGAATGTAATAAGACTCCCAAGGAAATACCTTTGAAGACAGTATTCATTTTACTTGGTGGTCTTTTACAGAAGGAAAAAAAAAGAAGACAATTAAGCATTAAGAACTGATTGATGCTTAAACAAAATGCCTAACAGTAAAAGCACATTTCTATATTCCAAAGGACCAGGCAAAGCCATCACTAAGAAGGGATTAACTACTATCAGATGATATTACTACTGGATTAATGGTGTTTCGTATTCACTATATTTATAAAAAAAGAGCTCTCTTTTTAAGGAGGATATAAGTGATTTGTATAAACCCTAAAAGCCCCAAACTAGATTTTATTTTTTACAGTAACATGTTGGATAGTATTCTTTTTATTTATAAATCTTTAATTGAAACATCCCCCCCACACACACATATTGTTTTGAAACCAGGCCTTGCATTTCAAGTAAATTGTTTTGAGATTACCACAGCCCATGAAAACAGGAAAGCAGTATGTGACTCCAGAACTGATGTTTTATATTCCAGTGGATATTTTAAACCATTCTTATTTTAGACAATTGTTTTTGTAATAGATATACTAAAGGTGATCATTTTACTTTATTGCTAGTCATTGCTGACTGAAATATTTTGCCAGATGAAAGTAATTACTATGACTATATTACTTTTCTAACCTGTTCAGTGCATTGTATCTCAGATATTCATAGTGTGAAATTCTGTTCCCTTATTTGCAAAAAAAAGTCATATTGTTTTCATCTCTGACCTTAATTATGTAAAGCCCATACAAATGTTATCCTTTTCCCCCCCATCTGTATCATCTGTATATTTTATATCTACAGAAGGTTACAGGAAAACTCCAACCTTTGTGCAAAAATGTACAGATGAGAAAATTGAACAGTGCACTCTGACGTTTGTATTGCAAACAAGAAAAGTGCTGTTTATATTGAAAACCACTCACTTGGAGGAATTCTTTTTAAAGAAAGCAAAAGTACAGGACAGCCATCATCTGACTGGACATTAATCAATGTTGGATAGGATTGCACCTTTGAGATACCTTCAGAATTATATCCTGGCAGAAGGGTGGAAGGTTGGGGCAGGGCTAGGGAGAACGATACAGGGATAAGAAAGTCAAACTTGTTAGGAAGTCAGACTTGTTTAGAGAAGGATAATGTTCAGTTTAAAACATTGCTCATATTCACAGCAGAGTTACTGGGAAACACAAATCAGTAATAACTATTTACTAGAATACCTGTTTTGGTGTTATACTCAGACAAAGCAAAACCTTGCTACAGTACAGGCCGTCCAGTGAAGGGGTCTTCTTCATGAATGGCAAGAAGCTGTTACAGTTATTTCCAGGAAAATAACTTTGCTTGGAGCAGGTTACATAACAACTACACGCTAGAAAACATTATAAAGTCAATGGTTTGCAAATGGCACCCAAACAGCTGCCACCATTACCTTCTATTTCCATTATAGACAAAAATGTGGTATTCTCAGACACCACTTGGGCAAATGTTGATTTTATAACAGGGATCACTTTGAGATGTGTACAAGTGGATGGGGAAGTCAGCAATGTATTTTTCCCACTAATAGGTTGGTAATGATCTCTTCTTCAGAAGCTCCCAGATTTTTACAGGAAAACTAACTACAGTTGAATAGGATGTAGTAATTCACATCTGCCACCAAACTCAGAGAAAAATCATGCTTTCAAGCAAAAACACAACATTTTTGTTCTTGTCCTGAATTACTGGTATTGACAAGTGACAATTTATTCTGAGCAGAGAAGTTACTTAGCTGTAAAAAGGGCAACATTTTTCTGCAAAAATAGCAAGCATCCATCCAAGTTAAATTCTTGAAAATTTACTGTTTTTCCAAAAGACAGAATTTTGCAGTGGATGTCATCGTGATCTGTGCTCAAAGGCAGTAATGGCAAAATTTGTGCTTGAGATTAAATTTGCAAGCATTCTCCAAACTATAAGTTTTGATTCTTACTTGCCCCTCTATTTGTCACTAAAACTATTCCTAAGAGAAATGTAACCTATATTTACTCAGTGGCAGACTGGAGTTACTTTTGTAAAAATAATGACAACATGTACTTCCAAAGTGTCTTCTCATCTCAGGAAATCAAAGTTCAGGAACAGGGTTACTGGAAAAGACACCTTGATGATACAGACTTCAGAAAAAGACATAGAAGCCCCATTACTTGACTCTGGGTAAGGGACAGTTGATTTCACTTTCTAAAGGACTTCACGTTCCACCAGTGCTTGTGAGCCCAAATGTTCATGCTCCATGTTGACTGAGTGGATTTCAACTTGAGACAGCAGCTTTCTACAAAAGGCACTTGCATGTGCAAACAAGACAAGGAAATGGGTGCTTTAAATATGGAGAGAGATGATAATTGTGGTATAACTCTACCAAGAGTTGTAGGGCTATGTGGCTCAAGGAGGTATGTTAAAAAAAAAGAAAAACAAAACCTCAGCTTTTTGTTGGTTTATCATGAACCTCTTACCTCAGTTACACAGAATATGATGATGCTTCAGGAAAGTGAATCGCAATTACCAACATGCAGCGTACTCCTCTGTTAGTGGTATCCTATTTAAGATCTATTTACTTACAGCAAGGGTGGAAAAGGAGTAAAAGGAGGCATATCTTAGGTATATTATCTGGAAGTAAGTAGGGTGTTCCTTAACATAAAGTGTGGTATCTGCCTAAGAATTTAGTTTCCCAACAGACAGTAATCTATACAGATGAAGATATACAGTTCAATGTAGATATACGATTATAGATACATAGCTAGATATATGTATTAACTTCATTCTTTTGTTTTAAATAAGCTGCATATGCTTTCTTGGCTGGAATAATTCCATCAACCTTATTCGTTAAAAAAAAGAAGCTAAAATAAGATTTTTTATCAAAGGTAATTAAGCAGTATAATACAGTAATAAGTGGAATACACAATAAGGAGTTGTACTAAAATATATGCCTTGTGCAGTAGAGAACTGGTGTTTCAGGAGATTAACAATTATGATCACCAGTCCTCTTCTGTTTCTGTAATACTCCACACAATCTTTTTTAAATTACTTTATTAACCTTTCCTCCTAGCACAGAAGTGCCCGATTATAGATAATATTTCAAAATCATCTGAGGTGTAAGTGTGTTTGATTTGCTCAGTAATTATTTGTCTACTTTATTACACTGGCCCAGCACACAAGCTCCTTGACCAGCTTTATTTCAAGTCCAGTTAAGAACCGGGTCATATCATTTTGTGTGATCACTCTCTTTGGGCCTCAATGTACATGACATTTTGTACTGGAGCTGGTATGTTGGATGGTAAGATCTCATATTTTAAACATGTGGAAATCATTCAATGTGCTGAGATTAAATGCTGAGGGGCCCATCCATAAGGGAAAGGTATTTACGTACACATGAAAGAAGTTTGTTTATTCACTGCACTGCAGACCAAGGGCATTTACATGCAGGCATGCAAATTTCCCCTTCTAAGCCTAAAAGGATGTAAAAACTCTATATATTTGCCACTGCACTCACTTGCATGATAATTTATTCCCAACATTTCACACAACACATTATTTTAATTTGGATCTGAAGTATTAGTCCATTACTAGCTTCACTACTGTATGCAGCCTCATGCTAAGCATATGGTGATCAGAGAAAAAATATGCGTCCCTTTTAACACAGGTCTAGAGAAAACAAGCAAGTGTGGAAATAAAAATGCAATGAAAAACTTTTCCTGTTCTAACTTTGCAGCTTGGTGGGAAATGAAAATAATATTTACATGTTTTTAAAGATGAAAATGCAATGAGATGAAACATGGTACACAGTTTACTCCTGAGGCCCACCACTAGGATAAAAGCACAAAGCCTAGGGACTTTGTTTACTGTCCACAATCAACAAATCCTGAAATCTCCATATGCAGCAGGTTTCTAAGGCTCTGTTAGTAATACTGTATATTGCTGGTCAACGCAGTCACCCATAGAATTACAGTGTAGGGTATGGATGCCAGTATTTTAGACCCAAACCGAGCATAAAAAACACAAAGTAAAATTCAGTGTCAGCACAAAGTTGACAGCGAATGATTATAACAGCTTCGAAGCTTGAAAAAGAGTGTAAATAACTAGGATCCCCCGCGGGCTCACTCAGCCTGCATACATAACAACTGTGATGGACAGCCACTATGGTAAAGTATAAAAAAAAGTCACTCTGCAAAGATGCAAAAATTTCTCCTGCAACGAGTCTTAACTGTCACCTTTCTGACTAAATCAGCTACTTTTATAGAGAAAAAGTATCTATATTGTAAGCTGCACATTTTCAGTTCAAGCTGCTGCTTTAACAACTAAACTGAGAAACAGACTATTAATACATTTTTTTTCAGTGCTAATAAGTACCAAGTATTTTTATTTCTAAAAGCACTTGGTCCAATGTTACCAAATCCTTTTCTACCAATTAAGCATGGCAGAGAGATGGTGACTGATCACAGACCCAAGACATGTGAAATGAATTATATAGAGAGAAATATAAGAAGAACAATGTTGTTACCTTTTATATAAATATCTTTAAATTTATTAGTTGGGGGAGGCATTCCTGCACATGTACAAACACAAATACATGTACATACAAGTAGTAATGGCTTTTGAGTGCTAGCAAATTACAAGTGCATTGAAGCACTGAGTTCTCAGAATCTGTCAAACATGTGACAGCATTGTGATTATGTAGTCCCTTCACAGTTTGTACTTGTAAGCTGAGAGAGAGGGAAACAGAAATAAGTAGCAAACACTAGTACACATCTACTACTGTAGTTTTTAAATGAATAATCTTATTAATTAATTAATCAGTTAACTAATTCTTTTCTCCACATTATTTAGTCTGTGCAAGATTTCCCTCTCAAATTTATAAAAGAAGGTCACTTGCTTTAAAACTTTGCCCTTCAATCACATTGGTCATATTTATCTGATCCAAGCAGATGACTTGCAGTACCAGCCTACCATAACAGATCAGTTTGCTCTAAAAATCTGACTTTAAGTTAAACAGAAGCTCATAAATATGACACTGCATAGACATTCACAACTATCGTCTATGTTAGAACCATGAAATGTCAACTTAAAAAAAAAAGTACATTTTTCTTTTGATAAGGAAAGGAAAGGCGTTAAAACCATGTTTAGGTCCATCAAGAAGGGAGCGTAAAAGAACGTGCACACAGCCAACACCTCATCTTGCAAGGGGCTGAGCATGCTCTGCTCCCACTGGCAGGAATGGGAATAGAAGGTATTCAACTCTTGAAGAATCAGTCCCTCAGTTTAATCAATCCCTATCTATTTACAAGGTTTGAAATTCATTGCTATGGAGACAGTCAGCATAAGGCCTACGCAAGTCCTGAACATCTTCAGAGATGGCCCGTGGTAGAATGCATTTCGCATCTAGTGCTGTGTGATACATACATTTTAACTCATGCTTTCAGATCTTTTTTTCTACTGCTTTTTCAGATGTTTATATTTCTTTTTTCCTGTCCCAAGAACAGAGTTCTGTAGATGACACCTCTGAAGACTACTACAGTGTTTGTTTTTGTTTCCTTGTACTATGGTATTATGTTAGAGTTGTTTGGGAGGAAGGGGGGGAAAAAGAGAAGAGACGTAAAGTTTTATCTCAAAATTTTCATTTTAATATATAATTTGTGCAGTGGGTTTACACTATACGAACACTTTCAGTATGAAGTGGGATTATACATTTGACAAACAACCTGGCTGAAATAATAAGTAAGAGATGGCATCCAATACTTAGCTTCTGAGCTGGCAATTCTTGCTCGTCATATGTTTTATCAGTTGACTCGCAGAAAGACTGGCTCAGTATACTGCCCTGAAACACTCAGTACCTCAGTTGACTGTCTATACATTGGTAAATAATTAACTGCTGGATTATCTGTGTAATTTTTTGAGACCCATTTTAAAAGAAACATGCTGTATATGACTAAACATACTGAAAGCAGTGGAGGTATACTGATTTACATTATCTGAGAATTTGGCTTATTATTAAGTCAACTTTGCTGTTTCTGTTATGAGAAGCAAACCACTCATTATCTTGGTGCCATAACAGTAACCACACGGAAGAGGGACTAGAATGGAGATTCACTGGCCATGAAACTGTTTTGACTAAATCAATTAATTTCAGGGGAGGTGCTCCTGATTTAAGATGAGAATCGAGGAATTAACATTGCATAGACGGAGCAAAACCAACTGGTTATATTCATGACAAAACATAATTAAAAAACACCCAATTTGCCTTTTAGTCTTTCCCAGTAAGACTGACCCAATAGTACAAAAAGCAAAGCAGTACTTCTTGGCCATGCTAAGTGAAACTGGATTTGTAATCTCACAGAAATAAAAGGCAGAACAGTGGATCCAGGATACATTATTCCTTACTGGAATTAGCATAACCCAGCACATCAGAATATTAAAATTTAACAAGGATTTCAAACTGTCCTTGTATCATCAGGAGAGAGTCATGTCACAGGGCTTTTTTTATTGGTTCAGCAGGATAGGTGTAATTGTATCAATATTTTAATGCTTGATGCATATTGTCTGTGATAAACTGCTTGCATAAATAAAAAGCACCAATATTCAATTGCCAATGAAATAATCACACATTCCAAATCTTTATTATATCATGCATTATTTAATTACAATAATCAGAATCCTTTTGAAGGTAAAACAAGATTAAAAAGGTTTTGTTTTATTGGATCTATATATTTGATTTACACTTTATATGTTAGCTTTACATTAAGAATTTATAAGGCATCAATTCAGATGGTGATATTACAAGAGTTTATTCCTTTTGTAATTAGTACAGTACTCTTAAAATACTCTGGCTACGAGAGATAATATTTCAGTATTTTAATGAGCTTTTTAAGTATAATTGATGTAACAATCGTTGAATTACACATTTCTACCTGAAGAATAATGAAGGAAACATTTTAATGAGAAATTTAATCATTATTAGCAAATGATCTACTAAACTGCCATTTACTGACATTTAAAAGCTTAATAGCAGAAAACTGTATTTTTGTACATCTGCATCAGTACGGATGATTGTTACTTCTCAGTTGCTCAGGCTTTCCAGTGCAACTTTCTCCCTCTCTTTTTTGTTGTTAAATTTAAGCCAAACTTTCTTTAACCCACAATTGTCAGCTTCATCTGGAAACTATGGGGCTTGACACGTATACAGATCATTTAAATAAATTAGCCCCTTTTCAGCCTTCAGCAGTTTTCAGTATAAAAGGGCTCATTCTTGTGAGTATTCATGCTTGCATCAGCTTGATTTTGAAGAATGCCCTGTAAGCTCCATGATAGCACCTTAGACACGGAGATCTTAGAATGGTGTCAACAATGATGTCTGAAGCTACCACATTTTATTTAAAAAAAACTTCAGAAAAAGTCTCTGAACGTGTGCCATGGGAAGCATGATGTGTCATTCACTCCATCTACTGGGTTATAGACGACCCTCTTCCCTGGCAAACACTCATCTAATACAGCGATGCTTTTCTTGACAGAATCAAGACCTGCCTTTCACAAGGAGCTCTGCTCCAGAGCACTGCCTACTTGGCTCCTACCCTCAGGCCACTCAAACTCCCCTCTGGTGCACTGTGCAACTCAGTGGGGCCCAGCAAAATACAAAGATGGAACATGACACATCCACAGCATCATCTTCCTTCCCCCTAGCCTTGTGGGGCCTCACCCATGGACCTGGGATATGGAGCTCCAGGAAATGCATAGATAACTCTCACCCTAAATCAACAACCTTTCTGTAGCACACTATTGGTTATCCTGGCACTCTTTAAAGTAATCCAGATTCAATTCTATTCTATATAGGTTATGGTACATTACCTTTGTCAAGGTCCTGTACACATAAATTCTAATAGCAATAAAAGTCATTTCTGCCACATGCAATTCCTTCTCTCATCTCTGCAGGATAGACATCTGTTCCTTAGACTGGTATACTCCCAAAAACTGGTTTTCAGAGGCCAAAAGAGCTTGCCTAGAAAAATAGGCAATTCAGAAGGAGGTGTGGTGAAGAGAGGGCAGGGAAAGGAAGGGAAGGGGGACAGGCTGTCACAATGCAAAAGAGCACCATCATGACATCCACGGATCTTGGAAGATCCACTGTTGCATGATGGGATGAAGTGTCCATATTGTTCTGCAAATAGAAAGGACAAATCCTGCTTTCCTGATAGAATTGTTGCCTGAAATTTTGCAACAGAAATTCTTGGTTTCTAGGACCTTGATGGCTAACAATCCAACTCACTGCGACTTAGCTGCCTGGAAAAATGTATCACCTTCTTCTTTAGTAGGTTTGTAGGGGCAAAGAGAACATGCCTCAAACATGTGGTGTAACAGAGCAACAAAGATTATGATTGTATATGGATATAAATGCAAGATATGTTAGCGTATGAAACACAGGCACTAGTAAGCAGTAGGGCTGTGTGAAGCTTCAGTCCCTGATTCAATTAGGCAGAGATTCAGCCCAATTCTGTGGCCAGATCTCAGAATCCGAATTGAATCAGAGGATCCTTTAATCTCTCTAAATTGAATCAGAACCCTCTGAATCGATTCAGGGAGATTTGGAAAGATTTGGAGATTCGGACATAGAGATGGCTTAAAATGTTTTTTTCTATATACCTCTAGGTCGTAGGGGCTCGTGAATGCTGTGATGCTCAGGCAGATGGAGCATCCTATAGGAGTGCGGGGGCTCCCCAGCAAGCTAGGCAGCAAACCCAGAAGTGGACCAGAAGCACTTTCGGTCCACTTCTGGGTCCACTGGGGAGTGTGTGGGGGTCCCCCTGCCCTCCTGGCTTGATGACTGGTGCCTTCTGAGTCTGGGGTGGGTCCCCCTGTGTCCAACTACCAAGCCAGGGGGGTGCAGGGGTCCTCCCGTGTGCTCCCTGGCAGACCTGGAAGTGGACCGGAAGTACTTCTGGTCCACTTCCGAGTTTGCCGCCGAGCACATGGAGGGCCCCCCTGTACTCCTGTGGGATGCTTCATGTGCCCCAGCATCGCAGCAATCATGAGCCATACCTGCTACCTCAAGGTATGTAGAAAAAACTTTTAAAGCTGTGTCTATGTCTGAATTGTTGAGTCTCTGAATTAGCATTGAATCTTCAGATTTGGATTTGGCTGAATCTAATCAGGAACAGTGATCCGAATCAACAAATCGAATCACTGTCCCTGATTCAGGCCGAATCCAAATCCAAATCAAATACGGCCTGCTTTTCACGTCCCTAGTAAGCAGTAAGCTTAATTTGTTTGGGTCTGGTCTGCCCTTGGGCAGGAGGCCACAGAGCCTGCAAAATTTGTATCAGTATCTAAAGTGGCATTCCTCTTCATTCTGAACAGTGAGTGTGGAGTCAATGTTGCAGCATACTGCTAGATAGTTTTGTTCCAGTACAGCACTGTCACCTAGGTAAAGATGGATTATATGAGGTCCTATCCACACTGAAGATAACTTGGGTCTTTCACAAGAATAGTAATATTAGCCCCACTTCTCTGGCTAAATTCAAATAAAACACTATAATTAGGCAAATGGTAGCCAAAGAATTGGTATTTTTGGCATGTGGCTTTTCATCACATGGTTCGAATTTCACAAATACAAGAAACATTGCCCCTCAGTCTAAATGCCTATGTGGAGCCAACTGAGGAAAAGACGACCCTTCTTCCCCTCCTCCCCCTTTTTCACCACTCTCCTCTAGTTTAACTGGGGAAAGGAACAAACAAGAAGAAGGACAGAAAAAGAGGGCAGATAAAGGAAGTGTTTTCATTATACCAGTTCCTTTCTCTGATCCACTAGAGCCCACTTTCCTAGCTAGGTCCAAGTGAAGAAGCTATCTATGAACCTTGGGAGTAGATCACGCAAGCTAAGGCTGGACTTCTCCCCTCAAAAAGTTTTACCTTTTGTTGCCTTTTGCTTATCATTGATTTCTCCCCTTCAACAATACCTAGATGGTGTCTGGCTGGTCGTCTCAGTAAATAGATGCTTAGTTCCTATTCATGACACTATCAGCTTCTCTTGCTTCTGATACTTGGTTGGCTCATTATCAGCTCTGGGAATACAATGGGCCTAAGGAAAAATCCCCTTGTGACTGCATAGAGATGTGACAGGAGATTTCTTGTTTCTGTAACAAATGGAGTAGTGAAAGCAAGCAAAAAAAGAATGGGACTAGGCATGAGCTTGCAAAGGATACTATTCTGGTTTCCTTCAGAAGTTGTTAAATCATTGCAAGAACTTCACTATTCCTTTCTAGTGACAAGAGAGTGTTATTTTGTTTATGGGTTGGGGTTTTTTGGTTTTTTTACTCAGCTAAGATGCCCAAATTCTACACTACACAAAAACAAACCATGAATTTTTCAACATGGCATAAGTGTTCAACCACAGCTTTTTTTCTTTCTTCCTCTGGCTCCCCACTCCATACCAAATGGTAGGTTTTAGTCAACATAAAATGGCTTTTGTTTTCAGAGAATGAGGAGAGCAATGGCTGTGTTGGCAGGCTTAGGTAACACAATTAATAAGAATTCACTCTCCTGTTTGTATGTGCTGAGAGCTAATTGAGGCCAGTTTCTTCATGGATCTAGAGGTGAGTGTGCTTAGGGACCTTTTCTCCCCATCATACAAGATCACCTGCAAAGGAGACTGTCATAAATTAGTTCCCAACAGTCTTGTTGCAATGGTAACAACCAAGTAGTGTTGGCTGTAAGGGAAACAAGATATACCCCTAGCTCCTTTGCAATGGGAATGAAACTACTTACATCTTGTACAAAAGTGGAGGATGAATGTCTATTGCACTTCATTATATTTGAATTTTCAAGTACCAAGATTTCTAGGCATCTTCACTTGGGAAGCATATCTTCCATGGTGTCCCCGAGGCTACTTGCTTTCCAAAGGCAGAATTGTACCACATGTGATATAGAACCTACCCGAGATTCAGTAAGTAACTACTACTAACATGAAACAAGAGTGAGACAGGACACTATGCATTGATTTAACCACAAAAAAGCCTTTAAGAAAGTAAGACACATTTAGAAAAAGTAGATACATTACCAGTGCCGGTAACAGAGCATGTTCTGAAAACAAGGTGCTCTACTCAGTTGTCGTGGTTCCACACGCAAGTATGCAACCAATGAGTGCCAGCTGAGGTGACATGGAAATAAAAAATGGGCAAGGATGAGCAATAAAAGGAAGAAGATGGCAAGTGGGGAAGAAAAGCAAACTAACCTAACCCTTGAGCCAAAATATATCAAAACTGACTACAGTGATGTTTTTCCATTGCCTAGAGATATAGTGCAATTCTCATCTGGTTAATTCTAATTCAGCATTTCTTTGATATACCTTTTATAATTTTCACTCTAATTATAATGAAAATCATTTTTCAATGTAATTTTGTAATAAAAATGTTTCCTTATTTCTCATTACCTAAGAACATGATATCTTACAGCTACTGAGCATGCTTACAATGTGTATAGTGTATCTTCTCTTTCTTAGCATTTAATCTCTTCATAGTCTACAGATGTCAAGAGGTTCAGATTAAGCTTGTTAAAGATCTGCTTCACTCTAACTCACTGATGATTATTTATTTAGCAGTTTTATGTAACCCTGTCATTGATAAGCACTCTATTAATTTGCCGAGGGACAAATCAACACTAGTTATTTTTCTACTGGCTATTAGATTCAGTGCTGCTGTTTGTTACAAACCACTTGCCAGTTAATTATAAATTATGGGTCCTCTTTGCCTATATTAATTGATATCTCCTCTGCCTTTGTAATACTAGACAAATAAATTGAAGGCAAGATTTATTAAGCAGTGTATGCCTCATGTCTCTTGATTAGTATTCTTTACTTTTAAAACATTTGTACTTGTTTATACAAATTTGATGGCAGAATACTACAGATGAGAACTGATACTTGGGGTGATTTTCACGGGAGAAACAAGACATGTTTAATGGCCTCCCACAAATTAGGCTAAAGTGATACACAATCTGAATTAAGTAATTCTTAAAACTCCTTTTGATTTAGTCAATGTTTAGATTCCAGCATATTTCAAAATAAATGTAGCAGACGTACTTTTCAGACAATTGTGCAACATTTCATGAGTATATACATTAGTACACAAGAGTATACACATTGATTTGTATAAATGAATACATTTTATGTGTATCTTCCCATGCATAAAGATATTTGTACACATTCACAATTTATTTATAAAAAGCAATTATTCTCAATGAAGGTGCCTTGAAATCGTTTTAAGGGTACTATAGGGTAGTGTACAATACTAGGTTCACACATGGTTCACAAGATAAACCCAGATATTTCAAACAGGAATTCATTGTGTCAAAAACATTCTGACCTGTTGGAAAGAACTTAGGAAGATCACAACAGAAAAATTGCTCTTATCTTTCTGTAGTAAAAAAATGAGTGAAAGGTCAGAGCTGGCATTTTCTGAGGAGTGCCTTGAGTATAACGGAATGCCCTGAGTCTAAAAATGTTGAGAACCACTGATACAAATACACATACACAAGTGTGTGTGTGTGAGTGTGTACATACATGCACATACACCCCCCCCCAATCACATATATGTCAGGTGCTGGTTCCATGGACAAAGAGAGAATTTTCTGAATCAAGTTTAATTTTTGCAACTGTAGCTGTAATGAGTAGCATCAGAACAATAGGCTGTAGCCACTTTTAATTTGCAAGAATGTGAATTATATATAGCAACCATAAAATGTACTCCATTTCTGAATGATCTCTAGCCACAGGGAATGCACCTTTTCAGAGAGATGTGCAACCCATGAAGACACTTGAGTCAGAATTCAGGCCATGTGCTTCTGAAAAGAAACAATTCTTTTGCTCCCTGGCCAGTGCTGAGCATAAAGATGGAAAGCAAAATTCAGTCCTGGTCTAACTTCTTTGACATCAAAGGAGTTGTTCACAATTATACTGCCACTGAAACTGGCCCATAGGAATAAAAGGCAAGATCATTTTAATAAGTTATAATTTTGCAGCATCTTGTTACAACCCTGCAGCCTGCAAGATCCCATCCTCTGTGTAATAAGGATGTGAAACACAGACGTGTTGGTCAGGGTTACAAAAGGTTTTACCCTCCTTGTCATTTGGCAGGTGTCAGTATTCATTGATCGCAGAAACTAGTTATATTCCAACCTTAATTTTGGACAGATTTTTCCATCCAATTAACGATTTCATCTAAGGTTATTTTGTAATGCCTTGAGTGCTTTATAATATATTATATTAGATAAATCCAAAGATGGGACATTCATGACCCTGCAGATAAATGTATGCTGTATTGACTGTTTGTTCACCAGAAATAGCTCTCTCGCTTATTAACTCTTGTAATGTACTGACACGTGTGCTCTGCTGGATAAAATGTACATATCAATCTCTGGTGCCCAGTTCACAAAGGATACAAGCTATAATGCTGCTGCAGGTAATGGAAAGAGGACTGAAGCTCTGTCCCATTGCCCAATATAGTCCATGCAGCTGCAGAATCATTACAAACTCCTGTGTCAAAATTTCTCAGGTTATATGTATGCCCCAGGCCTGTAAACCCAGTTGCAATTTTAAGTAAATATGTGCCTGATACCACTTACTGGATTATTGTAGCAGAGCACAAAAAAGGCAGTATGCATAAAAAAAAAAAGATTGTGAGAGCCTAGCTTTATGCATAAAACAAGTTTTCTCAGAATGAAACCATTTCTTATATCTTGTAAAAAGGCTATGACCTGCTTTCACTAAATTTAGCCTATTTCAGTGTTAAAAATAGATTTAATTTTACATTATAAACATTTTCTTGAACAACATTAGCTCAAAATGTGCCCCTGGAGCAGCTTGGACAAGAAAAGCCTGCTTAGACAATAAATACAAAATTCATTTGTGCTCACCTACCTCATGGGGCTATTGTTGTATGTCGGTAATTAATAAGATTTATAAAGTATTTTGAGACCTTCAGAAACTAGGGAAGGGCAATCAAAATTAGAAATAGTAGAATAAAAATATAATGTCATGGTAAGTTGCATATTAATAGAATGTAGGTGATTTGTAAAAGAAAAATTAGAACCTTTTGGATGCTTCTGAAAGTGACCTCAAGTGTTTACATAAAGAAGTAGGATCCAGACTCACAAATGGACTTAGGCACCTACATAAATCTTGCCCTAGACCTTTATTAGAGTACTGAATGGACCATGAACTGACTAGATGCCAGTACAAAACAAACAAAAAAAAATCCAAGGAAAACTCATATTAGAAGGGAACCTAAGGCATTCGTTCTAAAATTCTACCTTCCCTCTGTACAAGAAAACCCCAGGAAGCCAAGGTCAAACAGAAGTGGGCCCTCTCAATTATACTCAGGACAAGTATTTTTATTTTCCTTCATCATAAAATCTGGTGATGCAGGCTGTGGCCTGGGCTCTGACCTGAATTAACCCCAGTGATATTTTTCACAAGTATCACGGTCTATCCGGGTGAATGTGTGTGCAGGATTAAGTGTTTATTTTGAGTAACACTCACTGGAAGTTAGAAAGAGCAGCAACATCTGCATAATTAATGACTATGGGCCAAGTTCTGTAATCCTCAGTCGAATAAAACTCTCTGAATGGTTAGAGAAATTGGTCCAATGCTATTTTCCCCTTTCTGAGTCCCAAAGACACCTGTTATCTCTCCTCTTTGTCCCACTTCTTGTCTCTTTAGATGTTTGGCATTTCAATGGGCCTCCCATGAAGCATGGGAGACTGAATACAGCCTAGTGCCACACTCCAACTTGTGTTTTCAACAGAGCACAGAAAGATCTCTGCATCAGACTGTGAAGTACTTCTCCTGTTAGGCACTGAGCCTGCTGTCACTGCAGAGCAACTGCCCCTTGCCAACCGTGAGAGCGAGTGAGTGAGAGTGGAACTTAGACACTTGTAACCCATGAGTGGCAGCCTAGTGCTGCAACCAGATTTCCATGACAACTCAAGATAAGCATGGGAAAACCATTTTAGCTAAAATAGGAAGTGACCTGAACCTTTGCTATAAACCCAATATGTTTTCAAGATTCACAAAAAGTTCATATAGCTTGTTCTATTTTCCATTTCCTTTCAGTAGAAATGTAAAATTGAGGCCTCGACCACTCAAGGTCATTAAAAATCTCATTAACCTTTTCACAAGGTAGGTCTTAAGTAGGGTTAATTAAGCGATATTGCTTCACAAGGGCTTGAAGAAGCTTTTTTTTCCAGTTTCAGTATCTATACCAGTAGGTTTGTACCCTTCTCCCCAAGATCTTTTTTAAGTGTGGGGTTCAAACCCCAAACTCAGGAAGGAAACTAAGCTGTTGAGTTTCACCTGGATTTATGTTCCATTCAGAACAAACTGGTTCTGGCATCTAGGTGCTTTCAGAAGCAGATCAACAGGCAAATGAAAGGTTTGCAAACAACATATAACTTTCTTAAATAAACATTTTTACTGTATGAAAATGCCTTCATCCCAATAATAAATAAAAAATGCTGTCATATACGTTATACCATAAATAATAGTTTAGCCACTGCTTTGTCGTAAGACATTTCAGAAAAAAATAACACAAAGAAAAGCAGAGCAACTAGCTACGGGAAATGAGATAAACATGGCACATGGAATATGGCATGTTAGACAGGAAACTATGGTACAGAAAAAGGATATTCCATATGTAACCATTTCCAACCATGTTGCACCACAACCAGCAGCAGAACTCTATGTACATGTCACCATCGCACAGCTAACTCCCAATACATCAAAACACCAAAAGGCAGATATCATCACATTTGTGAAGCTGCTGTCTTTTATTAATTCAAGAACAAGGGGCCATGTAATTCAGGACACTCTACAGAGTTAATTTTTTTCATAGAAATCTGAGAATGGCAACAGCTGGAAATTATTGTATGAACTGGTTATTTTTCTGGTAATAGGCTGAATTATACTGCTCTAGTGTAGTTATATTTGGGCATTAATTTTCAGGTATTTGTACCTAACGCATATGGATATGTATTCCTTACAGGATGTGTGAATAAAGCTAAAAGGCGTCATTAATTAAAATAGATGGTGGAAAATTCAAAATTCATAAAAAAAAATACTTTCTTCCATGAGTAAACAATTAGGTCATGGAACTCTTAGATACACATTTAACTGAGGCTGCAAACTTGCCAGAATTCAAAACAATATTAGATATATGTTTAACAAGTATACATGATTATAATAATAACAAGTATTAGATAGCATATGTATAACAAGCAGACATGAATACAATTTAAAAAATAAAGAGCTCTACAGGGGTTATCAGAGGTTATAGGACTGATAATACTTGGTGAAATTCAATAGACTGTGTTATGTATGACTAAAGACCAGAGTCTAATCTACCGACTGGGTATCTAAGTGGACTTAGGTGTCTAAGTACAATTCTATTCCATCTACTCATGTCCCTGAAAATCCATTAATGCATCTTTCAGGGGCTAAGATCACATTTGAGCATGAGAGTCCACTTATGTGCCTAACAGGTGGAATAGGAATTGGCTTTTCTTGAAAACAATATAAACTTACCATTGAAAACAATGGCAGCCTCTGGCCTTGTTCTAGAGTGTGCTGAGGAAAGTTTCTTTAAGACAGAAATATTCCAGTCCAAAGTTATGGAACAACCTTTCTCTGAAGCAGCTGAAACTGCTCACTCTCAGAAACAGGATATGAAGCAAGATTTCAATATGGTAAATCTTAGGATTTAAATGCATTTATTTCAAGAGACATTACATATAAAAATTGATGGAATGCTCTTCAACTTAAAAATACTGTGCTGCTTTTGGTTGATTTGTTTTTGGTTGGCTTTGTGGAAACATATGGACAAAACTAGAGGTGCACTGATACATTGGTCCCATATTGGATCAGCGCCGATATAAGGAAAATTAACTGTATCGGCAATAGGCATGTTTTGGCTGATGTGGCCGATAATGCCATTGATAAATGCCCCATTCATGTACAGCTGCAGTGCAGCACACAGGTGGCCAGGAGCACAGCCCAGGAGCATGGAGAGCAGCCAGGTCCAGCTGCTAAGTCTGTTGTGAAACAAGGGGCATGTGGTGGGGGGGCAGATCAAAGCTCCAGGGGTGAGGGAGGGAGTGGAGCTGACGCAGGGGCAGAGCAGGGGATGGAGCCATGAGCAACTCCCTCCACTACATGCACCCTGGGAGGGCATGGGGGGGTGCCCCCAGATCTGCATGTAGGACAAGGACAGGCTGCTGTTGTGGGCTGGGGCCAAGGCAGCGCCAGACTCTTTCCAGTGGGGGCTGGGTTGGGCTGGGCTGTGCTCGGGGCAGGTGACAGTGGTACTGCTATGATAATCCTGCTATGGTGAATTGTGGGGTGGCTGCAGCCCCCACATAGCTCTCTCCCTGTGCCTCCACCAACTGCCCTGAGCACAGCCTGGCCCAGCCCCATTCTGGGAAAAGCCTGGCACAGCCCCGGCACTGGCCCCGGTCCCAGCCTGCACTGGCAGCCCTCCCTTGCCTCACACACAAATCCAGGGGCACACGCTTTGCATGCCCTCCTGGGATGCGTGCAATGGTGTTAGCTGCCGCCCCTCCCCACAGCCCCCTGGACAAGCTGCTCGCAGATCTGTCCCTCGCTCCACACCCAGCTGTGCAGTGCCTGTGCCTGCCCTTGTCCTGCCCCTGCCCCTGCCCCACTCCTTCCCTCATTGCGGGGACCTTGATCTCCACTTTCCCCCACCCCCCGCATGCCCTTTCGCTGACAACAGACTTGCCAGCCAGACGCCGCTTTCAGAATTGGATTGGTCTCAGCCAATATGGCTCATAAAAAATTAGCCATTGGTATTGGCCCCAAAATTTTTTGTCGGTGCACCCCTAGATGAAACCTTAGGAAGGTTACTAAGGTCTAGGATAGTATTTCTGATTTTGACCACAAAAAGAAAGCCAAATCAGTGAAAGTGGGGAACCTACATTTCCCAACACCCAAGAGAATTTCATAATGTGGGGCAAATCCACGGAGCATAGAGTGGTGGAACTACATTCCTCTCATTTCTGCTCCATCCAAAGTTTAAAATCAATAGCTCAGCAGTGGCAGCAGTATTTCTCTTCTAGCAGCAGTGAGGGTGTCAACCAACTTCATGGCTCATTACAAGTTAGCTGATCCCTTCTAAACTCTTTATGCTATAGGTGTTAACAACCCTCTCTCCTTTTAATGGTCTTGATGTTCTGCTAATCAAGCTATCCTTTCTTCTGCAGTTCTGCTGTCTGGTAGCTTCTCTTTGCAATGTAACTCCTATTGCATTGTCCTGCATACTGTTCTTAACTCTAGCTAAAATTATTAACTCAGGCATGGAAACATTAATTTAGGTGAACATTTACTCAACTGTGGATATACCTTGGATGCACTGTCCAGATGCTCACAAATGCTAGATTTTGTTTTATGAATCTGAAAGAGAGATGTACATGTAATTCTAATGACTACAGGACTAATGAAATAGCACCCTTTGTTTATTTTTCACCTAGTATGCTGTGTTTTTTATATATAAAATATAGCAAATTTATGCACGTTCCAATACAGTTATATTTGTTTTTGCCTCAATCTTAAACTGAATAATATAACCCTGGGCCTCTAGCATCTTAGTAAAGCTTCTAGTTTCTTTTTAGTGGAGAAAAAAGTGTGCTGTGCTATATGTGATGAGACATTACACCATGTACACTCTCTTCAAAATCCTAGCTCCATCCACAGTCATAACCACCAGGTTATTGTTTATTCTTTATTCCTCCAACTCCCCCTAACCTTTCCTAAATATACCTAATTCTTTGAATCTCCAAAAGTTTTGCTACAGACAACCAAAAGATTCTCCGTATTTCCTTAATTTATTGATCTCTTTAACCCACACTTTAGACAAGTAAATAAGAGGCCAATATTAAAAAAAAAAATTCTGATGCATTAGATAAAGATGCATGGAAGTTTTAACATGAAACCATAAAATAGCTAGTGTTCACCAAACAGGTTCACAAACCTCAAATTTACTGGTGAGCCTGATCTAAATTTTGAGATGACTGTCCAGTTGTAGATTTTGTTGTGAGCATTTTATATAGCTCTTTGTTTAGCTTGGACATCCTAAGCCAACTCCTGAATTGTTTACCTATCTAAATTTGCTTCTGGTTTTAACACAGTGAATATATTACACAAGTGATATTCCCTTCAGTCATCCTTCCATAAACTGTACAAATTTGTTGGTGTTGTGTAACCAAGCCTTTGCTCTATCCAAGATTTGGCAGCATTATGGTTCTTGGCAAGGTGAAATGATCTCAATTTAGTCTGCAACTCTATTAAGGGCATTGGTGCTTATAAAATACGTTATATAAATCAAAATGTAATTATAGGATATAAAGTCCAAGGGCCTTGTTACACGTTAATTTTAGGCAGCTTCTGGAGCATTTAACTCCTGGATTGTCCCCACGTTAACACCTAACACTAGTTTTAAGCACACTTTAGGCAGCTTAAGTTCTGCCATGCCAGGCTAGGTTTTTCTCTGATTTGTTACCCAGCGGGCACATAGCCATGTGCACATTTACTGTGCAATACCCCAAAATTACTGTGCAGTAACCAAAAATTACTGTGCAGTATGGGTGGCATCTACATGGGCACATCTGTACTGTGCAGTAAATATGGTGAGTTATGCTGGCTTGGCCATAGATTTGATACCAGCATTATGCAGGTATCAAATTTACACTCAATTATTTACTGTGCAGAAATGCACATGTAGAAACCTTAGTCCCAAGTTGGTGCACACACAGCATTACTGCACTTTAATGTCTGAATGTGAAGACGTCAGCCTAAACCCACTTACTGTGCAGTAAGTTACTAAACAGTAAATTTAACACGCAGTAAATGCATGTGTAGACAAGCCCAGCTTGTGTTACACTGAAGTGTAGACACACTAGGCTACAACTTAGTGTAAAACACCCCACCTATCCCTCTTCTCCTACTGGCCCAGATCTAGTCCACTGTCCTGCTCCCCCCCCCAACCCTCCCTGGCATCCCACATCCCTGCTTACTGCCCCCCACCCTCACTTACTTGTGGATTGCCCATATTGGCTGTTCTGGAGAAGCAGGCAGGGAAGGTTTAACTTGCTTGCCTGGCCACTGCCATTGCTACTCTCTGGGCCTGGCTGAGCAGGAAGAGAGCAGCAGCTTTGTAGCACTAGTGGAGGAGGGGTGTGCTGGGCAGGCAGGTTAACTCTTCCCTGCCTGCTCCATGGGAACAGACAGCATGAGCAGCCATAAGTAAGGGCTGGGAGGCAGCAGGGAGCCAGGGGTGGGAAGGAGCCCCCGGGGTGTGGGATAATTTTCTTACCTTTCTTACCCTGCTGGCCTGAACCTGTGACTGCTCTAAACTCAGGCTAACACTAAGATTGATCAACATTTGAGCAGCTCAGTGTAACATGTAATAAGGCCCAAGTTTTGTTCTGATTTGAATAAAACTCCTTGATTTCAATTACAAGGTCATGAGTCTTTAACAGGAACTTCAGAGTTGGACCTAAATTTACATTTCCTAGTTCATCTGGAATTATGTGTGTGAAAAACAGTGTGAAAAAAGGAATACCTTGCAAGTATTCTAGCTAATTTTTTGCAGAGTCAAAAGAATCAGGTATGTGTACTAAAAAAGTACAGTACCTAAAGTTTTGCCAAGTTTACTAAGCAAAAACTTCATCCATCATTTCCTATGGAACCTACTTTTCCTTCTTTATAGACCAAATACTTTAAGTCTTATCACATCTTTGTGAGCTATGAATTATCTCAATTATATATATGGAACATTTAGACAGAGAAGTGATTTGCCACAACCCACAGACAGATTCAGTATTACATGTGGAATTAGAACACTGTATCACACCTCTGTGTCAAATATTGTCTATGACAGGACTTGCATTTATTTAAAGGGAAGTATACATTTCCAGTTAGAGTAGAGAATACCTTCTTTTGTTAGCTGTTAATATTCATTTTATGGGTTTTATAGCTGCAGATCATCATGAATGTCTATTTGGGTTTTCATTAACACTACAAAAAATAGAACAGACAGTTTTGGTGCAAAGCTCATTTTGAGTGGGTAAATTCCCTGTTTTTATAACCCAGAAAGGGTAGATAAATGGCGTATAAAATAAATGCTGAGTGAATAGAGCTCTTGAGCTATAGAACTTGTGCTGTGAAAATTCTACTTTGTCTGACAAACACTATTAAACAGAAATCTATGAAGAGCGTTTTTTTCCCATTTCATACAGGGGACAAAAAAAAAAAAAAGAGAGAGAAATCACATCTGACCCAGTGACTTCGATGACAATGGTGAGAGTCCTACTTTGTACAATGAGCATAAAAGCTGAGTTTCCACTCTTTGGGTGGGCATTTTAATATTCCTAGCAACAGAGCTTAGCTAGTAGAGCTTTTGGGATATCTTGGTGGAGGGTCTGGTTACTGGCACCAGGGAGCTTGTGGCACGTTGTGGTAATCCTGACAAGCCCACCTGTTTGGATTTTTTGGTGGTGCAATTAAGAAGGGTTGTCAAAAAGTAGTTCACTGTCATTGTCACTGGTAACTCTATTTCTGAATGCTTTCCAGAATGCAGGCTTCAGGTACATGAACTCCAACTTTTACAATAATTTGGGTCATTTCCAATTGGAATTCAGGTGTCAGTGGTGAAGTGCCTTGAGGCAATCAAAATAACTGATATGTCACCTTGTCCTCCTAATGATCCTTATATACTCAACATAAACATAATAAAAGTAAGTGCTTATTCGAGCAGGACGACTACATATGTTTACCTGGGTTTGTTTCTCTAAAACTTGTACTGAGTATTTTTTCAAAGAAGAGAAATAAAATGTCAACAGCTAAAACAAAATATCAAAATATAGATTTTCAGGTTTGATGCTTGCCAGTGTCCCAAATAAACCCGGAAGCTATTTTTATAGGAGGTCATAATGTCCTGTATAACCTATTTTGAAATAATTTCCTCTCATAGTGCTACATGCTTCTTTTTATAATGATAATACCTAGCACTTACATGGCTATTTACATCTTCAAAGTGCTGTACCAACAACTAATTAATCCTCACAACACCCCTGTGGGATAGGTAAGTATTATTATGCCCATTTTATAAATGGAGAAATTGAGACACAGAGGGGAAAAAGTGACTTGCTGGAAGGCACACAGCAAGGCATTGGCACAGCTCAAATTATGATGTGGGGGGTTCCTGGCTCCCAGGCCCAAGTTCTGTCCACTCTACTAGACCACATTGTCTCTCACAAGGAATCATGCTTCATTTCAGCTTCAAGTTTACCCCCAACTAGTCATCACAAACCTGGCACTCTCCAGCATTTACTGCGTGTGCTGTGTATCTATGAAATGTTTAATCACAAAACATAGGTTAAAAAGTAGATTTTTTCTATGCCAAAGACACAAATCCCACATCACTATAAGCTTTCTACACTATTATTTCTCATGTGCTCCCCATGTTTCTTCTTTGTCCTGCATCTGTGCACTGTCTAGTAGACAGGCAGTCAGTGCTGCTTCTTCATTTAAAGAAAAATGTAAGTTTATTTATATGATGCTATTCAGCATAATAATTTCCCAGTCCCAGAACACGTATCCTAATAATAAATTACTCAACAAAATGACAGAATTAAATTCTCAATAAGAAAAGCCTCACCAAGAATCAAAAAGGATAAATGTTGGAAATGAAGTGAGCAAAAAACCCTCCAAAACACTACCACATAACTAAACATAAATGGTAGTTATCTATGTATGTTTTGGGTGCCTGCAGACATGTGGGATGCCTTCTTCGATGTGTTGTAATTACAGTGTGTTGGAGCAGACTCAATTAATCGAATCTGCTGGAGCATGCTAATTACCACGCTCCAGCAACCTCAGGTGTCTTGTGTATTCAGTGTCTCCATGTTTCAAAATGGCAGTGGGGGTGTGTAGCAGGGCACTAGGGTGCCTGCTACTGAATGGTAGTGAATGGGCTAAGCTGCCACTCAGCAGGGCAGCAGGTGAGAGTTACCATGGTAACAGAGTGGGTCAGCTGACCACCAGGGGGCAGGGCCTGGCCTTTATAAACAGAGAAAGCCAAAGCCAGAGCCGGTTCCCTCCTGGCAGCTGCAGGAGCAGGAGCTTGGCGGGACAGCTGATCAGGCAGAGTCCAGGGTTACAACCTGGCTGCCCCAACTGACCGCATGATGAGATGGGGTCTGGTGAAGAGCTGAGTGAGTGCGGACTTTGGGTTACAAACCAGGAGGCTTCTGGTGTTTGTGTTATAGTCGTTTGGCTCATGGTTTAGTTATGGTTATACTGAAGGACTGGGTGAGGCTGTGAAGAGGCCTCACGGGGGCTCCCCAGTAGTTTGGGGGGTTCCTGGTGCCCATTAGGGGCACAGTGAACGGTGTCAGGATGGCATGGCGTTTTGTGCCACAGTGGGCACGGTGAGAGAGCGCTGGAGAAGCGCTCAGTGTGTGGGGTTGGGACCCCAGCCCGCAAGGACGGTTGCCCAGTAGGGCGCACAACCCGGAGGAAGGGTCAGAGGGCCAGGCATGGCTACGGGCCACCTGAGCCCCGAGCGCGAGAAGCACGGCGCAGCACGGGAAGCGCGGCATAGGCCTTGAGAGGGCGAGGGAGCGCGAGAGGTGTGCTATAGGCCCTGAGAGGGTGAGGGAATACGGGAAGCGCGGCACAAGCGCGAGAAGCACGACATAGGCCTCAGAGGGGGTGAGAAGTGCGGGAAGCGTGGTACAGGCCCAGAGAGGGTGGGAAGCCCAGAGGGGGCAAGAGGCCCCAGAAAGGACAAGGAGCCCCGGAGCCAGGGGGCAACGAGGAGCCCCGGAGCCAGGGGGCAGTGAGGAGCCCCTGAGTTAGGGGGGTAGTGAGGAGCTCAGGGTGAGGAGGGGCGATGAGGAGCCCCGAGAGGGAGAAGAGGTGGCAAGGGGCCCCGAAGGCAGACAATGGGCCGTGGCATAATAACATGGTCCAGGACAGATTACACCAGCACCATCAGCGAGGCTTGGGCTGCGGTTCAGGGGAGGAAAAGGAGCCACAGACAGTGCCCCCCGTCATTGGGGCGCACATGAATGGGCAGCTTCCCACTAATTCAAATTATCCATTGTTTATAAATAAGATCAAGGCATGGCAGGCGAGAGTAGGTGGGCAGTCGGCCCATTACAGGGGGGCGGAGCCGCACGTCCGGAGAGGCTCCCAAAATGGCACCCCTGCCACAGGGTGCTTCAACTAAAGCTCATCAAATTAACTTTAATGTGCCTCTGTTGCCATTTTGAAATGCAGGACACTAAATACATGAGATGCTGCAGCTGCTTTAATTAGACCAGTTCTCAAAAGCACCAGAGCATGTGTAAAGATGCCGTTTTGGAACATAGTGTTAAAGATATGCGCAATGCTGAAATGGTTCTGTGTTCCCAGACTATCAAAGACCTGCTAAGGTATATCAAGTATAACACAACTTATGGGTCAAATTATCCTAAATGTTCAGCATTCAGGTCTGTGGTTAGGTATTCAAGAGAGCTCAACTCCCATTTAGGAAGCTAAATAAGTTTCCAAGTTTTCCAGTGTGCTCACTACCCAGCATGTCCCACTGAGAGCAATCTGAGTTGTTTTGAAAAACTGGCCCAATATTAAGATGCCTGAATGGGAACTGCTGGATATAAAGCTCCTCTGGATATCTGTCAACTTTAGAATTTTTCTATAAAACATTATCCATTTGTGTTTGTAGTTACCTTAGGAAAGTAGTCCCCAAACTTTCTGGACTGTAGTCTGGATGAGTGGTGCAGGATCAGTCCCCAGGCCAGATATAGTGGATGAGATTAGCCCCTTGGCCTGTACCTGCTGACCTGACCTCAGCCCTAGCTGTGTGCATGCCAGATTAGGCCTGCCACCTTAGCTCAGAGTCACGTCATCTGACTATGGGGCTTGGAAATGTAGTGGCAGGATTAATTGCCACTGCTCCCCCACTGCCAGATTTCCAGTCCGACAGGCTGGAAGACACAGCTCCTACCAACATGGAAGCATAAGATCTGGGGCCAAAAAAGCTAGGTTTATGAAGCCACATACAATTAAAATTAGTAAGCAGGTATACAAATAGCAACGTTCCTGTGAATTTTCCCATTCTGAGACCACAAAGGTAGGCTTCTGCTAGTGCAATAGAGCAAATATTTTTGGCATCAAAGAATTGCCTGAACATTTGAGCCTGCAGAAAAGAAAAAGATTTCTCAGTAGAAGTTGTAGAAAAGTAGTTAGCAAAGCCAGTCCAAAGTCAAGCAGAAGGCAAGGCAAGGTGGCACATTAGGGCATCGATACAAGTGCTCCAGGGTGGTGGAGGGGGGGATGGGAATGCTTTAATTAGAGCAGTTTTGAGACCCGCTCTAATTAAAGCACCTGCAGTGTCACAGGTTTTCAGAGTCCCATGCTTCAAAATGGCAGTGGAGGCGCTGTAACAAAAACTCGTTCGATGAACTTTAGTTAAAGCACCCCTGCCGCCATTTTGAAATGAGGAGATATTAAATACATGTGAGGGTGCTGGAGCACACTAATTAGCATGCTCCAGCAGACTTGCAGCAGATTCGATTATTCAAGTCTGCTCTGAGACATGCTAATTAGCACACATCAGAGCAGAGGTCTGTCACGGGTATAGGTGCTCTTAGAGACTAACTCATTCAGAAAGGCAAAAATTTTTGTAGGCAAGTCAATTTCATCAGATTCTGAAACTCTGAGCTGATATTTCAGATCAGTTTCTCCTGCTGTGATGACAGGAGCTGTTAAGTCACACTGGTGTTACGACACACTGGTGTGAAAGGAGCAGGAGATGATTAGTGTCCTGCACCATCTGTGGTTACTTTGCACTGGGCGGGGGGGAAGAGTTCAAAATGCCACTACAATTTGGAATGTGACATTCATTTTACATATATATATATATATATATATATATATAAATGGCCACACAAAGTGCAAGGTGATGGAATATAAGGCCTCTGGGCTACAAATTAGGGCTTTGTTACATATTTAATTTAGGTAGTGTCTAGAGCTCTTAACCCCTGCATTGTCTATGCATTAACACTTGAAACTAGTTTTAATCATATTTTAGGCAGCTTAAAGTTATTCCATTCCAGGGTGGGTTTATCCCCAATCTGTATTACTTACCCCATGTTCCACTAATGTATGGCCACTCCCCACAGAGTAACCCACAAAGTTGCAATCTTCCAGCATCCCCGGATGCAGTGTCCCCCACCTTCACCCTCATGTTCCGTATGACCAAACTTTTCATCCCCTGAACTCTACTGCCTGGAGTCAGTTCTGGCACCAAGCCAACTCCCCATCCATCCCTGGGGTATGGCCTTCCCACCTCCAGGGGTTGCAACCCTGTGCGAACAGCCTGCAGAGCACATGTCAGCTAACCAGTCACAGGGTACAGGTGGGTCCAGAAGTGGGGTCATGGGAGGGAACAAGGTAAGGGGCTGGATCAATTCCCCATAAGCTAGGGCTTCTTTTGTGGGGCAGGGGCAGTAGGTCCCCCCAAAACACCTTCTCTCACCACTCCCTCTTCCCAGCCACCTGGGAAGCAGGCCAGCTTCCCCTAAATTATTAAAACATGAGCCCATCTTTAATTTACTTCCTCTTTATTTCTTTTTAATTTTTTTTTGTGCTTCTTTTTGTTTTATCCTTCAGTGACTGACTTCCTTAATTTCACTATCAATCCCTCACCTCCACATCAATACCCACCCCTATCCCATTAACTCTCCACCTCTCAGCTTCCCTTTTCTACACTCCACCCCCTAACCCACCTAAAGCAAGGATAGAAGGCTGTCCTGGCACACCAGTCCTGTGGTAGCAACTCAGAGCTGTAGCTCCTAAGTCAGGCAAATCAGGGCTGTGTAAGTGGCGGACAGTCTGAGAAGGTTTTTAGCTTGAAGGTGAGACTGCTCTGAACTCAAGCTAGCACTAACACTGATCAACATCTGAGCAGCAAAAACTGCAGTGTGTAACAAGGCCCTTAGCTTGCTGTGACCAGCCATTGGTGCACATTGATTTGTAGAGGCTAACTATTCTAAAGAATATTGTATAGCCCGCCTATTCTACGTACTGTCAACTGAAATTGAGTGTGTCATACTGAATATATTTTTTTCTCTAAGGGTCAGAAAAAACTCATAAAAATACAGAAGCAGCAGCAGCTCTGCTTTTCCACAGGTGAAGCCAAAGGGTAAACTTTACCTGAGTCTTTTTTTTTTAGAGACTGTGGCTATTTACAAAGCTTTATACAAATAAATGTACCATAAACTGATGACCGTTAAGTCTGGTAGATCTATCTGTCTTGTACTTGTTGACAATGTTTTTTTCTTGATCTCTAAGTGGCGATCACTTTATTTTCCTAAAATCTTTTCAGATACTCTGCTTTCTCCACATCTGACTGTAGTCTTTAACCACAAGATAAACTATGACAGGATCAGAGATAAAAACCATGTAGGAGTTGCAGAGTAACTGTGGTAAGCAAAGTCTTCTGAGGTTCGGAAAAGAACACAACATGATTTTCCAAGTTACCTTTTATTATAATCTATATATTTAAAATACCAACAGGATACATCACTGTCCACTGGGAAGCAAGCTCATGATTGCAGACACCAGTATAGACAGAGTTACTATGGTTAAGCCTTTGTGAGAGTTATTAAGCTGTTGACAAGATGAGAATCAGATGAATTTACCACTGGTTCAGTAATTGTCTTTCATATATGAACAACCCCCTACATACAACTTTTATGATTCATCATATTTATTTTTTGTTTCCTCAAGCAACATCTTTTATTAGTTGCACACTCACTACAGAAATTTAATTTCTGCAAGAGAACAACAAAGCAGTTGATTATTATTATTGAGAATCTGGTACAACACAGACTGAAATAAAATCTATAAGGCATTAAAATGACAGATTAGGCAAGAGCTGTATTCATTTACAAGTGTTAGAACATCATGTTAATGCCTCACAAGCACAACATAAAATGAAAATCAACTCTTTCATGCTGCTTTACTAATACTGCAAAGCTCCAAGGAGCACAAATAGTAGTCCCTGTTAAAGAGGCAACATCCTTTTGTAGTTTTCACATGCAATAGGTTCATCATTAACACATGTAGGAAAACTCTCCTAAGATATTTACTAGCCATAAACTTTAAATTTTTATCACTTAGCCATTTAAAACTTATAATTACTCATTTCAGTTAGGCTCAGGATTATAATTTGTACATTGTTGCCCTTTAGTGGTATTTGAAAATTTGTGCACAAATTCTCCCCAATTGAAAAGGTCCATTTGGCAAGACCTTTGCTTTTAAAATTTACAATGGTGCCATACACATTTATACTTGTATCAGAGGTCATTGCAGCTTTATTTACCATCAAAATATGGAGAGATGCATTAAACCATTTAAGATCTAAAAAATTCACCTCTTTCTCTAGTTTCTCTTGCATAGTATTTGTATTCTTGTGACCATATCCCACAGGTTTTTTTTTCAAGAAGGGGCATTTTTACTAACTTTTCACTACTCCTTCCTTCCCTTTTCATTAAAATCTATCCCATCATTTTTTTGAAAATATCAAACTTCTGAATTCTCTTGGATACATATTAATCTGTACAAGTTGCTGTCTGTCAGAGGAAAATAAAGTTAGTAAAGCCCTTAATTAAAACCACTATATACCAAGGCAACTATTATTTGCAATTCAATGTTGGTCATTAATAGTTAAGTATCTATAGTCATTGTGGGGTAAGTCAAACCAGCTCCAGGTGCCAATTTAGAGGGGGTACCAGAATGGCAGTTCCTAGGGAGCTTGCACCTCCACTGCTGCGGGTTCCTGGGGGAGCTCATGCCTTGGCAGGAGTATTCTCTGTGTGAGGAGATATAATCACTTGCCCAGGGTGCCAAAATTCCTAGTTATGTCTCCAGGTCTTATGACAACAAAAGATGCAATTGGAGTTTGTGTAGACCTGCTGAAGCTATCTTTAAACTAGACAAGTTGGTTATTTATAGCAGTGAGCCACAGTAGCAAAGCTACAAAATATGGAAAGACCCTGGGAAGTTAACCTAAAGTGAGATATGTACTACTTTGGCCATACTGTCATATTTGAACTATACTACACTGTAATACCTGAACTATTTAAAATAAAACTTACTTGGGTATGCCTACACACTTTTGGTATGGTCCTATTTTGGCAATCTAAGCATACTTTTTGGTCGGGTAAAGAAGAGCAGGTTCAGAGACATGCTTTGACTTTGGAGTGGAAGATGGAAGGGGTAGGAGGTAGGAGGGGCTTGTAATTTAGGGAAAGGGATTTGAAATGCAACATAGGGAGCTGTGAGATACTAAAGGAAGGTAATGAAAGCATGAGCCGAAGGAGCCTCTAATGCATTTGGGGCCTCGAGGACAGAGTGGGGTGGACTAGCAATTGGCAAAGATTCAGGGGATGAAAATTAGCATTCAGAAATCCTTGTGGAAGCACTGCAATAAAGGGAAAATAGTGACTCAGAAAGGAGCACGTGAGGAGCAGTGAGAAGCAAAGCTTTTGGTGTCATCAACCCCTTTTTTAGGGAAAAGAGAGCGGAAGGGAGCTGCTCACTCATTTACAGAAGTAGGGAACAATGGCGCAAGTTATGGCAGAAGAACTACTGGTGTGAGGAAAGATCCCCAAACTTGTTGGCAGTTCATTGATTTTATTTTGGAAGTCACATGATGGTAGGTGGTGTCGCAGTTATATAAATAGTTTTTTTTTTCCAAGTCCAGGGTGATATCTAATTCCACTACTTATTTTCAGTTCCAGCCACCATTGAAGTACATAATACGTGCACACACACATATATATGTGTATGTCCTCCATCTGCTTATCTAGCACTGTCAGTAAGAACTGAAATTGTGAATTCAAAAGTGAGAGCAATGATCCTAAATTAACCAAAAATGCATGCAAACCTATGCATATTTTAAAAACATGCGAGAAAATAAGCATACCATGTATCATCCATTCCCTTACAAGAAGGTATGCCAAAACTCGATATGACAGAACTTAGATATAGGCACCAAAACTTTTCTATCCTGACAAAATTCACTATTTTCAGTGAAATCCAGGAGCAATCCATGATATTCCGGGGTACTGAACAGGACTTCCACAGAAAATCAGCTACATGAAAGAAGAGCATGAGTAATATCTGCCATTATGGACTATCCATTGAAGAAAAAACACAAATAATACACAAATTCCCAGAAACTAGCAAGGCCCAGGGTCCTACATTTATCATTATTATTACTGAGTTACAGTGGCATTGCCATCATCATTATTATTATTAATAATAATAATAATAATAATAATACAATTCCTTCCTTTGAACTAAACCTAGGAATAAAAACTGGGGTAAGCATCTATCTCTTGTCACTTATGTCCCATCAGTGATGTAAGAAAGTGTTGGCGTTGGCACACATTTATTCAGAGCAATTTCAACCACTACCAGTGGCATTGTGGAAGTAGAGTCTCCATTGGTCTGTACTGTGGACTGCAACATCTGCTGCTGAACTGCTGGAAAAACAGTAAGAAACTATTACCTAATCGGTGTGCAGTACTCCAAAAATATGTAATGCTAACCTAGGTATCTAGCTAGCAAGGTACTATATTTAGAGTATGCACATAAGAGACACCTGCTGTTCAGGTAAGCGTACCAAAAATACTCTGGATACATACGATTAACATTCTGAGAATGCTGAATCATATCCCTAGATGATATTCTTCAAAAGCACTGCAAAAAACACTGCAAAGTCTCACAACCAGGTGTTTTTAACAGGCTATAAACACTCCAGTTAACATTTTGTTTTCTTTTTGCTTTTTTTAAATTTAATTTGATGAATTTAATGATCTATTCTTTAAGCAGCTCCATAAAGAACTTGAGAGATGAGGCTTGGATGAGGGGAAGCTTTGGGTTTTTGTGTCAGAAGTGCTGTTAAGCACTGAGTGATAAAGCTGTGTAAAAGGAATGACAAGTAAAAAAGAATCGGCTGGGATAAATCACACCAGCTTTGAAGTAAGGAATGCCATTCAAAAGTGCGATTCATATCTCCATTTCCTATTTAGTTTGCTCAATCAGGAAAGAAAGAAGGAAAGACGTTCCTGTACTGGGACTGTACAGCTGTATTTTGTCCTCCTGTATTGTTTTGTGGTCACGGCTGTAAGGCCAACCCTCCACTACCGTAAAGACTGGATAGAAATGGAATTTTATTGCTGTTTGCAATGTTGATGGCATTTAAAAAAAAATGAACATTTTGCATTGTAAGCTACGTCCAAATAAAATCATACTATGCAAGGCAAACTGCAATTGCACCCCAGTTCCATGACGCCTATTATGAGGCAAGTGCCGCATTCTGACAGTGCCTGGGAACCAAAGAGGAAGCAAAAAATGGAGGAATAATGCTCTGGGTCAGAATAGAAAATAAATGGGAGAAAACTAAATAGAATAATGAGGCAGGTGCAGCATTTTTGAAGATGTGGGCAGGTAAGCTGTTAGAATGGGAGAGACAGAGAAAAATGGATCAGCACAGCAAAGGAGGGTGATTTTTTTTTTAAAGGAAAAAAAATAAATAGAAGATTGGGAAAGATCATGGCTCAACAGCATATAAGTTACCCACAGCCCTCAAAGGTGATATTCAGCTCAGAGATTCCTTGTAACAAAACTAAGGGTGTCAAGTTTAAGAAAAAGTTAAGATGTACATTTGCTATCTTTCTCAATATAGGTCAGTACAATGACACGCAGATTAAGAACAGTTTTACTGAACAGTCAAGAATCATCTAAATACAGCCATTTATTTGATATACCAAAGGATGGATGGTTAGATAATCAGTTCAATCTATATTATAAAAATCCCTGACATTGTCATATATGTTTCATAAAGCAATTCTGAAATCAGTTGCTTAATTCTGACCAGTTAAATTTTTTCTCATTTCTTTTTAAAAAGCACTTTGTTTCTGTGAATACATTTTGCTCTGGCATCTCTGGCTTTCCCTTTTATTTGTATTGCTTGAGTCCTACAGAGGGATGTGTGGCAAACTTCCCTTTCCCTATTTACTCCACAAACAGAATTTTGCCCTGAGGGTCCTCTTCTATACAATGCTAGGACTAGTGCAAAGACCTTCAACCTTTCATCCATCCTTTCACACACATGTAGCCTTTTAAGTACTGCCCATTTCTTCCCACAGTCTCTATTCTCAACTTGCAGAAAGGAAGGCAGGGTAGTCATAATTCAAATAACAAGTGTGCAGTGATGGATATGATTTTTTGTTTTATTTAGTTATGAACTGCTCTAAATTAAGGCGGGTTTACGCACAAAAAATATTTTACAAGGAACCTAGTGACATATAATCGCATGTTAAAGAAAAGAACGGAGCCCTCAGTTCCATGGATTTAATCACATTACCCAGAGCTATTGCACACCATAACCAGAGATTCAGATTAATATTTAGACCTGGACTGTCCAACTTCTGTGTAGCTGGAGCAGGGCTGGACGCAGGCATAGGTGAGCTGGGCAGCCACCCAGGGCCCAGACAGAAAGGGGGCCCAGAAATGGTAATTTTTTTTATTATTATTATCATTATCTCTGGTGAAGGGGGGCCCCGATACTAAAAGTTTGCCTGGAGCCACCAGGAGTCTAGGTATGGTGCTGAGCTGGAGGCTACACATGGTACTGGCCACAGACCCAGGGGTCATACAAGGCATGGGCCACAGACCCAAAGGCTGCTTGCCATGCAGGTGACTCTGCACACCCCTGCCAGGCTATTCCCCATCGCAAAGGCAATCCAGTGTGCTCTCAACCCCAGCCATACATACAGCATGGACAGCATGGCTCCCTCCTCCCTTCCTAGCTGTGCAGGCAGCCTGGCTCCTCTCTGTGGCCTCTCCTCCCAGACACATGCATCATCTACCTGCAGCAAGCGCTTGTGCCTTTGTCACATGCAGCTTGGGCACCACAGCCTCTTCCCACTGCACCACCCTGCACAAGCTGGAGGAGGGCTGGGGAGCCTGAAGAACTCTGCCTCCCCCCTGGCAGGAGAGCAGTGGCAGCCAGGTAGACACCTGAGGGCCACATGAAACCCACAGGCCACCAGTTGGCCCAAATTTAAACTAATGGTGATTGTGTGGCAGTGTAACTAGGGAACAGTGTCATCAAGACTGAAAGGGCCACAAGTGACTTTGAAATTGGTGCACCATTTGCTATAGTAAAGAGTGGACAGTTGAATCCTTCCTACTTATATTGTGTTGGTGAAGATGTCTAGGGAAACCATTCAGTGAGTAAACTATGGCCACCCTAAGTGGGGGGAGAGGGGGGTCTGGGAATTTAGCTTCTGGAAAGGAGAGGCAAGAATGCAAGGGCTTAATACAAGTAGTTTCTAACCTTGAAAAGGAAAAGGAAATGAGCGAGGCAAGTGACTTGAAAAAAACCCCCAAGCATACATACCACCAGATCCTGTTTTAGAGTTCCACTGTGATGAGCAAATGCTCTTCCTCAAGGTGGGTCAGCTCTCTGGTCCAAAAGAGCTCAATCCTGTCACCCCTGTTTTTCAATGTATACAGTATGTCAGACTACCAGGGCAGATGGCTTACTGTTATGGGTTGCCTCATCATTAATGTGCCTTACCTTAGGCTATGAGCAATTTCCTTGTTCTTCCAACTCTACGCAGAGACATGGACCTGGATGAAAACCATCTGGCTTAAGTTCAGTTCACATAAGTGGAAGCTGATGCCTACTAGCAAAAGGAAACATCTGAGGGATGAGCAATATCTTACTGCTCCTTTACCTCAGGGCAGAAGTCTCTTCACTGCCAAGAAAGTCTGCAGTCTCAGAAATTAATGAGACATCTCTATGGCTCCAATCCCAGCTAGCAAAAATGGACTAAGAAAATATTTTCATCTTTGACTTGCTAGCAGGCCACACCTTTTCCATTCCAATGCCTCTAATCATCCAAGTCTTTGTTACTCTAAGCTTTAATAGATGAAGCTTCTCAAGCCAAAATTGAATGATAAGATTCAGTTTACTCAGAAAGAGCTCCCCCACACTCCTCCAACCATGGAACCAAAAGGCACCAGTAATATACAGAATCGTAGAAAAATAGGGCTAGAAAGGACCTTGAGAGGTTACCTATTCCAGCTATTTGCTCAAGGCAGGACAATCACTGTTTAAATCAACCCATATAAATGGTTGTCTAATGTTCATGTAAAGATTTCCAGTGATGGAGACTCCACTGTCCCTCTAGGTAATTGGCTCCAGTGCTGAACTGCCTTTGTGATTAGAGAATTATTTCTAATATATCATTTAAATCTTCCTTGTTGCAATTTAAGCCCATTAATTTTGTTCCTTTTCCCTGTGAACACAGATAAAAATTGAATATTGTCCCCTTTTTGTATTTGAAGCCTATCAAGCCTTTAATATCCACCCCAGTCCTTTCGTCTCCAAACTAAATATTCCCCATTTTGTTCAGGTCCCCTGGACTTTCTCCAATATATCTGTATCTTTCTTAATGTACAGTGACTAAAACTTGGCACAGTACTCCAAATGAGGCCTCGCCAGTCATTAATATAATAGAACAGGGCTGTCCAACTTCTAAGCCCCTGGGGCTGCATGCCATGTGGGCCGCATCAGGTGAACCACGTGGATGCTTCCTCCCACCCACCAATGTACCTCCCCCATGTCTGCATGAGGTCTCCACCCCCTGCTGATGCAAGAACAATTCCTCCCCCTACACCTGCCACTGCTGCACCTTGCATGTGCAATCTCTCCCTGGCACGTGGTTCCTCCCCACAGGTGCTATCCCAGGTTCATCCTCAGTACTCTGTGCTGCTGCACTGCCCCCTCTCCTCCTCTACCATATCCCCTCTTCCCCCCCTCCCCGCCCAGCAAAGACAGGAAGTAGCAGCCTGAGGATGGAAAGATGAGCCTGGGCCAATGCAAGGGAGCAGTGGCTGGGCGAGAGCCTGGGGGCTGCACATTAACCCTTTGCAGGCCACATGCAACCCACAGGCTGCCAGTTAGTGCTGTAATACAAGAATCTCTTCCTGTGATTTGCATGTGACATTCCTCTTAATCCTGGTATACTGTTAGGACTTTAAAAAAAAAAAATTACAATGTTACATTGCTCTCACAAGAAGCAATGGTCTCAAGTTGCAGCAGGGAAATTTAGGTTAGATATTTGGAAAAACTCTCTCACAAGGAGAGTAGTAAAGCACTGGAACAGGTTACCCATCCCAAAGAGACTGTGGAATCTCCATCCTTGGAGGATTTTAAGACCTGGCTAGATAAAGCATTGGCTGGGGATGATCCTACTTTGAGGGGGGATAATTTTAATTGGGGATGGTCCTACTTTGAGCAAGGAGTTGGATTAGATGACTTCCTGAAGTTTCTTCCAATACTAATTTTCTTTGATTCTATGATTTGTTTTACTCATATTCAGCATGTGATCCATTATAACCCCTAGCTTCTTTTCTGCAGAACTGAAACTTGATCAGTCATTCCCAACTTGGCATTTGTGCAGCTGATTGTTCCTTCCTAAGCATAATACTTTGCACTTCTCCTTACTGAGTTTCATATGATTGGTACCAGACCATTTAGCTAATCTGTCAAGATCATTTTGAATTCCAATCCTGTCCTCTGAAATGCCTGCCTCTAAAGTATCTTTCCAGATCTCAAAGTCACACTGACCTGTCTTGGGCCTTTGAGTCCCTTGATTTTAAAGATAAGCATTATATTTGCTCTTTTTCAGTCTTCTAAAATCTCACCTGCCTGTCATGATTTCTCAAAAATAATAGTCAATGGTTCTTCAATTACTTCAGGAATTCCTTGAGTATCTTTGGATCAACCACATCAAGTACTCCTAACTTGAAAAATCTAACTTATTAATATTATTTCTAACTTCTTCTTTTGCTATTATAGACTCAGTGCATACCCTCTTGTCATTGATGCAACTTGTGTCAGGCATTTCATTGTACATCTTTTGTGAACACTAAAGTGAAAATGGTATACAACACATCAGCTTTCTCCTCAGCACTCATTATTACATAGGAACATGGGATTTGGAGGAGCCTCCTGGGCCCTCAAGTCCAGGCTCCATTCAGTAATAGACCTACACTTGCTATGGTCTTCTTACTTCTAATGTAGTCACAGCATACTTTGTGTTATCTTATGCTGTTTGCTTACTATTTCTTTGCACCTTCGCACTTCTGATTTTGGCCTCACGTGCTCATTCTATACATTTATTTTCCTTCTTAATCTATTCTTGTAAGGCTCCTTTTTGAATACCAAATAATCGAAGTGCTCATGGCTTAACCTTCTATCATTCTCTGCTATACATACTATCCTTCCGTCACATAAGGTGCCTGTTAAGCCTGCACAAAGTGGCTAGTATTCACTTTAGATTCGGATGTGGCTGATTCAGGGGACAGTGATTTGTTTCGGTGATCAAATCACTGGCCAGAATCAATTTGGCGGAATCTAATTCAGAGATTTGGCTGCTGCTGAATCTCTGAACCACCCAGGTCCATTCCCCCAGCCCAGCAATGGCTGCCCTGCCTGCCCTAGAGCCCAACTGTTTGGGGAAAAAAAGCTCCAGCTCACCGGGTGCCGCCAGGCAGGGTGGGGGTGGCAATCCCTGTTGCCCCCCCACCCCACGCTGTGTGTGGGGCTCTGCATGAGCACCGCGACCCCCAACCTTGCTCCCCCAGTCCCCCCATGGCTGTCCTGCCTGGGCCAGCGCCGGCCCATTAAGAAAAAAAACCAAAAACAAGAAAAGCCCTGAACTTACCACTCCTGGTGGTGGGATGCAATCCCTGCTGCCCCACACCACATGGGGGGGCTCTGCATGAGCCTCCCAAAGCCCCAAGGCTGCTACAGGAGCAGTGAGTCCTTGGGCTTTTCTCAGTTTTATTTTTCTTAAAGGGCCAGGGCTGGCCCAGGTGGGGCAGTTGGGGGGGTCTGAGGGGAGCAATGGGGGGTGTTGGGGGGCTCACGTAGAGCTCCCCATGCAGTATGGGGTAGTGGGGGGCAGTAGGGATTGTCTCCCTGCTCAGCAGCACCCAGTAAGCACCAGGGCTTTTCTTTAAAAGGCTGGGGGCTGGGGCGGGTGGGGCAGCCATGCGAGGGCTGGGCAAGGGGGGCCCAGGTGGCTGGGGGAATGGGGGGGCTGGCAGGGGTCCCCCCATGGTCTCCTCCCCCAGCTCCCCCTTCCCCGCCTCTAGCACTTACCAGCTTGGAGTCGGCTGCAGCTCCCTGCTGCAGGCACCAGGGACTGCTGGAATCATCAAAGCTCTCTGAGTCTTTTCCGAAGATTCAGAGACCTTTGAATCAATTCGGACCTTTTAATTGGTCCCCTGATTTTGATTCAGATTTGGAGATTCAGCCACCAAACTGAGCCAAATGTCCTCTGAGTCGAATCATCACCTGAAGCTTCACACAGCTCTAGTGCCTGTACACATGTGAGGATGCTGCTCTGATGTGCTATAATTACAGTATGTCAGAACAGGCTCAATTAAACAGGCTCAATTAATTGAGTCTGCTGGAACATGCTAATTAGTGCATTCCAGCTAGTGCACTCCAGCTAGCCTACTTTTCTCATATCTGCATCCCCACACTTCAAAATGGTGGCGGGGTGCTTTAATTCATAGATTCATAGATTCATAGATGCTAGGGTCGGAAGGGACCTCAATAGATCATCGAGTCCGACCCCCTGCATAAGCAGGAAAGAGT